>NC_061513.1:87146690-87242973 GCF_022539505.1 Lolium rigidum
ATCGAAAGAAAAAGGTAAGTGACCAAATATGAGGTGCCAAAAATAATTCAAGAAAAGAAAGTTTTATAGTACATAGAGGATGACATGCGGGTCCCATTTAGCAGCAGCGGTATCACCGTTTGAGAGGCGGCAGGGGATCGAAAGAAAAAGGCAAGTGACCAAATTTGAGGTGCCAAAAAAAACTCCAAGAAAAGAAAGTTTTATAGTACATAGAGGATGACATGCGGGTCCCATTTAGCAGCAGCGGTATCACCGTTTGAGAGGCGGCAGGGGATCGAAAGAAAAAGGTAAGTGAACAAATATGAGGTGCCAAAAATAATTCAAGAAAAGAAAGTTTTATAGTACATAGAGGATGACATGCGGGTCCCAGTTAGCAGCAGCGGTATCACCGTTTGAGAGGCGGCAGGGATCGAAAGAAAAAGGCAAGTGACCAAATTTGAGGTGCCAAAAAAAACTCCAAGAAAAGAAAGTTGATTGCACATAGAGGATGACATGCGGGTCCCATTTAGCAGCTAGCGGTCTCAACGTTTCCAAGCCGGCAAGGGATCAAAAGAAAAAGGAAGTAGCCGGAAATCGGGGGTCAAAAAAATCCAAGAATAGAAAGAATTTTGGTTCATAGAGGATGACATGCGGGACCCATGATCCCGCATCGTAAACGGCTCTATCGGAGAACGTTGAACGAGATGGCGCGATCGAGAAAAAACAATCCAGAGAGGCTGCCATCTGGGCCCTACATCCCTCGGCGGTGCGGATTTGCGTTGACTCGGCCGGCGAACCCGAGATTTCGAGATGCACCACGTCCCGGGCCACCATACGCGACGTTTTGGCAGCTTTCGTCGGGCTAGGTGGCCTCAAAAATGAGAAAAAAAAAGTTTTGACATGCACCACGGAGGGACCAAAAATCGTCGGCCATGGTACACCAGCAACCACGGCGCGACTTCAACTTCGTCGGCCATGGCAACTTTTCTTGTAGTGATAGTGGAAATTTCCTCATTGGGGATTTTCCTTTTGTTAGTAACAATATCTTTCATATACTTTGAATAAGGAGGCAATTTAATAGCATCAGTCAAAGGGATTTGCAAGAATAAAGGTTTCATCCAATCACAAAATTTATTATAGTGTTCTTCTTCCTTTGATTTTAGTTTCTTAGCAGGAAAAGGCATTTGCTTTTGCACCCAAGGTTCCCTTTCGTTACCATGTTTCTTAGAAATAAAATCTTCTTTAGTATACTTTTTATTTTTATCTTGCTTTTCAGGTTCATCCTCAACTTCTTCTTTATCAGAAACATCATTCTTATCATTACAATTATTATTATCATGTTCATTACCACTTTCAGTTTCAGCATCGGAAATAGAAATACTATTAGGATCATTAACAGGTTCAGAGGATTCTACAACATTTTTATGTTTCTTCTTCTTTTTCTTAGAAGGAGCTCTAGGTTCAATGCGTTGCGAATCTTGTTCAATTCTTTTGGGATGCCCTTCAGGATATAGAGGATCCTGGGTAGAGACACCACCTCTAGTTGTTACTTCATAAGCATGTTTCTCTTTAGAATTATTTTGTAATAAGTCATTTTGCACTTTAGTGAGTTGATCAATTTGAGTTTGAACCATTTGAAAATGTTTAACAAGCATCTTAACATCATTGGAGGTTCTCTCCACAATATCATGCAAATTGCTAATAGCTTGAGAATTTTCCATTAGATGATTCTCTACTCTCATATTAAAATTTTCTTGTTTAACAATATAATTATCAAACTCATCTAAGCATTGCGCAGGAGGTTTTGAATACGGAATATCTTCCCTAGTAAAGCGCTGAAGGGAATTTACCTCAATCATGGATGAAGGGGAAATTATCTCACATATATCCTCTATGGGAGGTAGATTCTTCACATCTTCAGATTTAATACCTTTCTCCTTGAGAGACTTCTTGGCTTCCCTCATATCTTCATCATTCAATTTAATTAAACCCCTCTTCTTCAATATTGGCGTTGGAATTGGTTCGAGCGTAGTCCAATCATCATGATTCCGGCCTATTTTAGCCAATAATTCTTCAGACTTCGTCCGGAGTTCTTTCCCGAAAACACAACCAAGCACAACTATCCAAATATGCCCTAGACTCAATGGTTAGTCCACTATAAAATATATCAAGTAAATCATTCTTTTCTAAATCATGCCCAGTGTCGAGCTCGATAAGAGAACAAAATCTTGCCCAAGCCTCGAGCAATTTCTCTTCATCTCCTCGGTCAAACCTATAAATTCTCCGTAAAGCAATATGTTGAGCACTAGCAGGAAAGTATTTTCGAAAGAAAACATCACGCAAATCAGTTGGATTTTTAATAGAACCAGGAGGCAAATTATTATACCAAGTTTTAGAATCATCCTTTAATGAGAAAGGAAAAAATTTAGCGACAAAATAAGTACGCATCTTGATATCATCGGAAAACAAGCTACTCATAGAAGAAAGTTCAATCATGTGTTCTACAGCACTTTCTTTTTCAGTACCACAAAAGGGTGCTTTCTCTACAATAGCTATATGAGATAGATCAAGAGAAAAATCATAATCTTTATCCTTAATGCATATAGGAGATGTGGCAAATTTAGGATCAGGAGATAACTTATGTCTAACATTATATTGTGTGAGGAACTTTTTAATTTTACTTGCATCAGCAGTAGCATTGCATCTATTAATAAGATCATCATTAAGTTCCACATAATCTTCATCAGGATCATCACTAGAATAATCAAGTTCAGGTGAACTAACAGGTGTAGTAGCATCAGGAGTTTCAGCATTTTCAATTTGTCTAGACCTAGCAATTGTAGCATCTAGAAAGGATCCCAATGAACCACTATCATCAAGCACAGCAGAAACATTATCAATATTATAAGAATTTTCAGATTCAGCAGAAGTACCAGCAAGTGAAGCGTGTGGCGGTGAAACAAGTTTATCAATCACAGATGGTGAATCAAGAGCAGCAGAGGTACTCAGAGTTGTACCTTTTCTTGTAGTGGATGGTAATATGGCGACTTTAGGATCGCGAGATTTACCCATGATGGAGAATTTGCAGCGAACAATATCAATCCAAGTGAACTTCCAAATAAAGCTATGCTCCCCGGCAACGGCGCCGTAAAACGAGTCTTGATGACCCACAAGTATAGGGGATCGCAGCGAGTCTTTGCGGGTAGTAAAACCTAATTTATTGATTCGACACAAGGGGAGACAAAGAATACTTGAAAGCCTTAACAAGCGGAGTTGTCAATTCAGCTGCATCCGGAAACAGACTTGCTCGCAAGAGTTTATCGATAGTAGCAGTTTTATAGCGATAGAGTGAGTGAAATAACGAAGCAGAGTAACGAAACAGCGAGTAGTGATTATAGTAAACAGCAGGATTAAAATACCGTAGGCACGGGGACGGATAACGGGCGTTGCATGGATGATAGAAACTCATGTAACAATCAAGCGGGGCATTTGCGAGATAATAATAAAACGGTGTCTAAGTACAAAGCAATCAATAGGCATGTGTTCCAATTATAGTCGTACGTGCTCGCAATGAGAAACTTGCACAACATCTTTTGTCCTACCAGCCGGTGGCAGCCGGGCCTCAAGGGAATCTCATTGGATATTAAGGTACTCCTTTTAATAGAGTACCGGAGCAAAGCATTAACACTCCGTGAACACATGTGATCCTCACATCACTACCATCCCCTCCGGTTGTCCCGATTTTTGTCACTTCGGGGCCATTGGTTCCGGACAGCGACATGTGTATACAACTTGCAGGTAAGACCATAAACAATGAATATCATGATGAAACAATAACATGTTCAGATCTGAGATCATGGCACTCGGGCCCTAGTGACAAGCATTAAGCATAACAAGTTGCAACAATATCATCAAAGTACCAATTACGGACACTAGGCACTATGCCCTAACAATCTTACACTATTACATGACCAATCTCATCCAATCCCTACCATCCCCTTCGGCCTACAGCGGGGGAATTACTCACACATGGATGGGGGAAACATGGCTGGTTGATGAAGAGGCGTCGGTGGTGATGGCGGCGATGATCTCCTCCAATTCCCCGTCCCGGCGGAGTGCCAGAACGGAGACTTCTGGCTCCCGAGACGGAGTTTCGCGATGTGGCGGCGTTCTGGAGGGTTTCTGGCGACTTCGACTTCTCTCCGTGCGTTTTTAGGTCGAGGTCGATAAGTAGTCCGAAGGAGGGCGTCGGAGGCCGGCCGAGGGGGCCACACGCTAGGGCCGCGCGCCCCCTCCCGGGCCGCGCCGCCCTAGGGGTGTGGGGCCCTCGGGCCTCCACCCGACTTGCCCTTCCGGCTCCGTGAGTTTTCCGGGAAAATAGGGCCTTCTGTCAAAATCCCGAGGTTTTTCCCGAAAGTTGGATTTCGCACAAAAACGAGACACCAGAACAGTTCTGCTGAAAACAGCGTTAGTCCGTGTTAGTTGCATCCAAAATACACAAATTAGAGGCAAAACAATAGCAAAAGTGTTCGGGAAAGTAGATACGTTTTGGACGTATCAGCGTCGTCGAGTCGCCACGGCATGGTGCAGTGCTGTCTCGGGACGGATGCAGTGTGATGGACACACGCAGGATGGTGGAGTCGTCTGGCGCCGTGGCGGCATCGATGGCAGATCTGGCATGGTCAATGCGATGATCTCTCTTGAAGATGGAGTCGAGGAAGACGGTGGTAGCAACTTCTATGGCGTGTGCGTTCCCGTATGGTGAGAGTCTGCTTGACTGGATGTGTTTCTCATCTGCTATTGGACGGCCTGGGAAGGCATTTGGTTTTTGGATGATATGAGTTGGTGAATTTTCACCCCCTTCATCCTACTGTAGGTTTAGCGAGGTGGCTTCGAGTTTGATCTTTTGTATTGCTCTTGTAAGAATAATCTAATAAAAAAAGCCGTATTCATCCTCTGGTTGCAGAAACTGGGGCGATATTTCCTCCATTTCGAAAAACAAAACAAAGGTACACAATCCTAACACAATCGAAAAGCCAAGGCAACCACTTGCTTTAGCTCATAGCTTTATATTTTAGAATACTACATATTGAAAAATCTTATCTAGCTTCATTTTTGTAATTCAAGTTGACAAATTTCCTTGCAGGCACACGCACGCGTTCACACATACCGTGGCCCCCTTTCAGGATCATGTTACTCCAACTAACACACGCATTCCCCACACACTCCGTTGCGTATAAGTTTTATTATAACAAGCACTTAATAACGGAGTACATAATATGCATCTATCAATACATTTCAAACATAATAGAATCCCAATCTGAAATATCATCGCATAAACAAAGACCACCATATAGAAATTACATATATGACCATAATCATGTAATGCATCTCATATGATTCTAAACGGAATTGGCATGGATGCAAGAAATGCGCTTTTTGTGATCAAGATGAATCCATTAATCATTTGATTGTTCCTTTGCTCGTCTTGTTTGGAGAGTAGTTCATTTCACTTTTAATATTGTCCCGCCAACTAATTGTACAAATATGTTTGAAAATTAGTTGAATGGGATAGATAAAGATACAAAGGCACGAATTTGAGTTGGAACTTGTGCTATTGTATGGTCTTAATGAAATTGTAGAAATGATATAATCTTTAACAAAAAAGGTACTTCTCATATTCTATAGGTGATCTGTATGGCTACTCACTGGATCCACGAGTTGTCTCTCCTGCTGCCCGAGGCGCAACGGGCACATATGGATTCTGGGTGCACCCGTCTAGAGACGGTTGCACAAGATATCTTCAACCAGGGTGGCTAGCGACATACTAGACGAATACAAGATGCATGGGTGTTTTGTTCTCTTTTTTCCGTTGGCTGATATATGTATCCGCTCTTAGTGATCTTTAAACTGTAAACTTTGAACTTGATCACTTCATAATAAAATTAGCTGTGTGCATCGATTGATGCAGAGGCTGGGCCTTCTCCCCGTATCAAAAAATATGGTTCTAAACAATGATAGAACAAGAGAGAGAGATAGAGCTACTGCCACCAACCCATAGTCCAGAGATGGCCTACTCCCTCTTCATCATAGATACACTAATGATGATGTTGGAAGAGCGTGGAAATCCAACCGAAGATGACTCTGACATTGTTTCCCCCTCCAATCTTCGTTGGTTCTGGCTTTGTTTTGGTGTTTCTGTGTTTCCTCTCCGCCTCCTCTGAGATCACATCGAAGGACTCTTTTATAGACGTTTTTAGGTCAAGACGGGGAGTTAGTGTTGAAGATGGACGACTGATCGAGGATGCTCGAGGAGGAAATGAGCATGGGTGAGACCTCCTGGGTCACGCCACCTAGGCTCTTTTGGGCCACCAGGCTCCGCGTGTGAGGTTTCAGTGCTCTAGGTGCTTATCTTCATGGAAAAATAATCCTCGAAAAATCCCAGGTCCACCTAACTCCGTTTAGGTCCCTAAATGTTAAAAATAAGCAAAAAAATGTTTTCATGGCATGCATAGTTATAAACCAAATAAAGGGGATCATTTGTAAATCACCAAAAATCAATGTAAAACATGGATATAACATGGATATAACATCGTATAAGATTGAAATATATTGGAATATGTGAAAATAAACTACAATGTTCATGTATGCATTTTACATGCATCAGTGTCCAGCCCCTCTATCTGACCAGAACCCTCCAACACTTCATGTGAATCGACATTTGGAAGAAAGCATCAGCCGGATTACCAATCAGAGTTTCTCCGATAGTCAGTCTATTACGAAAATTCCAAAGGGTCTAACAAAGAGCCGCAAAAGTAAATAGAGTAATCTCCTACATGCCTTGTGAGAGAGAAATAAAGTTCCCTGCCCAGAGGGGTTCCAATTGCAATGCAGGAGTTCCCTAACACTTGCCCACATGAATCCTGCCATGTGACACGTGAAGAAAATATGATTATGGTCTTGTGGTTCCCCACATAAGGTGCACATGCCATTGGAAGTCCCATGGCGCTTTGCCACCTGTTCACAGGACGGGAATCTTCCTCGAATACCCTTGCCCGCCACACTTCCCTGAGGTGCGTTACTGCCACCCCTTGCGACACACTGGAGTATATTGACTATGTGGTGAAGGCCCCCAAGGTCTCGAGTGACCATGAGACCGAATCAGTTTTGTCACCTGTTGGGAGCGCGCCTGGATCTCACGACACAGGGTTTCCCACTTGCCCGCCTCGGCCAGACCAAATTGTCTTCGAAAAACGATGCGCCATTCTCCCGGAATGCCGTTGTCCACTCCGACACCATGTACCAAGATGAAGGGCTTGATGTCTACGGGAGCTTCTATTCTTGTAGACAGTGTTGGGCCTCCAAGAGCAGAGGTTTGTAGAACAGCAGCTAGTTTCCCTTAAGTGGATCACCCAAGGTTTATCGAACTCAGGGAGGAAGAGGTCAAAGATATCCCTCTCAAGCAACCCTGCAATCATGATACAAGGAGTCTCTTGTGTCCCCAACACACCTAATACACTTGTCGGATGTATAGGTGCACTAGTTCGGCGAAGAGATAGTGAAATACAAGTAGTATGGATGTATATGAGTGGTAATAGCAATCTGAATAAAATATGGCAGCGAGTAAACATGCAACAGAACAGTAAATAAACGGAAATTCGATGTTTGGAAACAAGGCCTAGGGATCATACTTTCACTACTGGACACTCTCAACATTGATCGCATAATAAATAACTCTTTCTCTTATGTGCTACATACACTCTTTTATTGGATGATGAACACATTGCGTAGGATTACACGAACCCTCAATGCCGGAGTTAACAAGCTCCACAATTCAATGTTCATATTTAAATAACCTTAGAGCATAATAGATCATTGCAAAATAAACCAAGAACTAACATAGTGCACACACTCGTCCACATAACACTATGAAGGAGGAATAGATCACATCAATACTATCATAATGATAATTAACTCCACAATCTTCAAGAGATCATGATCATAGCCTACGACAAGAACCACACGGTGCACACACTAGTCACCTTTACACCATGCAGGAGGAATAGACTACTTTAATAACATCACATGAGTAGCACATAAACCAGTAGCGATACAAAGCTCATCATATGGATCTCAATCATGCAAAGCAATTCACGAGATCATTGTTTTGGAGTACAGAGAGAGATTAACCACATAGCTACGGTAGAGCCCTCAGCCCCAGGGGTGAATTACTCCCTCCTCATCATGGAGGCAGCGATAGCGATGAAGATGGCGGTGGAGATGGCGGTGGAGATGGCTCCGGGGGCAATTCCCCGTCCCTGCGGCGTGCCGGAACAGAGACTCCTGTCCCCCCAGATCTTGGCTTCGCGATGGCGGCGGCTCTGGAAGGTTTCTCGTACCGTGGTTTTTTCGTCTCGAGGTTTTAGGTCGAGGGGGCTTAAATAGGCGAAGAGGCGGCGTTAGAAGGTCAACGGGGCGATGACACCATAGGGGGGCGCGGGCCACCCCCAGGCCGCGCCACCCTGTTGTCTGGGGCCCACAAGGCCCTCCTCTGGCGGCTCTCGGGTGTTCTGGATGCTTCAGGGCAAAATAGGAACCTGGGCGTTGATTTCGTCGAATTCCGAGAATATTTCTTTACTAGGATTTCTGAAACCAAAAACAGCGAAAACGAGAACCGGCACTTCGGCATCTTGTTAATAGGTTAGTTCCGGAAAATGCACGAATAAGACATAAAGTGTGCATAAAACATGTAGATATCATCAATAATGTGGCATGGAACATAAGAAATTATCGATACGTCGGAGACGTATCAGCATCCCCAAGCTTAGTTCTGCTCGTCCCGAGCAGGTAAAACGATAACAAAGATAATTTCTGAAGTGACATGCCATCATAACCTTGATCATACTATTGTAAACATATGTAATGAATGCAGCGATCAAAACAATGGTAATGACATGAGTAAACAACTGAATCATAAAGCAATGACTTTTCATGAATAGCACTTCAAGACAAGCATCAATAAGTCTTGCATAAGAGTTAACTCATAAAGCAATAAATCAAAGTAAAGGTATTGAAGCAACACAAAGGAAGATTAAGTTTCAGCGGTTGCTTTCAACTTGTAACATGTATATCTCATGGATAATTGTCAACATAGAGTAATATAATAAGTGCAATATGCAAGTATGTAGGAATCAATGCACAGTTCACACAAGTGTTTGCTTCTTGAGGTGGAGAGAAATAGGTGAACTGACTCAACATAAAAGTAAAAGAAAGGTCCTTCAAAGAGGAAAGCATCGATTGCTATATTTGTGCTAGAGCTTTTATTTTGAAAACATGAAACAATTTTGTCAACGGTAGTAATAAAGCATATGAGTTATGTAAATTATATCTTACAAGTTGCAAGCCTCATGCATAGTATACTAATAGTGCCCGCACCTTGTCCTAATTAGCTTGGACTACCGGATCATCGCAATACACATGTTTTAACCAAGTGTCACAAAGGGGTACCTCCATGCCGCCTGTACAAAGGTCTAAGGAGAAAGCTCGCATTTTGGATTTCTCGCTTTTGATTATTCTCAACTTAGACATCCATACCGGGACAACATGGACAACGAGATAATGGACTCCTCTTTAATGCATAAGCATGTGGCAACAATTAGTGTTCTCATATGAGATTGAGGATATATGTCCAAAACTGAAACTTCCACCATGATTCATGGCTTTAGTTAGCGGCCCAATGTTCTTCTCTAACAATATGCATGCTCCAACCATTAAGGTGGTAGATCTCTCTTACTTCGGACAAGACGGACATGCATAGCAACTCACATGATATTCAACATAGAATAGTTGATGGCGTCCCCATAAACATGGTTATCGCACAACAAGCAACTTAATAAGAGATAAAGTGCATAAGTACATATTCAATACCACAATAGTTTTTAAGCTATTTGTCCCATGAGCTATATATTGCAAAGGTGAATGATGGAATTTTAAAGGTAGCACTCAAGCAATTTACTTTGGAATGGCGGATAAATACCATGTAGTAGGTAGGTATGGTGGACACAAATGGCGTAGTGGTTGGCTCAAGGATTTTGGATGCATGAGAAGTACTCCCTCTCGATACAAGGCTTAGGCTAGCAAGGTTGTTTGAAGCAAACACAAGCATAAACTAGTACATCAAAACTTTCATAAAAGACATATTACAAGCATTATAAGACTATACATTGTCTTCCCTGTTGTTCAAACACCTCACTAGAAAATATCTAGACTCTAGAGAAACCACTCATGCAAACCAAATTTTAACAAGCTCTATGTATTTCTTCACTAATAGGTGCAAAGTATATGATGCAAGAGCTTAAACATGAGCACAACAATTGCCAAGTATCAAGTTATTCAAGACATCATACCAGTTACTACATGTAGCATTTTCCGTTTCCAACCATATAACAATTAACGAAGCAGTTTCATCCTTCGCCATGAAAATTAAAAGCTAAGAACACATGTGTTCATACGAACCAGCGGAGCGTGTCTCTCTCCCACTCAAGCATTTATTCAAACAAAAACAAAAACAAGAGACATACAGACGCTCCAAGTAAAGTAAATAAGATGTGACCGAATAAAAAATATAGTTTCAAGAGAAGGAACCTGATAATTTGTCGATGAAGAAGGGGATGCCTTGGGCATCCCCAAGCTTAGATGCTTGAGTCTTCTTGAAATATGCAGGGATGAACCACCGGGGCATCCCCAAGCTTAGAGCTTTCACTCTTCTTGATCATAGTATATCATCCTCCTCTCTTGATCCTTGAAAACTTCCTTCACACCAAACTCGAAACAAACTCATTAGAGGGTTAGTGCATAATCAAAAACTCACATGTTCAGAGGTGACACAATCATTCTTAACACTTCTGGACATTTCCCAAAGCTACTGGAAGTCAATGGAACAAAGAAATCCATCCCACATAGCAAAAGAAGCAATGCGAAATAAAAGGCAGAATCTGTCAAAACAGAACAGTCCGTAAAGATGGATTTTATCAGGGCACCAGACTTGCTCAAATGAAAATGCCCAAATTGAATGAAAGTTGCGTACATATCTGAGGATCATGCACGTAAATTGGCTTAATTTTCTGAGCTACCTACAGGGAGGCAGGTCGAAATTCGTGACAGCAAATAAATCTAGTAACTGCGCAATAATCCAAATCTAGTATGAACTTTACTATCAAAGACTTTACTTGGCACAACAAAACACAAAACTAAGATAAGGAGAGGTTGCTACAGTAGTAAACAACTTCCAAGACACAAATATAAAACAAAGTACTGTAGCAAAATAACACATGGGTTATCTCCCAAGAAGTTCTTTCTTTATAGCCATTAAGATGGGCTCGGCAGCTTTAATGATGCACTCGCAAGAAATAGTATTTGAAGCAAAAGAGAGCATCAAGGGGCAAATTCAAAACACATTTAAGTCTAACATGCTTCCTATGCATAGGAATCTTGTAAATAAACAAATTCATGAAGCATGATGCAACAAGCATAGAAAGATAAAACAAGTGTAACTTCAAAAATTTCAGCATATAGAGAGGTGTTTTAGTAACATGAAAATTTCTACAACCATATTTTCCTCTCTCATAATAATATCCAGTAGCATCATGAGCAAACTCAACAATATAAGTATCACATAAAGCATTCTTATCATGAGTCTCATGCATAAAATTATTACTACTCCCAACATAAGCATAGTTATTCTTATTAATTGTAGTAGGAGCAAATTCAACAAAGTAGCTATCATTATTATTCTCATCATCAAATATAGGAGGCATATTGTAATCATAATCAAATTTACTCTCCATAGTAGGTGGCACCAAAAGACTACTATCATTATAATCATCATAAATAGGAGGCAAAGTATCATCAAAGTAAATTTTCTCCTCAATGCTTGGGGGACTAAAAATATCATGCTCATCAAAACCAGCTTCCCCAAGCTTAGAATTTTCCATATCATTAGCAACAATGGTATTCAAAGTGTTCATACTAATATGTTCCATGGGTTTTTTAATTTTCGCATCAAACCATCCATGTCTTAAATCAGGAAATAGAATAAGAAGCTCATTGTTGTCCATTATGCCAAACTAGTGTAAACAAGAAACAAAAAGATGCAATTGCAGGATCTAAAGGAAATAGCTTCGAGCACACACACAACGGCAACAGAAAAGTACTTTACCTGGGACCGGAGTATGAGTGCCTTTTACCTTTCCTCCCCGGCAACGGCGCCAGAAAATAGCTTGATGTCTACGGGAGCTTCTATTCTTGTAGACAGTGTTGGGCCTCCAAGAGCAGAGGTTTGTAGAACAGCAGCTAGTTTCCCTTAAGTGGATCACCCAAGGTTTATCGAACTCAGGGAGGAAGAGGTCAAAGATATCCCTCTCAAGCAACCCTGCAATCACGATACAAGGAGTCTCTTGTGTCCCCAACACACCTAATACACTTGTCGGATGTATAGGTGCACTAGTTCGGCGAAGAGATAGTGAAATACAAGTAGTATGGATGTATATGAGTGGTAATAGCAATCTGAATAAAATATGGCAGCGAGTAAACATGCAACAGAACAGTAAATAAACGGAGATTCGATGTTTGGAAACAAGGCCTAGGGATCATACTTTCACTAGTGGACACTCTCAACATTGATCGCATAATAAATAACTCTTTCTCTTATGTGCTACATACACTCTTTTGTTGGATGATGAACACATTGCGTAGGATTACACGAACCCTCAATGCCGGAGTTAACAAGCTCCACAATTCAATGTTCATATTTAAATAACCTTAGAGCATAATAGATCATTGCAAAATAAACCAAGAACTAACATAGTGCACACACTGTCCACATTACACTATGAAGGAGGAATAGATCACATCAATACTATCATAATGATAATGATAATTAACTCCACAATCTTCAAGAGATCATGATCATAGCCTATGACAAGAACCACACGGTGCACACACTAGTCACCTTTACACCATGCAGGGGGAATAGACTACTTTAATAACATCACATGAGTAGCACATAAACCAGTAGCGATACAAAGCTCATCATATGGATCTCAATCATGCAAAGCAATTCACGAGATCATTGTATTGGAGTACAGAGAGAGAGATTAACCACATAGCTACGGTAGAGCCCTCAGCCCCAGGGGTGACTTACTCCCTCCTCATCATGGAGGCAGCGATGGCGGTGAAGATGGCGGTGGAGACGGCGGTGGAGATGGCTCCGGGGGCAATTCCCCGTCCCGGCGGCGTGCCGGAACAGAGACTCCTGTCCCCCAGATCTTGGCTTCGCGATGGCGGCGGCTCTGGAAGGTTTCTCGTACCGTGGTTTTTTCGTCTCGAGGTTTTAGGTCGAGGGGGCTTAAATAGGCGAAGAGGCGGCGTCAGAAGGTCAACGGGGCGACGACACCATAGGGGGCGCGGGCCACCCCCGAGCCGCGCCACCTCGTCGTCTCGAGGCCCACAAGGCCCTCCTCCGGCGGCTCTCGGGTGTTCTGGATGCTTCCGGGCAAAATAGGAACCCGGGCGTTGATTTCGTCCAATTCCGAGAATATTTCTTTACTAGGATTTCGAAACCAAAAACAGCGAGAAAACGAGAACTGGCACTTCGGCATCTTTTTAATAGGTTAGTTCCAGAAAATGCACGAATAAGACATAAAGTGTGCATAAAACATGTAGATATCATCAATAATGTGGCATGGAACATAAGAAATTATCGATACGTCGGAGACGTATCAGGGCTCTAAGCAACAACTAAAAAGCCAAGGGAATCTGGCCCTAAGGAACGTCGACCCAACCACCAATCTAGCCCCATAAAGGTGCACTTCTTATTATGAACCTCATTCTTGGTCCCCAATTTGAAATACCATTTGATATTCTGGGTGGCATTACATAATTGGGAGCAGTGTGCAGATACCTCCTTCATGAAGATGTCACTTTATGGATTCATAGCAGAAAACAAACAAAAAATCTAGCGCAACCCGATTGCCCAAATCTATCTAGGAGTAATGTTGTAACAGAGATCGTTTTAGTGACGTACCCTTGTAGGCCGAAAGCGGTTAACGTTCTACTAGAACGTGGATGATGTACATAGTCGTACTCATTACCGACCTCAGGGTCGAGTGCAATCCTCTTGGTACGACGTCAATTACCGCATGTGCAACAACTCGTAGTTTTGCATATATACGGTGCTCAACGACGCTCCCGTCTCCGATCAAGAGAAGGTCTAGAAGTAGATCTTCTGGATTCAGATCCCAGCTGCGCTCCCACGTACTGAGTGAAGTAGACTCCCTCCATGTGCAGCTCTTCGGGGAACCACATGTGTGTGTGTGTGAGAGAGAGAGAGAGAGTGGAGGAGGCGCCCAAAGGAGCTCTCCTTTTTGCTCAAGGGAATTTCCCTTTTGCTTTTCTATTGTGTGTTCCCCTCCCTCCATATGCTCCACTATATATTGGGAGAAGGAGGGGTGGAGCTCTTGGCTAGGCAATGTGGTACTAAAAGGAGGGGAGAAGTTGGCCGGCTAGGCCAGGAGGCCCATGCCCCCTCCCCTCCACACTCACACTCCAACCTAGCTGCCCCCATCAGCCCACGGGGGGTGGCCGACCACTTAATGGGCTCCCCTCCAAGAGGGAGCCATTAAGGTGGGCTGCTCCTTTTAATTAATAAATTTAATACATATTATTTACTTCCCAATGATCCAGGACAACTCTCGAACCACTCCGAACACCTTTCAGATTCTCCTGGAAGCCTTTTCGGTTCTCTCTTCCCAATTCTCCTGCATTTCCAATGAATCTAAAACCATCTTTAGTTTTGTTGAACCCTTAAGCATGGTTCCGTACATTTTGAGAAAATACAGACATGATAGAGACGCCACTTCGATCAATGGCCACTAGGGGATTATGGAGAACCATAATGATCATGTGCATTCCAGGAATATACAAGTCGTTGAACCATAAACGTCTAGTCATATTCCCTTTGTAACTTCGATACCAGAAGTCTGGTCGCGCCACCCACCTCCGTTAAATCGTCGATCGCCCATTTTCCCTAATTCCTTCGCGAACCGATGTATTTTTCCCTAAAAAACCCTTATATATATGGCCCCGGAGATTTCTCGGGAGGAGAACGCCGCAGAAAGACAGAAACACCAAAACGAGGCTGCTGCAGAGAAGATTGGAGGGGGAAACTCCGCCTGGATCACCACCGGAGGGATCTCCACCATCTCCAATGTCTTCATCATCATCACAATGACCAAAGGGAGTAGTCCACCTCTGTACTACGGGTTTGTGGTAGTATCTTTATCCATTTCTCCCATGTTCTTCATAGCACTTTGTGCCATTTGAGCTGCCTATCATGATTATGGCCATATTTATAATATCTATGTGGTGAATCCTTGTTCTATGATATTGTTTTATGAGATCCGATCTTATTATATTGTGATATGTATTGATAGATGCATATTATGTATCCCGTTCTGAAGTATATGTTCTGATCCAACATCTATGCAAGAGGGTGTGTGGGTGATGTGTGTGTTAGATGAAGTAGCAAGGTTTTAGTGATTGGATAGTGACAATATGTTCATGATCTATTATGGTTTTACCTTTCTTTTGCTACCTCATTAGGGAATAAATGAATACATGTGCTATCTTCATCATGTGACAGCAATGATGATCTTGTTTGTTCAAGGTAGCATATGTGATATTCAAACTTCATGTCAAAGTATTTATTGCTATGCTCTGTTAATTCTTAATACAAGATTGATGAAGTTTCTTTCTTGTGGAGTATAAGAGAGGTGTGTTGCATCATCTCTATGTTAGGATGTGATGCCCATATTAATTCTGCTCTTACATATAATATTATTTGTACCTTCATATCTTATTGATGAATTGCTTTTTGTCCACCACAACTTTTCGAGAGAATAGTCAAGTGAACCCATGAATCCTGGTCCATTTTTTATCATAAGAAACACATTTATATTGTTTTTACATTGTTTTCTATTTGATGCACTATTTTAATCCGAAAATACAAAAAAATATTTACTTTTCTTATTGGCATCCAAACACCAAAAATAATCAATCTCTTTACAGTTTTACTTAGTTATTTCATCTAGTTTAGTTTCTACTTATTTTATTACTACTTGTGTTATTTACTTACGCTAAACCTTGTACTTGAAAACCACACGGTGAAGTTGGGGGCAAAAGACATTTATTTTACTTGCAAGATTGCTTGAAGAAGAGAGAAGAGAATACTTTTACATCCAGTTCCCCGAGAGTTCGATATAAACCTCGAGTCACCCTTGTGGGGAAAATACTTCGCTGACGCAACACTCTGCACTTGTAGGTCCAACGTCATCAGCTCCTCTACTGCCAATATTCCCCATCTATCTTTTCGGTCATGAGTAATTGGTCCTCCAGATGATATCGAAGACCACAACCATCCTCGTACAGGCCCTCGGTGTCGGCCTACGGTCTAGGCTCCCAACCTGGGCCAGGAGGTTTTCCTTGAAGACCCTCTTTCTTTTTTCTCAATTGCCCCAAGCCTTTTGGGAACTCCATGGAGTTGCGTCCCATACATTTCCATAGATCAATACTACTTTCATGTGGACCTCGGTCAGATAAGAAGCCGAGAAATTTCTTTTTCACTAGCTCCCTAAGGCCGTGCACTTCAAACTACCACATATGGAAGAAGGACCATGAATATCTGCAAATCGTCTCCTCCCCGCTATTCAGAAGAGAAGGATTGTGATCTTGCCCAGTCCTAATGATCGTTGTCAAGGAGCACAGTGGGAAAACAAGCCTCCCGGAGGGGGGAGACAAAAACCCTATCCATGACACGTCGGAGTTGTTTATTGGTCCAAGTGTCTTGGACCCAACCCAATTGATCTCCCTCAAGGACATCATCTCTATGGACACATAAAACAAGCGCACCCTCAACCAATTTATATTGCCATTGCTATTGTCCCGGCAATGAGATTGAAATCGCCCTACCACAACCAGGAGAGGGCATTCTAGAATGACTTGTTCTAGTTCCCCCACGAACTCCTCCCACCGGCTGTGGTCAGGGGGCGTAAACCAACACGAAACACCACTTCAAATTGGTCTTCCGTTGCAGGATCGAGGCACTGATGAAGAATGACTCCTTCTTCCATTCACCGACCTCAACGCAGTCGTCGCGTTCACTCAAGGCTGCGCAGTTTGGTCATGGAGAACTCATGTTTGATGGTCTCTTGTGGACCTAGGGTATCCAGCCTATTCTGCTTGAGGCCTCGTTCGGTTGGCCCCGCCCCGGCCGGGATTCGGACCCAAACCCCGGGGGTTAGCCGGGATCAGCCTGGCCGGGGATCGATCCCATACCCTGCTATGAAACGCGTTCGGTTAAACCCGGCCGGAATCTCACCCCAGCCGAAACCACCCCAATCCTGTCCAAATCGCCGGGTTTAAAAAACTCCTGTCTCACCCCGTGGAACTATTCCCCGTGTTCTGCCCCGAATCGGTACGACCGAAACAAAAACTATCGCTGCTCCTCTGTCTCATCTCGCTCGATTCAGATGCAGCGCCGGTGGGAAAGGAAGGGCCACGGCTCCGGCAGGTAAGGAGAGACGGCGGCTCCGGCAAGGACGGAGGGACGGCGGCTCCGGCGGGGACGAGGGGACGGCAGCGAGGACAGGGTGGCTTCAGCGGGGACGGGGAGAGGACGGGGTCGACGGCGGCGAGCACGGGAGTGGGCGCCGGCGAGCACGAAGTGGGCGTTGGCGAGGACAGAGTGGGCGCCGGCGAGCACGGAGTGGGCGTCGGCGAGCACGGGAGTGGGCGCCGGCGAGGACGGACGTCGCCTCGCAGAGTTCCTCATCTCTCCCCGCTGCAGTTTCTAAACCGAACAGATGAAAGCTGTGAGGGATTTTAGGAGAAGGGATTACGGGATCAGGGTGACATCTGGGGATCGCCCGAATACTCTCGTGGTTTATTTCACGTGGGGTTTGGGGCTCCATGAACCGAACGAGGCCTGAGGCGTGAGGGCTGCCTTACTCAGCTGAAAGATTACATGAAGCGGCATACATGTTGCAGCCAAGAAATACGCACCGTTCCGGGTTCGTATCCATCTCGAAACCAGTTTGTGTCCGATTCCAACGACCAATCCATGTCTCTATAACTTCATACTACGTGCGTGTGGCCGCACCAAACCAGCATCGACCAATCTATCATCAGAAATTAACAGCACCAAGGTTGGCCACGCTCACCAGATACTCCGCGCACTATGGCATCGCAAGAGGCGTGCTCCACCGCCGCGCCATGCGGGACACCGGCTTCCAGCGTACGTTTCCTCCCCACCGACGTGATCTACGACGTCCTGCTGCACCTCCCGGCCAAGACGCTCTGCCGCTTCCGCGCCGTGAGCAGGTCGTGGCGTTCCCTGCTGACCACAGACTCGCACTTCGCCGGTGCCCACGCGTCCCGGCACCCTCACGTCGTCGCTGCATTCTTCGACGAGAAGGACCGCAGGTGCCACGCCGACACCTTCGACTTGTCCGGGAACCGAATCAGACGGGTAACCCTGAACGAGTCGAGCTCGGTGATCACGGGCCTGTGCACGCACGGCAACCTCGCCTGCCTCACCCGGAGCGGTGTCGGCCCTAGCAGAGTCCGCCTGATCAACCTCGCCACCGGCGTCGCGTCAGCCTTGCCGGGACCAGATGTGGTTGGAATCGCCGTGTACATGCTTGGGCAGGTCGCCTCCTCGGGGGAGCACAAACTGCTCTGCGTCGGCAGGGGTCATGAACAGTGCCACGTCTTTGTCCTCGGCCTTGGCGGTGGTCACCCGCGGTGGAGGAGGAAGGAGAGTCCGCCGGTCCGCCTGACGGGTTACATCTTATTCGCCGGAAAGGCAGCAGTCGTCCAAGGTACCGTGTACTGCCTAGCCGCCGGACACTCCGACTACGGCATCTATGCAGACTCGATGGTTTCCTTCAATCTGGAGACGGAAGAGTGGGCGCCGACTGTCCTCGCGGGGCCCCTAGGCGACCGCCTAAACAGTGGCTGGAGGCCGTTGGTCTTTGACGGCATTTCCTTGGCAGAGCTAAGCGGCTATCTGGTTACAGCCCACACGGACGAGTACACAAGGTCCATGGATCTGTGGTTTCTGGTGGAAGGCCAGTGGTGCAAGAGGCATCACATATTGTTGAACGTGATTTTTGATTCGCTTCACCCGCGCCCGGTGCCGTTGTTCGTGTTTGACGACGGCAGGATATTGCTGCGGGCGTATGATGAGTTCAAGACAATGAAAAGGTTGCTGGTGTTGCGGGTGTATGACACCACAACTAAGACTAGAACCGGAGAGACAACAGATATAAGAGGTTGGAGTGCAACTGGGCTTTGTAAAGGAAGCTTGCTGCTGTGTCCATGAAGCAATGTGGAAATCCTGAATTTACGATCAGCTTCTTGGTAGACTGTGCTTCAAACAAAAGACGGTATTGCTCGGATTTTTGCAGGCGTCAGGGGTAAATTTTGCGGATTTATTTTCCAATTATCATTGAACTAACTTAATTTTGAATTCGCATGTGAATAAGGATATCAAGCTATTCCCATTCATGGTGGAGCTCCCTAAATATCCACTCATCGCCATCGCTATTGTGATGTTACAACGCATGTATGAAATATTCATTTTAGAAGTGAGAATATTTTTACGAGCGTAACCGAAATATCACATCGGTGACGATATATTAATTAGAATTCAGGGACACAACATAAAAGATTCAGAGTGGATGTTGGCCCCGCAGGTGAGATTTGTTGTTGTCATCAACCATCTCATAGGTGGGCTCCCTACCAACACTAGTGGAAAACGGGGCAACATGCCCGGTTTGTTTGGGCCTTCGGTCCCGGTTTGCAAACCGGGACCAACAAGGCGGGATTAAAGGGTCCCCCTTTAGTCCCGGTTCAAAGTTGCACCGGGTCCAAAGGCGTCGCCACGTGGTGCGGCCAGGACGCTCGCAGTGGAGGGCCTTTGGTCCCGGTTCGTGGTACGAACCGAGCCTGGAGGTTCTCTGCCGCGGCAGAAAATTGCTATTTCTCTGCCGCGGCACAGGTTTAGGGTGGAGCAGCGTTTCTCTGCCGCGGCAGAGAAACTGGGCGTTTCTTTGCCGCGGCAGAGTTTCAGCAATGCATATATCATTCAAGAAACCACAAAATATCGTCGTGAATATATAGACATCGTCAACTATACACGTAATGCATGCATATTTACAATATAAAGTCGGATCTCTTTACTAAATCTATTTGCCCTTTACGAAGTTGCTCAAGATCTACGACCTTCACATAGTGCTCTCCAGTTGGGGCAATGACCTCGGTAAGAAAGAATCCCGCGATTTCCTCTTGAATTGCTCGTATGCGATCCTCCGTTATGAGAGTGTCCCGCAGGCGTACCATCTATATTTAAAAAAGGAGATCAATATATATATATATATATATATATATATATATATATATATATATATATATGAATGGAACTCAATACAATTGATGGTACTAAGATTAATTGTGAAAATTTGTTATCGTACACGAGTGTGGAGTATAGCTTCATCCGCATCCCTGGGACAGGCCATGTCACGAATGAAGTTGCAGACGTAGTATCCACATAAGTTATTCCCGGGTTCCTGCCTCATACACTTTACGAAATAATAGTTCAATCAAACTAATAATCAAGCATCGTATTGAAAGTAAATATCATAGAGTTTCACGGACATAGCTATATATATAGTACTACTTATAGGGTAATCTTTAAATGTAAGCTCCGGTTTCCATTTACCCGGAACAATATTGATGAACCGTTTCCAAGCCTTGCCCGGCAAAAAATAATGAGTAAATGAGTTATTGATTAGTTGATGATATCGTCGAATTAGAGCAGATGAAGATGCCAATACGAAATTGATTGAAATTACCTCTGGAGGATGGCAGCCATGTCCGCCCATTCCGCATGTTCTTTACGCTTTAAGTCCATGACATTTACGACTCCTTTGTGAAGATCAATGATTAGGAGAATAAAGTGGAATCTGCATAAGCATAGCTCAATAATTACGAGAATAAAGTGGAAGCTGCACAAGCATAATGTATGTTATATATAACACTCACTTGAAGTTGTAGGGAAAGAATATATCCTCTTTGTTTGCTTGCTTCACTAAAAACCTTAGCATGTTGTCCTCTGTGTCCTTGAGGTACCGTCGAACCGTAACTTCATGAGCGTATGCAGGTCAATGAACCCCGGCTCGTGGAGCTTGCCTCTTTTGCATTCGAGCTTCTTCATTACTGCATAATTAATATATAGCGTACACAAAGAATATAGTGAGGATAATTGTTAGTGCAAATGAATGAGCTGAGCTACAAACTTAATTACATAAATAAATCACTTACGGGCGGTAGCAAGCGATGACGGCTTTGTCGAGGGCGTCTTGATTGAATAACTGAAACAGTTCTTCTAACTCAAGGTTTATCTCCTCCTGCCCCCGGAAGTAATGCTCATCTCTAAGATACACCGTGAGGTAGCGATCACCTCTTCGACAGGCTTTCAGGTACCATTCATACAACCTCTTCGACAGGCTTTCAGGTACCATTCATGACAGAACTCAATGACCTCCTCTGTTCCATAGCCCTTGGAGATGCTTCCTTCTGGCCTAGCACGGTTATGAACATATTTCTTTAAGACTCCCATGAACCTCTCGAAGGGGAACATATTGTGTAGAAACACAGGACCGAGAATGGAAATCTCATCGACCGGGTGAACGAGGAGATGTGTCATAATATTGAAGAAGGATGGTGGGAACACCAGCTCAAAACTAACGAGACATTGGACCACATCATTCTGCAACCTCGGTAGAATTTCTGGATTTATTACCTTCTGAGAAATTGCATTGAGGAATGCACATAGCTTCACAATGGGCAGTCGAACATTTTCCGGTAGAAGCCCCCTCAATGCAATCGGAAACAACTATGTCATTATCACATGACAGTCATGAGACTTCAGGTTCTGGAATGTTTTCTTCTTCATATTTATTATTCCCTTTATATTGGGGGAGAAGCCAGACGGGACCTTGATACTGCTCAGACATTCAAAAAATATTTCCTTCTCTGCTTTTGTAAGAGCGTACCTGGAGTAATAACGTCCTTTATCTGTCTCATGCAGTTTTTTGGGGTCTTTCCTACGTTGCTGGTCCTCCCGTGCTTCTGGTGTATCTTTTGTCTTCCCGTACACGCCCAGAAAGCCTAGCAGGTTCACGCAAAGATTCTTCGTCACGTGCATCACATCGATTGAAGAGCGGACCTCTAAGACTTCCCAATAGGGTAGATCCCAAAATACGGATTTCTTCTTCCACATGGGCGCGTGTCCGGCAGCGTCATTCGGAACAGACCGTCCGCCAGGACCCTTTCCAAATATTGCATCTAGATCCTTGACCATACCAAATATATCAACACCATCACGATGGGGAGGCTTCCTCCGGTGATCAGCCTCACCGTTGTAATGCTTGCCTTTCTTTCTTACGGGATGGGTATGCCTAAGAAATTGACGATGCCCCAGGTACACGACCTTCTTACATTTTTCCAAATAATCACCTTCGAGCTCATGTAAACAATGCGTGCATGCATTGTATCCCTTGTTTGACTATCCTAAAATGTTACCAAGAGCAGGCCAGTCATTGGTGGTTCTGAAAAGCAGCGCTCTTAGGTCAAATTCCTCCTGCTTGTGCTCGTCCCACACAGGTACACCTGCTATGGACCACAGCTGTAGAAGTTCTTCGACTAATGGCTTCAGGTACACATCAATGTCGTTCCCGGGTTTCTTCGGGCATTGTATGAGCAACGGCATCATAATGAACTTCCGCTTCATGCACAACCAAGGAGGAAGGTTATATATACAAAGAGTCACGAGGCCAGGTGCTATGGCTGCAGCTCTGCTCTCCAAAAGGATTCATGCCATCTGTACTTAGACCAAACCTTAAGTTCCTTGCATCCTGTGCAAAGTTTGGTAACTCTCTATCGATTTTTCTCCATTGGGATCCATCAGCAGGGTGCCTCAACATCACGTCTTTCTTACGGTCTTCTTTGTGCCATCGCAACAACCTAGCGTGCTCTTTATTTCTGAACAAGCGTTTCAGTCGTGGTATTATAGGAGCATACCACATAATCTTGGCAGGAACCCTCTTCCTGGGGCGCTCGCCCTCAACATCACCAGGTTCATCTCGTCTGATCTTATACCGCAATGCAGTGCACACCGGACATGCATCCAAATTCTCGTACTCACCGCGGTAGAGGATGCGATCATTAATGCATGCATGTATCTTTTGCACATCTAATCCTAGAGGGCGGACAATCTTCTTCGCTTCGTACGCAACTGGCGGGCAATTCGTTACCCCTTGGAAGCTTCCTCTTAATTATTGTCGAGCAACTTTCCAAATCCTGAGTCGGTGACACCGTTCTCCGCCTTCCATTGCAACAATTCCGATGTGCTTGCCTAGCTTTTTATGGCCATCTTCGCAAGTTGGGTATAACAATTTGTTGTGATCTTCTATCATATTGTCGAAGGCCAACCTTTCCTTTTCAGTTTCACATTCTCTCCTTGCATCGGCAATGGCCCGACCAAGATCATCATCGGCAGGCTCATCTGGTGCCTCTTGATCTTACGCTTCATTGTCTTCATTGCCTTCTGCAGTATCACCGTATTCAGGGAAATTGGGATAACCGTCATCATCCTCTTCCTCTTCTTCATTCTCTTCCATCATAACCCCTATTTCTCCGTGCTTGGTCCAACAATAGTAACTGGGCATGAAACCGTCCCGCAGAAGGTGGCCGTGAATGGTACTCGAGTGAGCGTAATTTACGGTATTCTTGCAGTCAACACATGGAAAATACATGAAGCCACCATGTTTGTTTGCCTCATCCACGGCCATAAAACTACTCAGGCCCGAAGTGAACTCGTCAAAGCGTCGGTCAATGTACATCCATTGCCAATTCATCTGCATGATATAATTAAGATCATCAAAAACCATTACAGAACATCACGATGTATATATACACATGCATTTTATCAATTACAGATGAAATGATAAAGTTGTTAACCTTGATGGAGAAGAAAAAAGCAAGTTAAGTGTGTCTTGATTTGTGTAAACTCAAGTGGCAAATCCTCTTAAGCATTTCATCAAACACCTCTTGTGCATGTGAAGAAGAGAGCAAAGCAATACACCCCTCTTGTGAAGAAAGTGAAAAAATGGCTAAGTGTGGCTCACACTTGGGCAGGGGCAAGGTTATATAGGCAGATTGGGGACTTTGTCCCGGTTTGTAGTACAAACCGGGTCCAAAGGATGGGCCTATGGTCTCGGTTTGTACTACAAACCGGGACTAAAGGGTCGGTGGTAGGGCGCGGCCCCTTTAGTCCCGGTTTGTACTACAAACCGGGACCAAATGCCGCTAACGGACAGGCGCCAGCGAGTGGGGTCGCCCACTGCGAAACGAACCGGGACCAATGCTCACCTTTAGTCCTGGTTTGGTTCAGAATGGGGACATTTGCTCCCAGGGGCTTGGGACCAAAGACCTCTTCTCCACTAGTGCAAAGTTGTCTCAAGGCATAAGTAACCCCTTGTTTCGAAGAGTTTTTACTTTAAAAACTCCTTCTAAATTCACTTTGTTAATAATACTCGATTTATTGAGGAACAAAGTAACCAGAGCATGATGACGATATCAAGATTTGTTAACGCATTTCGGCGACTCGACTACTCTGCGGGGCATGATTACGGGCGATCATCCCCTTTGATATCGCAACACTTGGCCGCTTGGGCACCACCGGCTCCCTTTGTACTTCTACTACTATCAAATTGTCACGGGTTATATTGTGTGTCACCTCTCCACGTTATATAGGAGGCCAAGGTGATAAGAGTCCGACTCCATCACTACACTTGTACCTATCCACACCTAATACAACTCAAAGTCCTTACATAATCCAACTCGTACATAATATTCAACACAAACGCAAGAATAATTATAAGCATACTTATTTGTCGTTATTTTTGGTTAATAAATAACTTCGAGTGGATCCGCGGTGTTGGATGTTTCTAGCATAGCATTCTTCTTCGTGGCTGCGTCCATATATATGGAAGAATCCACTATTTTTTCAGCCTTTTGCCAAGGCAATGGGATTTTTATGATTTGCATGATATGTTTAGTGTGATGATAGAAGATAATGAAAATAGGATATTTCCTAAGCATATTAGGTGTAGTGAGAAGACAAAAATAATGTATTTTGGCGTTAATCGGTGCAGACGGCGGCGACGCATGTATGCCTTAGCCTTGGTGGAATGCAGTTTAAAGCCGGCAGCTGGTACTATGCCGACATTGGGTGCATGAGCACCTCCCCCTCGTATCGGTGTTCTTCACGGAGTTGTCTTCGTTGTGCAAATGTGCCTCTCGCAGATAGAGGGATGTGGCTAATACTACCCCGATTTCAGCGACAGCGACATGGCCGTCTATCCCAACGCCACGTTCTTGCCGGTGTCCGCGCCACAACGTCGCGGCTTCAGGTTGGACCTTGTCGAGGGTGCTCCTCGGCAATGCCCTCCGATAGGGGCTTAGGGTTGATGGAATCCTGTAGGCTGACACGAGACATCGGTTCACAGACAAGCGGGGAGAGCGATTTACCCAGGTTCGGGGCCCTCGATGAGGTAAAACCCTTACGTCCTGCTTGTCTGTTCTTTGATTATGATGAAAACAGGTTACAATGGGGTGCCGAATAGTTCGGCTGAGATCTCGTCGAGATGCTGGTTGCTAGGGTAACCTAGTTCTACGCTTCTGTTGGCTAGTGTTGCTAAGATTGGTTGTGTTCCCCGATAGCCCCTCTCCTGGCCTTTATATAGGTGGCCAGGTCCCGAGAGGTCTAATCGAGTACGAATAGGTTTACAATAGATCTATCTCCAATCTTTCCTTATTCAGCTTCTTCTCTGCCTTGTTTTCCAAGTAATCTTCAGCCGCACCGCCCTAGTGGCCCATCTTGCCATCGGGTTCCTTCATGGGCCTCCAGTTGGGCCGTGCAGGGTAGAGCAACATTGGTTACCCGAAGGGTAATGCCCACGTCAGTAGCCCCCGAGTGTCTAGCCGAACATAGTTCGGGTAGAGACTAAAGCATATCTTCTCCGAAGTTTTTCTCCTCGTTCATCCTTGCCTTTCTTCTATCTTCTATCGGGTGCGCGTTAGCGCTCCCAATGGGAGTAGCCCCCGAGTCTAGGTACGGATGCTTGCAATCCGTGCGTAGACTCAAGTTGTACTACTCGAACATCGTCTACTGCCGAAGTTTTTCCTGCAAGTCTTTGTAGACCATCCGATACATTTTCTTCATGCAAGGGATAACGAATAACGTGCCCAACTTTTGTTGGTTAACTGCCGATGGCAAAACAACGTTACCCTACACAGAATCAAGTCCCCGGGCAAGACCCTGGAGTGCGAAAAAAGTTTTATCGGGTGCCCGTTCAGCGCTCACGATGGGAATAGCCCCCGAGTCTGGGCACGGGCGTTCACGTCCAGGTGCAGACTCGAGTCACGTCTTTCCTTCGAATCTTTACTTTATCGGGTGCGCGCCAGCGCTCTCGATGGGAGTAGCCCCCAAGCCTAGGTGCGGATGCTCGCAATCCGTGCGTAGGCTCAAGTTGATCACCCGATACTTTCTTATCTCTTCACATGCAATCATTCCTCATGACGTCATTGATGTCGTTTTTCTGTCCCCTTGATTTTGACTGATAAGACGCAACCTGCCAGCCCTGTTTTCGAGAAATTCCTGCCCCTCTCCGCACGGTTAGCGAGGCACTTCCTCGATTTCCGCAACCATTAACTGGAGAAAAAGGCCCATTAACAATGCGAAGCCTTCCTTAAGTTCCCCAAGAGATAGAAATCCCTAGCATTCTCCTTCATTCAATCCTTCGCCGTTCTTCTTCTTCTCCTGTTCACAACCGCTCGCGCCGCCACCACTATCTTCCGATTTCTCCTAGATCTGACAATGGTGAAGAAGAAGAACCCTAGCGCCGCCGCCAGTTCCACGAGCGGCGGTGCCGCCGCCAAATCTTCTTCGATCCTTTCGAAGGAAGGAGCGCCTGGCGCTCCTCCCCCAGCTCCGGCGCCGATGGCGCCACCAAGTTCATCAGCCAGGCCTGGAGATTGGACAGCCTCTACCGTCACCAAGCGTGACGAAAAAAGATCCCGAAGCCTGGGATTGATCTCCTCCGATGAGGGGAATGTGATCTTTCTAGGTGCGCTTTCTCGACCTAATCCCCCTACCGGTTTTACCGTGATGTTCTTATCGTTCCTATACCGAGGTCTTTTGCTTCCCGTCCACGAATTCCTCCTCCATCTTTTGCAAACTTACGAAATCCAGTTATGGCAACTTACTCCCAACTCAATCCTCCACGTCGCTGTGTTTATCACCCTCTGCGAAGCATATCTGGGCGTTGAGCCTCATTTTGGGTTGTGGAAAAAGATCTTCTATGTGAAAAGATACAGCAGTAGTAACGGATCTTTTGTCACCGGAGGAGTGGGATTTGTAGCTCGTTCGGATGTTAACTACTTCAATTTCCCAATGAGAGAGTCTGTGCAAGGGTGGAGATTGAAGTGGTTCTATATCAAGGATTCTTTATCACCCGAATCTCAACTCCCCTGCTTTGTCGATGCCCTTGAAGCCAAGCCTAAGAATTCTCGGAAGAATGTTCTTTCTCCCGACGAAAAAGTAGCTGCCGACAAACTATTTGCTAGATTTCTTCGGATTAAAGAAGCTGATGGCCAAACCATGGTTGGTACTGAGGTAGCGGCAGTGTTCTTGAAACGTCGAGTCCAACCAGTCATGGCTAGAATCCGTCCAATGTGGTTGTATTCGGGTCCAAAGGATGAGACCCGAACTGTCGGCAAAAGAACTGCTTGATGAAGTCCGTCGCCTTACTTCCTACAGTCAGGAAGACTCAATCCCATTGTTGTCCCCGTATACTCCTTTCGATGCCGATCATCCACCACCAGAGGTAATTTCCCCTCCTCAGATTCTTCTTATGCTGCTATTTACTTAATCGACATGATTATCGTTATTCTCATTCATCTTTTCTTTGACGGACCCTCGTAGCTTCCGGGATTTTCAGAACTTGCCAAATAATACTTCCGAAGGAAGAGGTTCTTCGAACACCGTTGACTCTCGTACTTGTCGAGCATAAAAACCCAACAAGCGATGACTTGATAGATTCTGAGACTGCTCACACCAATCTCCCCCCATCAGCTGATGATACTTGCGACACAGAGGGATCAGTGCGTGATGATGACGCTGATCACGATGCCTTTGTTAATGCAGCTGCGGAGGAGATCAGGGCTCCACCTACAAAGAGTTCAATCGGCGGCTTTGCCGATGAAGATGACCTCCTTGATATGTAAGTGTTTTTCTTCTTCTTAATATTTTCAGCTCCTTGGTCTTTTCATATTTTTCTCATAACTTAGTCGATCAAACCTTCCTTGTAGTGACGATGATCTCATTGAGCCTCCACCTAAGAGGGTCAGATCTGATGCTGTCTCACCGGCCGCCGCAGCTTCCGAAGCTTCGTCTCCTAAGGCGGCTCCCGCGGCGCAAGCATCGACTGCCTCCTCCCTTTCTAGAGGGAAGGATGCTCCTGCTGCTACCACAACTCCTCCTTCTGTAAGTCTTTGTCGATTTTAACAAGAATCTTCTGGGATGTGTCTTTGCCTAACGATCTTTGTGAAACATTCCCTTTCTTCAAGGATCTACGAGGCGTGATATCCTCTTTAGAGGCCTTCGCCTCTCAATTCACCTCTCTGGAGGCGGACAAAATTCGGCTGCAGGAGGAGGCTAAGTCTTCCTCTTCAAAGCTGGATGGCGCCATCAAAAAGGCCGCCATGGCTCGCCAGGAGGTCGACTCCCTGAAAGTAGAACTGAACAAACTGAAGGAGAAGCTGAAGGAGGAGGAAGCTCGGGCGGCAGAAAAGGATGAACTCCTCCGTCAGTCTGCCCTGGCCCTGCTTGGTAAGTCCCTTCATCTCTTGTAGATTACCACTTTTTACGAATCTGTTTCTTTGTCAACGATTCCCTTTTAATTTCTTTGCAGAAGCTGCCAGCATCCCTGCTACTGCTTTGGACAAAGTTCCAAGCAACTCCCCGGCGAATGGTGTGTCAATGGTTCTCGCCACCCACCAGCTTACCCGGGAGTTGCTTGACAGGGGAAAGGGTGCTCTGCGCGAATGCATTCAATGATATTCCCCAAGGCCAAGCCAGGAGAAGACTCTGGGGCAGCTGATTGATGCCTTCGCAGTCGACACTAAGGAGGTCATCGAGGTATTCAAGCGCACCTCACGTACCTATGGTGCCCTCCTTGCCTTCCAACTTATGATGGGTTACGGCTTTAAGGCTGACATTGAAGAAATGACTAAGGAACTGCCGAAAGAGAAAGATGGGCGACTTGTTAACTTAAGCGCTTTTACAGCATCCGCCCGTACTTGTGCTCGCCAGCTCCTTGATTTAGTTTCGTCGGGAAAGGCATCGGTTGGCCCCAGCCTGTCGACTCAGACTCGGGCTCCTTGATTGTTGTAACAATTTTATCCTTGGACTAGTATGAAACATTATTCTGTTGCAAGAACCCAAGTTTGTAATGAACACCACGCTGGCAATGTTGTCAGCGTACTTTTGTCATAATATCTTCGTTTGTACTTCTTCTGATAGGAATTTCCTGTACCTCTCCCGATGGGAGTTACATTGGATGCTTTATTTGCCCATAACCATCATCCTTTTGACGCTGTTGCCTGCAGGTTTTCCCGGTGCCCTCGTTTGTTGATGAGTCTTCGGGCGTTCTTCCCGAAGGTGATCGGGTCCAACGGATGAAGGAAAGGACCTGCGTAGCACTTACGCCTTGGCTGCAATTGTCAACAAGAAGAGCGAGATTGCAGCCGTCGTAGAGCGGTATGCTCTTACTGAGCTTCATAAGGCTACCGAAAGCTTGAACTGTGAGTCCTTTGATCTCTGCGCCCTTTGATTGATAGAATCTTAACTGATCCTTTGCCTACTTACGTGCCAGTCATAGCTCTGAACCGTGCAGAGGAGAACAAACGGATCCACGAGCGTGTGAATGCATTAACTCAGCTGTCCTCAGCCGAAGAGATCTTCCGGCGGGAGCACTCGAAGGCTTCGTGCGTCGCGCAATTTCGGGATCGGGTTCAACGGGTCCACAACTTCTTTGACAAGTGTTACAAGGCTATGAGGGTTGTTTGGAAGACGATGTTCCCTTTGAACGCAGTTCCCCGACGCTCCTTACTTTGATGTCTGAATTTGGTAATGCCAAGAAGATTCGAGACTTGGTACGTTCGCGAGGTTTTTGCGGGGGCCAGGTTTACACTTGCCCTTGTGCTTGTCCGCTATCCTTCGGCAGGTTTACTGTCGATTGCCAACGCGACTGGAGATTTGGAGGCACTGTATCCGAAGGTATTGTTGCCTGCTAACATAATTTTTGATAGGCTCGAGGAGAACTCAAGGGTACCTGAAGAAGGAGAAACTTCGCAAGGGTGATATCAAGGTTTAAATGTCCGTTTTGTAAATAGACAATTTGGCTATTTTATCCAGGTGTTTGGATTTATGACGCCTTTTTATTCGGTAGGTACATGCGTATGTACTTTTACCATGTTATTGCCGTTGGCAAGTTTTGCCTTGAGCGAATCTTAGTTGCTCGTTTAGATGTATGTATATTGGTTGGTTAGCAAATCATTTGAGTGATCAGCTCGTGTTGCAGGTCTTGCTAGGCCTGTTGTGTGCGCAACTTTGCTTTCAACCGTTTTAAATTTCGACAGGCACTCCCGAATATTTCGGGTGTAGTGACTCTGCCGATGAGCCCGTTGTTCCTTTGATATTTCCATAAGTAAAATATCGAACGTGGGTTGTTGTTTATATGTATTTCCAATTTCTTGCTATTTACGGCACTCGTAGAGGCATCTATAGCGGAGGAAAAGGTGAACGTCCTTTAGCACTCGTAGAGGCTTTTTGGAGCGCGATCTTCTGCCTTGTACTATGTTTGCATAGTGATGGGGCTTAGAAGTTTGTCGTTACTGCAATGCTTAACAATGAAATAAGGCTTAAGTTCTTATTAATAAGGTAAACACGATGCTAGAGGGCGGAAAAAAGGGAAGCCCTGTTTAAAGTAAGGGAGAAAAGAGAGTAAAGGCTAGTAGACTGATTAGGTACGGAAGGGGTTCTTCTCCTCCTCTGGCTTCTTCACTGCGTCATTGATTGCTGCAGCGTTGCTGGTTTCGTCGGGGGTTTGGGCGGTGATTGCCATCGTCTTGCTATCTGCTAAGCCTTCCGTGCCATCAGCTGCCGATCCCTTTGCTGCCGAGGCTCCGGCTGCCGAAGTTTCTGCTGCCGAAGCTTCTGCTGTCGAAGCTTTAAGGGTGAGAGCAGCTGAATTCTTCTTGGCGTCCCTGCCATCTTTTTCTTCTTTAATTTCTCGTATAGACAGCTTGGGCGGAGGGTCGACGATTTCTTGCTGTGACCCGAACTTTGCAGCAATCTTCTGAAAGTCGCGATCACAATTGTCCGAGCGTGAGAAACTTCCATAGACTGTGATGTTTGTCCCGTTGTTCCCGGGCATTTTCAGCTTGAGGTATGCATAATGCGGCACAGCCATGAACTTGGCATACGCTGGTCTCCCGAGTATAGCGTGATACTGTGACTCCCAGTTCACCACTTCAAACTCGATCTTCTCCTTCCTGAAATTGTCGGCCCTGCCAAAGATGACATTCAGGTAGACTTTGCCAAGAGAGTAGCCCGGTGCGGTTGGAAGGATCCCGTGAAAGCGGTGTCCGTTTCTTCCAACATGTTCATGGTGATCCCCATACTTCTAATTGTGTCGACAAATATCAGGTTTAGCCCGCTTTCGCCATCCATGAAAACTTTGCTCATCTTGAACCCCCCAACTTGTGCTTCGACTACCAAGGCAGCGTGCCCTGGTTTTGGTATGGTCATCGGGTGATCTGCTCGACTGAACGTAATGTTCTGAGAGGACCATTCGACGTACTCAGGGATGTTTGCCATGATGCTTTCTGCCAAGTTGATCTCTCGGGTGAGTTTCTGAAGGAGATATGCCCTAGAGGCAATAATAAAGTGGTTATTATTTATATCTTTATGTTTATGATAAATGTTTATATATCATGCTATAATTGTATTAACCGAAACATTAGTACATGTGTGATATGTAGACAACAAGAAGTCCCTAGTATGCCTCTTAACTAGCTTGTTGATTAATGGATGATTAGTTTCATAATCATGAACATTGGATGTTATTAATAACAAGGTTATATCATTGTATGAATGATGTAATGGACACACCCAATTAAGCGTAGCATAAGATCTCGTCATTAAGTTATTTGCTATAAGCTTTCGATACATAGTTACCTAGTTATGACCATGAGATCATGTAAATCACTTATACCGGAAAGGTACTTTGATTACATCAAACGCCACTGCGTAAATGGGTGGTTATAAAGGTGGGATTAAGTATCCGGAAAGTATGAGTTGAAGCATATGGATCAACGAGTGGGATTTGTCCATCCCGATGACGGATAGATATACTCGGGCCCTCTCGGTGGAATGTCGTCTAATATCTTGCAAGCATATGAATAAGTTCATAAGAGACCACATACCACGGTACGAGTAAAGAGTACTTGTCAGGAGACGAGGATGAACAAGGTATAGAGTGATACCAAAGATCAAACCTCGGACAAGTAAAATATCGCGTGACAAAGGGAATTGGTATCGTATGTGAATGGTTCATTCGATCACTAAAGTCATCGTTGAATATGTGGGAACCATTATGGATCTCCAGATCCCGCTATTGGTTATTGGTCGGAGTGAGTACTCAACCATGTCCGCATAGTTCACGAACCGTAGGGTGACACACTTAAAGTTGGATGTTGAAATGGTAGTACTTGAATATGGAATGGAGTTCGAATATTTGTTCGGAGTCCCGGATGAGATCCCGGACATCACGAGGAGTTCCGGAATGGTCCGGAGAATAAGATTCATATATAGGATGTCATTTTATGTGAATTAAAATGATCCGGAAGGTTCTACGGAAGGTTCTAGAAGGTTCTAGAAAAGTCCGGAAGAAATAAGGGTGGAAGGTGGAGTCCCAGAGGGACTCCACCCACCTTGGCCGGCCAACCTAAGGGAGGAGGAGTCCCAAGTGGACTCCCCACCATGGTGGCCGGCCACCCCACCAAGGAAAAGGGGGAGTCCCACTCCCCCTAGGTTTGGACACTTGGAAGGTTTTGTTGGGGTCTTATTCGGACTCTTTGACCTAAACCTTGGGGCCTCCACCTATATAAAGAGGGGGAGAGAGGGGCTGGCCGGCCACTCAAGCCACCACCATGGCCGCACCCCTCAAGGGTGCCCTAGCCGGCGCCCCTCTCCCCAAACCCTAGCGGTCTCTCTCCTCCACCACATCCCGCACGCTTAAGCGAAGCTCCGCCAGATTTCTCCACCACCACCGACACCACACCGTCGTGCTGTCGGATTCAAGAGGAGCTACTACTTCCGCTGCCCGCTGGAACGGGGAGGTGGACGTCGTCTTCATCAACAACCGAACGTGTGACCGAGTACGGAGGTGCTGCCCGTTCGTGGCGCCGGAAGCGATCGTGATCAAGATCTTCTACGCGCTTTTGCAAGCGGCAAGTGAACGTCTACCGCAGCAACAAGAGCCTCATCTTGTAGGCTTTGGAATCTCTTCAAGGGTGAGACTCGATATCCCCTCGTTGCTACCATCTTCTAGATTGCATCTTGGCTTGGATTGCGTGTTCGCGGTAGGAAAATTTTTGTTTTCTATGCAACGTTATCCTATCAGTGGTATCAGAGCCGTGTCTATGCATAGATGGTTGCACGAGTAGAACACAATGGTTTTGTGGGCGTTGATGCTCTTGTTATCTTTAGTTTGAGTACTTTGCATCTTTGTGGCATAGTGGGATGAAGCGGCTCGGGCTAACTTTACATGACCGCGTTCATGAGACTTGCTCCTCGTTCGACATGCAACTTGTATTGCATAAGAGGCTTTGCGGGTGTCTTTCTCTCCTACTATAGTGAAGATTCAATTTACTCTTCTATTGACAACACTAGTATCACCGTTGTGGTTCATGTTCGTAGGTAGATTAGATCTTACTCGAAAACCCTAAACCACGTAAAATATGCAAACCAAATTAGAGACGTCTAACTTGTTTTTGCAGGGTTTGGTGATGTGATATGGCCATAATGTGATGATGAATATGTATGAGATGATCATTATTGTATTGTGGCAACCGGCTGGAGCCTTATGGTTGTCTTTAATTTCATGTTGAGTAGTATTTCAAAGTAGTTGTAATAGTTGCTACATGAGGTGAACAACTATGAAGACGGCGCCATGAACCTTGACGCTACGCCGACGATGATGGAGATCATGCCCGTTGATGATGGAGATCGTGTCCGTGCTTTAGAGATGAAGATCGAAGGCGCAAAGACAAAAGGGCCATATCATATCACATATGAAGCTGCATGTGATGTTAATCCTTTTATGCATCTTATTTTGCTTAGATCGCGACGGTAGCATTATAAGATGATCCCTCACATTAATATCAAGATAATAAAGTGTTCTCCCCTCGTATGCACAGTTGTACAGTTCGTCGTTTCGAAGCATCTCGTGATGATCGAATGTGATAGACTCAACGTTCACATACAACGGGTGTAAGCCATGTTGCACACGCGGAATACTTGGGTTTGCTTGACGAGCCTAGCATGTACAGACATGGCCTCGGGACAATGGAAACCGAAAGGTTGAACACGAGTCATATGGATGATATGATCAACATTTTGATGTTCACTATTGAAGCTACATCATCTCACGTGATGATCGGTTTTTGTGTAGTGGATTTGGATCGTGTACCACTTAACAACTATGAGGGATGTTGTATTAAGTGGGAGTTCATTAGTAATTAGATTAAAACATGAACTAATTATCATAAACATAGTCTGAGTAGTATTTTCAATTAATTTTGTAGTATTGGCATCCGTTTTATACCATGCGCTAGTCTTGTAATTGAGATAGAAATACTGTTAAAATCTGACAAGAAACTTTACGGATTGGTACCGTATTGTTAAAGAATCAAGAATTTATTAAGTCCTATTGCAAACTTTTAGTAAACCTCACATTGTTGATTCAAAGAGCTATGGTTTCAATTAGTACCTAAAGTTATCTTGTCTCCGTGAAACTTGAGTTTCAAATCTGTTTGAAAAGTAAGGAGCTGAAAATTTAGTTTTCAGAAATAATCAAGGTATGAGATATATGTGATATCTAAGACCTTATTGCAAGATGATAGAATATAATTTGGTGAGACTACATGAACTCATAAGTTTTATGGGAATGTACGAAGGTTGAAGACGCAAGGCGTCACAATCCTCCAACTATTGGGGCACTAACGATATTCGCATATCCATGAAGTGACCATCCTTAATATGCACCGTTGCTAAGACTCGTCGTTTCGAAGCATCACGTGATGATCGGGTGTGATAGATTCTACGTGTGCATACAACGGGTGCAAGCTAGATTTGCACATGCGAATACTAAGGTTAAACTTTATGAGCCTAGCATGTACAGACATGGTCTCAGAAAGTTGTCATGAATTAATGGATAAAATTATGAGTGAAATTGTTCATCGTATTACAAAGTTACTAATAGTGAAATCTGGAACACTTGTCATATGATGATTAACTTCAAAATAAGAACCTCAAGGTTATTGGTATTAGACCAACAAACCTAGAAGTTATTGATGTTGAAGTGTTTTTCTGAATAATGAGGAAAGCTAAAAGAGAAACTGCAAAAGATATTTTGGCAAAAAGAAAAGAAAAGACTAGAAAGTCTAGGTCAGGTGTATATAAATGATATACATGTTATGGTTGTATTCCTAGTTAAGTCACACTAAGAAATTCTTGGGTATTAGTACTATATTGGTTGGTATGAAGTGTCATACAAAACAACGCAATACAAGAATACAATGGCCTAAGTGACTGACAAGGAATATGATAGGAATGCACGATTGGAACAAAATAAAGTGTTATTATGTTCGTCGTTAGCATTCTATCTAGCCCTTAGAATTTATAATAAAGAACTTAATAATTGTTATTTTTCTCTGGTCAAATGAAAACAATGAGTTGTTCAAATTATGACATTACTCCATATACGATGGATAAGTTATTATAAATCTTAATGGTGAAACACACATACATAACAACGCGCTAAAATGCCATAAGGCAAATGATTTGAATTCCACTTATTTGTGGAACCGCCATTTAGGTCATGTTAGAAAGGAACGCATGAAGGAACTCCATGCAAATGGATTTTTGGAGTCATTTGATTTTTGAATCATTTGGCGCTTGCAAATCTTTTCTAAAGAGAATGATTAAAATACCGTTCATAGGCCAAAAGTTGAACGGACAACTAACTTAGTGGAAAAATACATGATGATGTATGTGGTTCACTGGGCATAGTTGTGTGCGGGAGATTCTTCTACTTCATGAAAACTTTCAACAATGAATTGAGTATATATATGTGGATATATTCAATAAAGAAGAAGTTTGAAACATTTGAATGGATTCAAATAAATTTCAGTATGAAGTGGAAATCATCGTAATAGAAATCAAATATCTATGATTGGATCATGGTGGAAATATTTGAATTACGAGTTTTAGCGAACATCTAAGAGAGTTATGAAATTGTTCTACAACTTACGTTTCTTGGAGTATCATAGTGATGATGAAGTATCCAAGAGATATATCCAAACTTTGTTGGATCAATGATGAGATAAAATATTGATGCCATTATATTTTTGTGGATTATGCTTTAGTGACTACCGCTTTTACACTTGAATAGAGCATCATCATGATCCGTTGAAATGACACCATACAAGTTATGGCATGGGTATAAACCCTAATAGTCAACCAAAATCGGATGAATGTCTTTGTTGGTTATCCCGGAGATTTAATTGGGAATTCTTCCCACGAGACAAAGACAAAAGTGTTTGTCAATGTTTCTTATTTCCGAGAAATTGTTTCGAGTGAAGTATTTGAGTGGGAGGACAATATAATTTGATAAGGTTTATGAACCCGAGCATAATGATCGAGTAGCGCAGCATCGGAATTGGTTTCGGAAGCGGCCACGACGATCATGGCTCTCATGACTACAAAGTGTTTTAGCCATGGAGATCGAAGTACATATTGAACCTTGTAGGTATGGTTTACTTTGTGATCAAATAAATGATTTGTGGACAAAGGATTGATTTTGAACAATGATAAACCAACTACAAAACAAAGAAGTTATGATGGGCCATGACTCCGTTAAAATGGCCATGCGCCATGAAATCCAAGATAGATGAATACTTTATGAAAGTAAATGGATCTATGAAATTGATAGACTTGGATGAAATATCCTTGAAGAAAGCTTGACTTATCGAAAAATTGTTTACGACAAAGTTCAAAGAGTTGAATACGATAAGATTAGATCTTACGTAGCAATGCTTATAGTCTATGTGGATTATTCTAGTAATCACTACATATTTATTTTATGAGATATGCTAGTAGGATGGCAAAATACACTACTTAACGAAGTATGTATACAAGATACAACCAAGAGTTTTGCTGGTCCGTGGAATACTAGATAGGTATACAAGCTTCAATTGGATGAAGTAAGTATCACGGAGTTGGAATTTCACCAGATGAAATAGTCAAAGAGTTTTTGATTTCATCAGAGACGATGAAGAGGATTGCATTTGCAAGAAATTAAGTGGGAGCGCTAAGACACATTTATAATACTTTATGTAGGTGACATATAGTTGGTTATAAATGATGTAATTATATACTTGATTAAAAAGGTTTCATTGAGAATTAACTTCAATGAAAGGATATGGACTGAAACAAATTTAGTGTCAAGATCTATGAAGATAGATTGAAACACATAAATAAGTTTAAGTCAAAGTACATATGATGGATACTGAAGTAGTTCAGTATAGAAATATTAAGAAAATGTTCTTGACATGTGAAGGTTTAACAAGACTTGAGTGTATCTGACACTCAATGAGTAAAAACACATGAGTGATTATAGATCACGAATAATATGTACACAATCGGATATCATGTGCTATAAAGTGTTATGAGCATATACCAGAATGATTCATGTGATGATCATTGGACGACAGTAAGAATATCCTTGAGTACTTTAGAAGAACTAAGGATATATATATATATTTTTGTATGAAGAAATGACAAACAAATCGCTGTAAGGTGTTACACCGATATAGGTTTTGTCACATATAAAATATAATTTCAATCTCAAATTAGACTAAGTGTTGTTTAAAAGGTAGCACAATGAGCTAGAAGTTGTCTATGCTAGATTTAGAAGAGTTCTAAATATTGTGACGGATTCTACAAAAGAAGGCGAGTATGTCATTGTTTTGACAATGACAAAAGATGTTAAGTCAAGAGGTTCTTTGAGAACTTGGTGTAGTTCCGACAGAGTCGGAACTTTGAAACTATATTGTGTGTGACAATATTAGTGACTTATTTCAGACCGCGGAATTAAGGTTCCACCATAAGATCAAACATATTAATGCCAACTCATTTAGAAATGAGTGATGCGTTGAGACGCAAATGAATTACAAAATACATACGTTTCTGAGCGTGAGCAATACATGATAAAGCACCGGAAGGCCAAGGTGTTATATCTTTACAAATGTAAACTAGATTATTGACTCTAGTGCAAGTGGGAGATCGAAGGAGATATGCCCTAGAGGCAATAATAAAGTGGTTATTATTTATATCTTTATGTTTATGATAAATGTTTATATATCATGCTATAATTGTATTAACCGAAACATTAGTACATGTGTGATATGTAGACAACAAGAAGTCCCTAGTATGCCTCTTAACTAGCTTGTTGATTAATGGATGATTAGTTTCATAATCATGAACATTGGATGTTATTAATAACAAGGTTATATCATTGTATGAATGATGTAATGGACACACCCAATTAAGCGTAGCATAAGATCTCGTCATTAAGTTATTTGCTATAAGCTTTCGATACATAGTTACCTAGTCCTTATGAACATGAGATCATGTAAATCACTTATACCGGAAAGGTACTTTGATTACATCAAACGCCACTGCGTAAATGGGTGGTTATAAAGGTGGGATTAAGTATCCGGAAAGTATGAGTTGAAGCATATGGATCAACAGTGGGATTTGTCCATCCCGATGACGGATAGATATACTCTGGGCCCTCTCGGTGGAATGTCGTCTAATGTCTTGCAAGCATATGAATAAGTTCATAAGAGACCACATACCACGGTACGAGTAAAGAGTACTTGTCAGGAGACGAGGATGAACAAGGTATAGAGTGATACCAAAGATCAAACCTCGGACAAGTAAAATATCGCGTGACAAAGGGAATTGGTATCGTATGTGAATGGTTCATTCGATCACTAAAGTCATCGTTGAATATGTGGGAACCATTATGGATCTCCAGATCCCGCTATTGGTTATTGGTCGGAGTGAGTACTCAACCATGTCCGCATAGTTCACGAACCGTAGGGTGACACACTTAAAGTTGGATGTTGAAATGGTAGTACTTGAATATGGAATGGAGTTCGAATATTTGTTCGGAGTCCCGGATGAGATCCCGGACATCACGAGGAGTTCCGGAATGGTCCGGAGAATAAGATTCATATATAGGATGTCATTTTATGTGAATTAAAATGATCCGGAAGGTTCTACGGAAGGTTCTAGAAGGTTCTAGAAAAGTCCGGAAGAAATAAGGATGGAAGGTGGAGTCCCAGAGGGACTCCACCCACCTTGGCCGGCCAACCTAAGGTTGGCCGGCCACCCCACCAAGGAAAAGGGGGAGTCCCACTCCCCCTAGGTTTGGACACTTGGAAGGTTTTGTTGGGGTCTTATTCGGACTCTTTGACCTAAACCTTGGGGCCTCCACCTATATAAAGAGGGGGAGAGAGGGGCTGGCCGTCCACTCAAGCCACCACCATGGCCGCACCCCTCAAGGGTGCCCTAGCCGGCGCCCTCTCCCCAAACCCTAGCGGTCTCTCTCCTCCACCACATCCCGCACGCTTAAGCGAAGCTCCGCCGGATTTCTCCACCACCACCGACACCACGCCGTCGTGCTGTCGGATTCAAGAGGAGCTACTACTTCCGCTGCCCGCCGGAACGGGGAGGTGGACGTCGTCTTCATCAACAACCGAACATGTGACCGAGTACGGAGGTGCTGCCCGTTCGTGGCGCCGGAAGCGATCGTGATCAAGATCTTCTACGCGCTTTTGCAAGCGGCAAGTGAACGTCTACCGCAGCAACAAGAGCCTCATCTTGTAGGCTTTGGAATCTCTTCAAGGGTGAGACTCGATATCCCCTCGTTGCTACCACTTCTAGATTGCATCTTGGCTTGGATTGCGTGTTCGCGGTAGGAAAATTTTTGTTTTCTATGCAACGTTATCCTACAGTTTCTTCATCTCTCTTTTCGAGACACATGTCCTATGGATCATGCTCATCTGCCCTCGTGGTGGTGGAAATGCCTCGTTGGGTTGATGAGGTTGAGCTTGCTGGACCTGATGTTGTGGTGGGGGTGGCGGTGGTGGTGGTAGCCGTTGCTTGGCCTCGCTCGCTCGGATGAGTTTATGCATATCGATGAACTGTCGACAGTCCCTGAGCAGGTGGCTAGACTTTATTTTACCATCCTTGGAGTCGGTATATGAATGCAGGTAGCATGGGGCGTTGATCTGCTCGGCATAGGGCAGTTCGGGTGCTCTCTGTTGTCGTTGTTTGTAGTTGCCACGGTTCCCAGAGTTGCTCCGATTACCGTCCTGTCGATCGTCTCGCCTGTCATCATACCGATCGCCCTGCCGATCAGAGTAGCCTGCGGCCACCAAGTTGTTGTCATCGTAATCGCGGTTCTTCCTTCTCTTGTTGCGATCCCTACGGCCACCCGAATCGTGTTTCGGCTGGTCATCTTCTTCATCGTCGCTGCGTTGTCGTGGCCTTCGAATGTTGTCTTCGCCATCGGCCCAGCTGTTGGCGATTTCCATTAACCTGGTTATGGTTTTCGGCTTTTTGCGCCCAAGTTCCTCTATGTAGCTTTATCGCTTAACGTCGCTGAAAGCGTCGATTGCTCTGTCGACAGATACGTCTTCGGCGGCGTTCAGGAGTTTTGTGAATCTCCCGATGTATGAACGCATCGATTCCTTCGGCTTCTGGCGGCAATTCCGCAGCTCTTCGATCCCGACGGGCCTCTTGTATGTTGCCTGGAAGTTGGCGACGAAGGCATCTACTAGGTCATCCCATGATTTAACAGAACCTTTCGGCAGCCCCCTTAGCCAGGCCCGTGTTGAATCCTTCAAGTAAAGCTGCATTGCATTGCTGCTATTTGGTTTCCTTTGTGCAGGATCACAGTCTGCAGGTAGTCGTCTATCCAGGATCTTGGTTCTTGCTGCCCATCGTACTTGGCGGCGTCGGTAGGGGTGGGCTTGAATTTTTTGGGCGGCATCGTTTCGCGGATCTTGTAACTTAGACAGTCGGCTCCCCTGAGCTCGCCGTCGTACTCCTGGTCTTCATCCGAAGAATCGCTGTCGTCATCCTTCCTAGCGGCGCGTCGCCGCCTTGCTTTGTCGATCCTGCTCTGAGTGATTTCGTCTCGAGCGTCTCTCGCATGATGTTTTGACCCACTGCCTTGGATGGTGGTCCTTTCTTTTGGCGGGGCTAGGTTATTCCCTAATATTGCGAGACTCTCCAGGGCACCTCGATGAGCTTGAGCCATGGATCCTTCGGGGCGTTGGTTGATGAGGTATGCGGCGAGGTTGGCCGTTGCTCCAGCAATGGTTTTCGGCCGTGGCATGCCGGCGGTATCCATAGTCATAAAGGATTCGGTGAGATTCGACGTTATTTCTCTGGCGTCGTCTTCTGAGAGCCTGGATAGTCTTGACCGGTTCTTGCCTCGTTCCGTGAGTGTTTCGGGAGGCGCTCCCTTGCGAGCCCCTTCGCCGTTCGGCCGGAACGATCCGCCGCAGAATAGGCGTCTCTCGAGGCCGGCTTGCTCTTTCGACGGTGCTCCCGGTTTTTCTCTAGTATGGAACGGTAAGCATTGAGGGTTCCAACTGAAGTTCCTGCGGGGAGCGGCGTGTTGTTGAGTACTGCTGCCCTTGCTGCCGCCCACTCCTCATCCGCGATGGTGTAATCGCTGTCGCGGTTGCTGGTGCTGTTTTCAAAACTTGCCCTTCTACTGGAACGGGGGGTATGGTCCCCGCCTCCTCTGCGCCTTGTGTTTCCCGTGTTATTGGCGACATAAACCTGGTGGTGTGCCGTTCTTCGGGTGGTTCCCTGGATGATGCTGTCGATACTGTCATCTCCCGATGAATACTGGGCGTTGCAGATGAACGGCGTGTCGCTTGATCCCAGCCCGTGCCTGGTGTCGCAGTTCAGGCAGTAGTACGAAGTTAGTTTCGAGGATGAGGAGTCATCCGAGCCTACCGACATGGAGGACACCGAGCGGGGAGCCGAGGGCACGGGCGAGCACGTCGATCCCGTCAGTCCAACCGACAGATCGAGTGACGCGCTTGAACCCGTCGATCCGGAAGTGGGGGACTCCAGGAATCGAAGGATTCCCTCTGCGTTGACGTTGTAGTGGACGCTGCCGAAGGTCATCTCCATGTTCCCTTGTAGATCTGAGAAGTTCGAGCGGGAGGAATCGCTGTGTGGAGTAAACTCGTAGGAGCCGAATCGAATCGGGCTTCCCAGGATTGGTGACGACGGTGTTGACGAAGCTGCTGATGAAGCTGCCGGCGAAGCCGCCGGTGTCATGATTGGATCTGCCGATGCCCTGCCTTGTGCCGACAGGGTTCCCACAGACGGCGCCAATTGTCGAGGGTGCTCCTCGGCAATGCCCTCCGATAGGGGCTTAGGGTTGATGGAATCCTGTAGGCTAACACGAGACATCGGTTCACAGACAAGCGGGGAGAGCGATTTACCCAGGTTCGGGGCCCTCGATGAGGTAAAACCCTTACGTCCTGCCTGTCTGTTCTTTGATTATGATGAAAACAGGTTACAATGGGGTGCCGAATAGTTCGGCTGAGATCTCGTCGAGATGCTGGTTGCTAGGGTAACCTAGTTCTACGCTTCTGTTGGCTAGTGTTGCTAAGATTGGTTGTGTTCCCCGATAGCCCCTCTCCCGGCCTTTATATAGGTGGCCGAGTCCCGAGAGGTCTAATCGAGTATGAATAGGTTTACAATAGATCTATCTCCAATCTTTCCTTATTCAGCTTCTTCTCTGCCTTTTTTTCCAAGTAATCTTCAGCCGCACCGCCCTAGTGGCCCATCTTGCCATCGGGTTCCTTCATGGGCCTCCAGTTGGGCCGTGCAGGGTAGAGCAACATTGGTTACCCGAAGGGTAATGCCCACGTCAGACCTCAACGGCGACTTCACCACCGAGACGTTGGTATTCTACTACACCACCGAGAATAAGGATATGGATGAGGGGCGTCGAATGTGGAAGGCCATGTTGGATAAACAAGATGTCAAAATTGGCCTCGAGAGGGAGAAATCCACCAAGATAAAATATGAAGCCGGCACGATGAAGGCCATGAATGAAGCATCGATTATTGGATTGGCCAATGTGATGCAATAAGTGAAGATCTTGATGACAGACATGTCGAACATGGATCCATTGGTGAAGGCGTGGCACAAGATGTACCGCGAGCACATTAGCAACAAGTTGATGGTAGCCCAAGCCACAGTGGAATCAGCAACACCACCGGTCGTGGCGCAGCCACCCGTGATCGTCATGCAGCTGCTCGTCGACGAACCAAATGGAGGTGATCCCACCCCTCATGTCGTTTCTTTGATCCATTTAGCCATGAAGCCCAAGTTGTTTTGGTAGATGGACTAAGAGATGGCGGCGATTTGGTAGTCAGATGTTGGCCAACACTTGAATTGCTATTCAAAAAACTTTATTTAAATTTCTATCTCTATTTATGCATTTTTTAAATTTCACAAATTTCTATTTAGTCGTCATTTTAGGGTCACCATTGTGAGGCAACCCTCCCAAGTGAAGGTGGAGGGAGTAGGTGGCGTCGCCAATTTGGAAGCCCGTGGGGATGCTCTTAGTATAATACTATAAAACCTTGTTTGGTTATGAAAATAGACTATACATTGATTTAGTAGATGACTTCTGGCATGAAGATGACATGGTTACACCTGAGTATAATAACATGTTGGACACAGATGATCAAAGATGGTTTTCCTTTTCCTATTTTATCAACATTTTTTTGGATTTGATCAAAGATGATTTAATGGCAATGGTTCGTGACTGGAATAAAGGAGAGTTGGATTTATTTCGATTGAAATTTTCTCTATTGACCTTGATCCCAAAAGAGGCTAATGTTGCAACTATACTGAAGTTCAGGCCTATTGCTTTGACTACCTGCAGTTTTAATTTTTTTCAAAATGTGCAACCAATAGGTTGGGTGTGGTTAGTGGAGTTTTGATTTTTCCTAACCAGACAACTTTCATTAAAGGTAGGTACATACAAGAGAGTGTTGTGTGCGCACATGAAATTATTCATGATGTGGCACATAGTGAACAATCTGGCTTTATCTTCAAACTAGATTATGAAAAAGCGTATGACATAGTCAATAGAGAATTTTTGTTTGAAATGCTAAGGAAAAGGGGCTTTAGCTCCAGTTGACTTTTATATTTTGAGAACTATTCTAGACAAATGTTTTGTGTGGGTTAGATTAAATGATGAGAATAGTGAGTTTTTCTTGACAAGGAGGGGAGTGGGACAGGGTGGTCCTGCCTCCCCCATCCTTTTCAACTTCATGCCTCATGTTTTTACAAGAATTCTTAAAGTGGATACTATCTTGCTTTGAGAAAATGTCTGGGATCAGGATTAACCGCCACAAATGTGACCTAATTCCCATTAGGGTTGATGAATATGAGGCACAAGTGGCCTCTCAGACTTTAAGTTGTAGATTATGGGTGTTTCCTTTGAAATATCTGGGTGTCCCATTACACCACAAGAAGCTGAGAAAAAAAAGACTTACATCCCATAATTGATAATTTTTTTAAAAAAGGCCGATGGTTGAAGAGGAAAATTTCTTAGCCATGTTGCCAAGCTAGAGCTAGTTAGAAGCGTCCTTGCCAGTATCCCCTTATATTTGTTGAGTGTTGTAAAGTTCCCAAAATGGGCAATAGATTTGATTAACTCACGGATGGCCCACTGTCTGTGGGATAATTATGAGGGACACCATATATAAGTATCACTTAGCAAATTAGGGTTTAGTGTCACAAAAAAGGAGTTTGGGGGACTAGGCATTCCAAGCTTAGCTGGAATGAATATGTGCCTCCTTGCTTCCGAGATTAAAAGATACCAACTAGATGATAACAAACTTTGGAAACAAGTAATAGATTATAAATATAATGTCAACAATCCAAACATCTTCTCATGTTCCTCAGTGGGTATCTCACCATTTTGGAAGGGAGTTGTTTAGGAAGTTAAAGCTGCTAAGATTGGATATCAATGGAAAGTGGGGAATGGTAAGAAGATCAAGTTCTGGGAGGACCATTGGTTTGGGTCTTCCAGTCTTGCAATCCAATACTGGGAAATTTACTTCCTGGTTAATAAACACAATGGCACTATTGCTGAGTTGTGGGATGGGTTACATATTAAAGTGACCTTTAGAAGATGCTTTGAGCACAAGCAGATACCTTTATTGTATGAGGTGTTATAAATTGCAGAGACCATTTAGATTACTGAAGATGATGATAATCTGATATGGAAGCTTGAGTCAAATGGCTTATATAGTGTAAAATCCGTATATGCAGTGGTCAATTTTAGGGATGTTTTACCTGTTTATATACAAAATGTGCGGGAAATTAAAGTACCACCAAAAAATCACTTCTTCTTATGGTTATTGTCTCATAATAGGATTCTCACTAGAGATAATCTAGTTAAGAGACAAAATATGGATGATCCGACTCAGTGTCTTCTGCAATGAGCATGAAACAAATACACATATGTTCTTTGAATGTGTAGTTGCTAGAGCTATTTGGCAAGAGATTTTGCATATGACTAGGTTAGGTTCCTCCAAGGTTTCATTAGAATCATTGTCTGCTTTCTGGGAGCATAATAAAGTTCATAAGATACTTAATATGATCAATGATGCGGTCTTATGGGTTATCTGGCTCACCAGGAATGATCTATGTTTTAATCGTACCCTATGGATGGGTTTACATGTCATCTGGCGGAAGACGACCTACTTCCTTGCTCAGTGGAGCATTCTACTGCATGGAGTAGAAAAAGGAGATACAAAGGTGGAGGTGATTTCGCTGGAGGCCTTAGCTCATACTCCACCACTACTGTTGTGGCCATATCCTGGCTGATTCCGATGAAGAAGATGATGACATCTGATGAGGTGGAGTTGATGAACCAGTGCTACTCTAAGGGAGAGGGTATCAAGATTGCAACTCTTGATCTAGCAGGACTCTGGCGGTCAATGCCTTCGTGTTGGTTGGTGATGGAGAACACTTCAAGATTGTTGACAAAGTGTAGTTTTCCCGTCGCTGCAGAAAAAAAAAGAGATGTGTATGGTAGTCGCTTGTTGATCGAGAACAATGTTTTTGATGTTTCTTAATGGGGGTGGTTGGTATTGTGTAATGATACATTAAGTTTTCCCCTAGGTGTATGGTGTTCGTATCTGTAAACTTAGATGTTTGTGGTGTGGTTTCATGCAATGGAAACGGGACGAGGCTCTCCTTTTCTTTTCATAAGACGTTTTAGTTTTCTTAGACTCCTTCACTTTAGTTTATATGTAGTTTTTTTTAGTGTATAGGTTCGCTCATTTTACTTTATATCTAGTGCACCTTCAAATATTTAAAGTGGCTTATATATTAGTAAACAGAGAAATATGTCCGTATGAATTAAACTTTTTTATACAATACAGTGCAATTTTGGAATAATAAATTCAAAAAGTGAAACATTGTGAAAGTAGTAACACTGACTGTGACTGTGTCGTAGTTAAGCAAAGACGCATACATGTCGGTGCCAACGGCACGGGAGGAAAACAGAGCATGGGAGGAGAGAGCTACTGAAAACAAAGGCGAAGTAGTGCGACCGCAAAACGAGGTGAGATCACACCAAACAGGGTCAACAAAAAGGAACGGCACAGTCAGCGACAAGGTAGAACAGTGAAGAGCGTGCCATATCCAATCAGCGGCAGCCGTTCTATCCTCTGATGATCTACACCGACGACGAGCACTCTAGCTAGCTCCGCGCTGCACTGCTGACGGTACAGCCACATCATCACTGCCCTCTGCTGCGAATCATTGTTGGAAGATGGACCTGGGGCGCTCACGGCGCGACATGGCCGTCCTCCTCGCCGTCGTCTCCGGAGCTGGACGCGTCGTCGTCGTCTGAGCCGGCGTGGGCGTGGTGGTCGCCGTCGCTGGAGGTGAGGTGCGCGAGCCAGCAGGTGCCGTGGACGTGTCCGCTGACGCAGACGTAGTACTCGAGCCGTCCCTCGTCGGATCCCATCCGCCGGGCGGCGCCGCGGGGCACGAGCCTGGCGACGACCATGTTCCAGACGCGCGCGCCGCAGTAGGGGCAGCGCACGCGCGGGTCGAGCGCCGCCTGGCGGCCCAGCAGGCACGCCCGGGTCCGGGAGCGCATGAACCAGCGGAAGACGCCGCGGTAGGCGCCGAGGTCGTCGCCCGCGGCGCCCGCCACCGCGTGCTCGCACGGGTCGGACACGTACAGCAGGTCGCCCCGGCACCGGCGCGGCAGGAAGCTGCGGCCGGAGGTCTTGGAGAAGCGCGAGACCTTGGTGATGTGGCCCGGCACGGGGACGGGTGTTCCCGCCGCCGCGCCGCAGCAGAAGGACAGCATCTTCGCGAGCGCCGGCCAGCCGCCGCCGATGCGGCCCGGGGGCGGGCCGAGGCCGGTCGCGGCGGACGCCGTGAGCGCCGCCACCATCCGCGGCGCGCGCGAGATGCAGAGCTCGCGCCAGAGCACGCGCTCCGCGACGGCGCGCAGGCGGCGGCTGACGCTCGCCGCCGTGCAGAGCGCCTGCGGGTCGAAGTTGATGGAGCGGAAGACGAGCGAGAGCACCTGCTCGTCCAGGATCCCCGTGTTCACGCCGCCGTAGCGCGGGGACCCAATGCCGCCGCCATTGCCGTCCCGGTAGCTCGCGCTGCCAATGCCGCGGCCGCCGCCGCTGGACTCGCCGCGGAACTGGCGCGTGTTGCGCGTCCACCCTTCGCTCATCCTTGCGTCGACGCGCGTGGTCGCTCTTCGAACCGGCACGTAGGCAGCCGCAACAGAAGCGATGATACGACTGTGAAGTGAAGTGGCCAATGGGCGTATGCGGAGATGGATGGAAATGACAGGACGGCGGCGGGAGGCCTATATATAGACCTTTGGTGCTCCCCGGAGGGAGTGGTGTCGGGGCAGGATCGGACCGGCCGTGCCGCCGTGTCCCGGCTACCCCTTTGACAATTGGACCACTCACACTCCGAGACCCGATGATCCCAGCTGGGTTGCCAAATTCACCCCGTCAAGCAAAGTAACTTTGTATTTTCTTCCCAGATTGTGGCACAGTACTGCGCGGCGTCACAGTCAAGACCACCTAATCCCTGCCCAAACCGGGGTACCGCCGGAGACTCGCTGACAAATATCTCCGGCGTGCGCGACCCGCCTGCCAGCCATTTCTCTACGCTCTCCCGTGCGTATTCTAAGCCGTCCCAAATCGGTCCCCATCAGACATGACATTGTTTATCCACCAAGCTCCAACAAAAGCGCGCTGCTTGCTCAATCCGGTGCCGCAATTTCTTAATCCGCCTACGACGGCTCTCCGGGAGCACGGGGAGACGGCGGACGTGGCAGCGGTCCGGCCGCCGTCGAGAGCGACCGGCGCACACGTGTTGCCCTCCGCCGCATCCATCAGCCCCAATCTCCCCCTACGCTGCCGCGTGCCACTGCCGCCGGACGCGCGTCGCGCATCCGGCCGCTGCAGCGTAGGCTCGTGCGCGGCGAGCTGCGTCGATTTTAAACGGTTTTCTGAGACGCGGTGACCATGGCCTGGGCAAGCTTTCCCGGCGCGTCTTCTCATCTCAGGTGCCGCGCGTGGACGACGACACGTCGACGGCCCTTTGCAGCGGGAGGTGGGCCAGGAAAGTGCACCTGCAAGCTCCATTCTCCCGAGCATGGCGGAAGATATTTCCGGTAGGATACGTGTCAGGGGGCCGTTGGGCGAGGGCACACGTGTCGGGGCACGACGGGTTTCCTGGAGCATCTGCGCCGTACACGTACGTGTCCACCTCGTTGCAAAGACACTTGGTACTCGACTGGTATAGAAAAGTGCTCCAAGTTTGTTCACTCGCCTACGTGCTCAGTTTCCTCGCGCTTTTGGCCAAAAGCGCACGTTGGATGTCACTAAACTAGTCCTTCGTTGCTCATAGCGTCAGTAAAGAGTAAATTACACCCGAAGTACACCATCTTGCATCCAATGTGATAGTTTGGTACACCATCTTGCAAACCGTGAGACCGCCGTCCACCATCTTTCGAACTGCGTGATGGTTTGGTCCTGGCCAATCAGGAGGCGACGCGTGGATGCCAGGTGGTTTTTGTCGCTCGTGCATGGTTTTGCTAATACCCCCTGGTCCATCCCCTGTTGCTTCTCTGTTTCGTCCCCAACCAACCTAGGTCGTAGACGGCGACGGCGGCGGCGATTTGCACGGCGACGGCGACGTAGTGCTGGGTGGCGTACTGGCGGAGGCTGGGCGAGGGAGCGCTTGGAGGCGGAGCGGGGTAGTGTTGTCTGCAAGGTTACCGGAGGCGATGGCGCCGATAGGGGGCGCGTCGGCCGTCGATGCCGGCGGTGGCGGTGGCGGAAGCACGTGGGCGGAGGAGGAGTGGAAGGAGACCTCCGTCGTGTACTACCATGCATCGCCGAGGAGGACGACGTCGAGCACAAGGACGCCGGTAATTTCTCTCTGTTCGCCGTGAATCATCTGCATTGCTCTGTTTTGGGCACCTTCCAATTTATCTGCATTGTCTGAAAATGTAGAGCAAATTGTTGTTTTGTAGGATAAAATAGAAGATGTAAACCAGGTGCATCATAGAAGGTTGACTGTGAGGGAAATTGAGGAAGAAAATATGCTCCTTTTAATGAGATTGAATGAATTAGAGGATGAAGTAAGGAAGAGGAAGGCAGGGAAGAAGGCTATGCAAATAGAACATAGGGAGGAGCTTAGAAGTAGAGATAGAAGAGAGTTCTTGTTTCTCATAATTGTAGCTAGTTGTGTAGCTTTGTATGTTCTTTCTGCTTTGATGAAGGGCTTTCATTGAGTCAACTTGTACTGTTTATATGATGAAATAAAATTTCCTTGAGGTTGGCTGCTTACTGAAATTGCATTGTTCAGTACATAAATGAAGCAATGTCATATGCATTGTTCAGTAAATAACCAGAAAACAAGTTCATCTCATGCTTTGTTCAGTACATAAATGAAGCAATGTCATATGCATGGTTCAGTACATAAATGAAGCAATAACCAGAAAACAAGTTCATCTCATGCATTGTTCAGTACATAAATGAAGCAATGTCATGTGCTGCTAGTTGTCAGCTGTGGATGGTGCAGTTTGACTCAAAGGCATCTCATGTGCATTGTCATCTGCACTGATTTGTTCATTCAAGTCTGGAAATGCATTGAGGTCAATCCTGTCATCACCAAAACACATGTAGTACACACTGCCAGGGCCTGTTGCATAGCCTGTTGCATAGCCTATTCTTGATCTTCCTCTGGCAACTTGGTGTGCAGTTCCACTTGTGCTTGCTTCAGCTGATCTTTTTCTAGTAGCACATGTAGATCTGCTTGCTTCAGTTGATGTTCCCCTTCCCCTTGTTGCTCTTCCTGTGGCAGCACTTCTCCCCCTTCCTCTTCCTCTTTCTTGCTGAGTTGATGCACCCCTTCCCCTTGTTGCAGTTGCTGCTCTTCCTCTTCTTGTTGCTGTAGTTAAATTGTGCCTTCCTGTAGGGATGCTTTCTCTAGCTTCTACCACAAAATCACTCTCTGGTAGTGGTTGTTGCACTGTAGCAGGTGGTACATTGTTTGCTGCCTGCATTTTCCATTTTACACTTAATTAACTGTCATGAATTATTCACTGGAGACAGTTTGCGAGAAAATTAATTTGTATACCTCTTGGCCCATCATATACACCATGTTGTCCAGTGTATTGGAAGGGTCTAGTCGTGGGTCAAGTGCTTGGGGGAATATGCTCTGCAGAGATTAAGACAAAATGGTAAGAGCTTGGCAGAGGCAACCTAGGAACCATAAAAAGCATGCAAGGCCAACATGCTGAATGACTATGCAATGACAACCATAAATTGAAGTGAATCTCCTGCCAATGTCACTGTTAACTTGTGAATTTGTTTGTTTTCTACCTACCTAGTTTCCATATAAATAGCACCTGCTGCTGTGTTGTTAGCAATACAAGCAATGGATACCACAGAAGACATAGTGTACCATAGAAGAAGGTCGACTGGTTGCAGTACACAACCTAATGACATAGTCTACCATAGGAGAAGTGCTAGGGAGTGGGAGTTGGCACATGCTAGGACTAGAAGTGCTAGGGAGCAGGAAGTTGTTGTTGCTTTGGAGCAGCTTGGTGAGTGTGTGGTCAGAACACAAGTCATGGCTTTGCCAACTCCAAGCTTTCCAGGTCAAATTAGAAGGGCTTGTCGACCTGAACAGCCAGAAATGTCTGAGCTGCCAAGAAGAGTGCATGGCATGCATCCTAGGGATGCAAGGAACCAGAACATTTGTTCAGGTGACTTCCCTCCACTTGAACAACTTGGAGAGAGCACTTGGATGGGCAGTACCTCGCATGCACTTGTTCCTCCAACAATAGAGAAGGAAGTTACTGCTTCCATTGTGCTTTGCAAGGTGAGGAAGGCAGTGAAGAAATGGTTCAGGAAGGTCAAGAAGGCAGGGAAGAAGTAGACTGTAGCTTGTATAAGCATGTGTAATGAATTGTGTTCTGTAATTGTGTTATGCAATAAAGTGTGTTGTTGTTCCTAACCTGAATAATTTCTGGGATGTCAAAGTCTTCATCTTCCTGGATAATTCCATCCTGTTGTTGTTGCACTTGATCTTGCACAAATTTCAGGTGCCCTCTCTTGTTGTGATCAGCTTTCCCACAGACAGAGCAATGGATTGTCACACCAGCTTTGGTAAATACTTTTACTCCTTTTTTCATCTTCTCTTCTGGTGCTTGCCTTCTGTTTTTCTTGGGTCTACCCATAACCTTTGTGAACAGAGGTGGATGCACAACTGGTGCACTGACTTTTTCCCAGAATACTCTTCCTCTAAGTGGGACCAAGTTGAAGCTATATGCTCTCTTGTATGTATCAACAGTGTAACAACTGTGCACAAGGGATTCAGGATTTTTCCTATCTGTTCTGCAACAAGCAATGGCATGATGACATGGTATACCTGTTAATTGCCATCTTCTACAATCACATGTTTTCCCCTTCAGGTCAACACAAGTAACTTCTTTCCAGCTCATGAGATTGGACAGAGAATAGGTGATTTCTTGCTGGTTTAACAATGCGGTTCAAACTCCATTCGAGTTAACTTGTCCATTTTCTTCTTAATTTTAGGACGAGATCCTTCCATGCCATTTGGCTGCATCCATCTGTTTGGACAAGTTTCTCGCATCTCGCTTGTGGAAAAGCATGTCAAGCATTGACAACACGGGATTTTCTCTAGCTGCCAATATATAGCTGTTGAAAACTTCAGAGTGGTTATTCAGCAGCATGTCACACTTGCAAAAATCTGAGAAAAATGCTTTGATCCAAGTGTTTGGTTGAAGTTCTTCTACCCACTCATATGCTTGCTCACTGTCCACTTTTAGTTTGTCCATATTTGCTTGCCATTTTGGAATGTTGGTTGATCTAGCAATTGCCCACATGTCATTCTTAAGTGTCTCTCCTCTATGGCCTGCCTTCTGGAAATTTTGAATCATATGCCTAACACAGAATCTATGCTCAGCATCGGGGAAAACCTTACGAACTGCATTAATCAATCCCTTCGCCTATCACTCATTATAGTCCAGCAAGATGTGTTAGTAATGTTCAAGTCATCCCTCAAGGTTGTCAGAAACCACTCCCATGCACTTGTGCATTCTACCTCAACCATGCCCATAGCAATGGGGAAAATGCAGTCATTTGGGTCAATGCCAACTGCGAGTTAACGGTACTCCCTTGTACCTTGTCTTAATGTGGCAACCATCAATGCAAATAAGTGGCCTGCATCCACTGAGAAAACCTCTTTTGCAGGCATCATAAGACCAATACATTGTTGCCAAATGTTCCTTGACAATGCCACTGCTTGGATCTTTGGCAGAATTAGTTGATAGAAAGAAAGTGCTTCCTGGATTAGCTCTCTTTAGCTCTTGGCCATAATCCCTTAGTACACTGAATTGTGCTTCCTCATTGCCATGGATTTCCAGTGAGCTTCTTTTCTTGCTCTTCCAAGCTTCCACCTGTCAGGGCACATGTCAAACTCTCTTTGCACCTTAGCAGCAAATGTTTGCAGATCCATTTTTTGGTTGTCCCTGAATTCATCAATGAACTTCTTGCATAGAAACCTAGCAGTAAGTGCCCTCATTTCATAGACTCTCTCACACCTGTGCTCATCTTCATAACCTGTTACCACAAAACCACCTGACCTCTAAAAATCAGTGCCAATCTTGAGAAACCATGGACACCCTTCATCACAAACTGCATGAACTCTTGCTCTGTTATTTTTTATTTTCCTTATCTTCACTGCATTCCGATGCTTGTATGCATTGATCTGCTTGTCTAACCTCCTCTATGTCTGCAAACTTCATCCCTATTTTAAAAATAGGAGAATCCATGTCAACCTCTGGATTGAATTCCTTGAACTTTAGCTGCAGCTGCTGCCTTTCATCATCTACCAAATGGAGGTCTCTATCATCTAGTGCATCTTCATTTTCAGTTTGTACAAACACATCTCTCTCATTGTTGTCATTCACACTGCTGTCAACATTATCAATGAACAGATCATCATCTCCTTCCTCTGCATCATAGCCACTGTCATATATCTCAAAGTCACTTCCACTATCAGAGTCATCATCCAAATCAGCCAGAGTTTCTTGCTCAACTGTCTCAACAGCTGGTCTAGCAAGTGATGGAGCTGGTCTAGCAAGTGATGGAGCTGGTCTAGCAACTGATGGAGCTGGTCTAGCAACTGATGGAGTTGGACAAGCAACTGTTGGAGCTGGTCTTGTGATTACTGCTCTTGCAACATTTTGCCTCACAAGCTCAGCCCTAATAGTTCCAAGAAAATCTGTGTGATCCACAAATATGGCCAGAGTGTTATCAGTAGCAGATGCTTTCCTCATCTCATTCATGTCTGCATCACTGACAATTGGCAGCAAACCATCTTTCAGATTTTTTCCAGGAAACAACCAATACACATGTACTTTATGATCCCTCAAACAGCCAAGCATTCCCAGAATTTCATCAAGTACTATGTTGGACCAACTATGAGCACTGAGATAATCAAAAACTGAAACTGTATCATCAACATACTGCAGCCTTTCTCCCAATCCACAGAAAAATCCATTGTGAAATACTTCTAAAGAGAAGTATCCTGAACCAGTTACATTATGCACCACTGAAAATCAAACAATGATAAATTAATGCTATCTCATGCACACACAAAGATTGGCAAACAAATACAGTCAGACAGAGCATGTAACACTTGCAGTCATAAAATTCAGAGTTAAGGATTCTACAAACGAACGGAATTTTGAAACTTTTTGATTCTACTCCATGCACGAGGGTTAAACTAAGCTAAACAACACACAATATGCAGCAATGGTGCTTTTGATTATCATATTGAACGAAAACAATGACATGTTCTTCCGCAAAAACTCGGCTACAAATGGCCAATGCAACCAACGGATTTGACTCCTATCAGCTGCTCTTGAACAAGTCGACGATTGTTCTTATACGGGGCCCATGACGCAAGGATTTGACGGACCTCCGAATCCATGGCGTCGACGGGCGCTACGGTACAGGCGGCGAATACAAGGCACAGGGAGACAGAGGAGGGACTCGAGGAATAGCATACCGTAGGGAGGTGGATCCTCGTTCCACATCCGCTCGCGCAGCTCCGGCGGCATGCGGCGGCGTGACAGCTTCTCATGGCGGCGCGGAGACGACAGGGAGCAGAACTGGACGCGCGGAGAAGATGCAGCTGCCTAAATCAGCGCGCGGGGGCATCGGCGATGGTTCGGGCCGACCGGGGGGCTAAGTGCAAAACCATCCACGCAGCAACGTGCGTTTCCATTGGCCACCTGACATCCACGCGTCGCCTCCTGATTGGCCAGGACCAAACCATCACGCAATTCGAAAGATGGTGGACGGCGGTCTCACGGTTTGCAAGATGGTGTACCAAACTATCACATTGGATGCAAGATGGTGTACTTCGGGTGTAATTTACTCGTCAGTAAACGATCTAGATCTATGGTGACGCCAGGTGATACGTCTCCAACGTATCGATAATTTCTTATGTTCCATGCTACTTTATTGATGATACCTACATGTTTTATGCACATTATATGTCATATTTATGCATTTTCTGGAACTAACCTATTAACAAGATGCCGAAGAGCCAGTTGCTGTTTTCTGCTGTTTTGGTTTCAGAAATCCTAGTAAGGAAATATTCTCGGAATTGGACGAAACTTTCGCCCAGGGTCCTATTTTTGCACGAAGCTTCCAGAAGACCGAAGAGATAACGAAGTGGGGCCACGAGGCGGCCAGATGATAGGGCGGCGCGGCCTGGCCCCTGGCCGCGCCACCCTGTCCCCTGGGCCCCTCGTGTGGCCCCCTGACCTACCCTTCCGCCTACTTAAAGCCTCCGTCGCGAAACCCCCAGTACCGAGAGCCACGATACGGAAAACCTTCCAGAGACGCCGCCGCCGCGAATCCCATCTCGGGGGATTCAGGAGATCGCCTCCGGCACCCTGCGGGGAGGGGATTCATCTCCCGGAGGACTCTTCATCGCCATGATCGCCTCCGGAGTGATGAGTGAGTAGTTCACCCCTGGACCATGGGTCCATAGCAGTAGCTAGATGGTCGTCTTCTCCTTGTTGTGCTTCATTGTTGGATCTTGTGAGCTGCCTAACATGATCAAGATCATCTATCCGTAATACTATATGTTGTGTTTGTCGGGATCCGATGGATAGAGAATACTATGTTATGGTGATTATCAATCTATTGTTTATGTGTTGTTTATGATCTTGCATGCTCTCCGTTATTAGTAGAGGCTCTGGCCAAGTTTGTACTCTTAACTCCAAGAGGGAGTATTTATGCTCGATAGTGGGTTCATGCCTCCATTGAATGCGGGACGAGTGATGAAAGTTCTAAGGTTGTGGATGTCTTGTTGCCACTAGGGATAAAACATTGATTCTATGTCTAAGGATGTAGTTGTCGATTACATTACGCACCATACTTAATGCAATTGTCATGTTGCTTAGCAACTTAATACTGAATGGGGTTCGGACGATAACTCGAAGGTGGACTTTTTAGGCATAGATGCGGTTGGATGGCGGTCTATGTACTTTGTCGTAATGCCCAATTAAATCTCACTATATTTATCATATCATGTATATGCATTGTTATGCCTTTCTCTATTTGTCAATTGCCCGACTGTAATTTGTTCACCCAACATGCTTTTATCTTATGGGAGAGACACCTCTAGTGAGCTGTGGACCCCGGTCCTATTCTTTACATAGCATAAATTCTCATCGTAATTGTGTTTTACTATTTTCTTTGCAAACATCTTCCACTCGATACGTTTAATCCTTTGTTACTGACAAGCCGGTGAGATTGACAACCTCACTTGTTTCGTTGGGGCAAAGTACTTTGGTTTTGTTGTGCGAGATTCCACGTTGGCGCGGAATCTACGTTGTTGCGCCGCATCACATTTCGCCACCATCAACCTTCAACGTGCTTCTTGACTCCTACTGGTCCGATTAAACCTTGGTTTCTTACTGAGGGAAACTTGCCACTGTGCGCATCATACCTTTCTCTTGGGGTTCCCAACGGACGTGTACATCTACGCGCATCACCAGGCCACATCGGAGCACAAATATCTAGTCCTACTACATTACTACTACTTCATTCCAAGCCTTAAGATTTAATTTTTTTAAATCAAATCAAATAAAGTTTGATCAAACTTTTTTAAAAAACCTATCGGTAAATATGATATTTTGTAGATACAACATAAAAATATAGTTCATTATCTATCTATCGATATTGATTTTATGTTTTACATGTCAATGATTTTTGATAAAAAATTGGTCAAACTTGACATAGTTTGACTTTTTAAGATAATTATAAGCCTTATGCATTGAGATGGAGGTAGTACTGTGTAGCTCTCCTGTACTTAGGGGTGCAAATGAATAGGATAATTTCCTCATCGAATCCGCTTTAAGTTATTCATATCCGATTTTAAAGTATTCCGCGGATAACGATATTTCATTTTGAATAGGTGCTCCAGATACGGTATAGGATATGGTATAGCAAATAGCATGCAGATATAGATTATTTAAAATATAATTAGGATAATTATAAGGTTTTAAACCGGATAATCCAATTTTGGAGTCAAAAGCAAAGACCAATGTTGCAAGGTTAGTTGTTATCAAATTAGCAAAATTGAAAGGACGAGATGTCGCCTAGAGGGGGGGGGGGGTGAATAGGCGTTTTAAAAACTCTTATGGATTTCGCTCGTAAGAATGCGGAATTAAACTAACGTTTATTTTATAAGCACAAATACTAAATATGCTAGGCTTGACTAAGTGCAACAACAACAACTAGAGCTAAGCAAGATAGGCACAAAATATATGTAGCACAAGTGATAGCAAGATATATGTACTTCAAGCACGATGGCTATCACAAGGAAAGAAAGCTCGGGTATAGGAATAACCGAGGCACGCGGAGACGAGGATGTATTCCTGTGTTCCCTTCCTTTGTAAGAAGGTACATCACGTTTGGAGGGGTGGAGGTCCCACGAAGGATTTCCCAACGCCCCGAAGGCTCACCCTATTCTCCGAGCCAAACTCACGAAGGATAATGATCCTTTCCTTATGATTAGCTTTTCCTCCACTCCGGAGATGGCAAGCTCCAAAACCACTTCACAAGCTCCACGAAGGAGAAGCTCGGGCCTCTTCACAATCTTCCTTGAAGAGATCACCGGAGCACCAACCGCCAAGCCAACTAGGAGGTCTCCCTCCAAGAGTAACAAGCTCACGGTATCTCACTCGAATTAATCGTGGTAGAGAGCTCAACACTATGCAATGATGCAAAGCAAGAACACTAGAGGTGTTCAAATCCTTCACACTCAAATCCCACCAAAGCAACAAATGCTAGGATGAGATTAGAGAGGAGAACAAAGAGGAAATCAACAAATGACTCCAAGATCTAGATCCAAAGGTTCCCCTCACTTAGAGGAGAAAATGATTGGTGGGGATTGTAGATCTAGATCTCCTCTCTTAGAACCCTCAAGAATGAGCAAGAATCATGGGGGAATCAAGAGATATTGCAAGTTCTTCAAAGTCAACAATGGTGGAGAGAGAGTGGAAGAACTTATCCAGCCCAAGGTGGAAGAAGGGCTATTTATAGCCCAAATCGAAATCTAACCGTTGGGGAAGTGACCAGCTCAGCATCGGTCGAGGGAGCCGGTCAACCGGGTCTGGGACCGGACCGTCCGGCGCAGGGGCCGGTTCGACCGGGCCACAGGCCGGACCATCCGGTTGGCACCGGAACGTGCGCCGGGCCATGACCGAGAGGCGTCCAGGACTTGCAGTATCTGCCCCGATTGTCACCGGAGCAGGGGCCGGTCTGCGCCGGGGCAGCCGGTCCACAGGCTGGCCCAACCGGGCGTGAGGCCAGACCGGGCCGTACGCCGGGCCAGCGCTGGGAGAAGGGGAAAACTCCACTAGAGGGTGCCCAGTGTGCACCGGTCCAGGGGCCGGTTGGAACCGGGCCATCCGGTGGGACGGCCGGTCACGCCGGGCGAGGTACCGGACCAGCAGGAAAACATGTTATACAAAAATTGTGATAACTTTTGTGTCCGGACTCCGATTGACATGAAACCAATTTTGTTGGAAAGATAATGACAAATAGAACCCCAACAAATATGGAGACTCCTCACAGGATATTTTTAGATTACTCTAGAGAGAGATTCTCCCACCGTCAAGAAACGGTGAAGACGTCCAAACTCGAAAATGCAATAGAAGATGCATGCGGATTCCGTTTTCGATGAACTTGGGCTTCTTGTAAAGCTAGCAACAAGCTCAAAAACCTCACACAGAGAAATACCAAGAAGCAATAGGGATATGCAAAGTATGCAAATGATTGAGCTCACTAAGATGACGCGATCAAGTTACCCAACCGAAAGCCCCTCTTGATAGTGCGGCTATCTATCCTATAATCCGGTCTCCCAACATCCACCTTGAGACCGGTAAAAGAAAAACCTAGCAAGGCCATACCTTTTCCTTGCGCATCCCGCTTGATCTTGATGATAACTCTTCAAGCTCCACTCAAGCCGGAATGCTTTACTTGATCATTGTTGCTTCGTGAAGACTCACAAATGCTCCCCCATACACCATGATGGGAAAGCTCCATTGATGCACATCTTACATGTCCATTATCACCAAATGGACGGCAAGCTTCAAGCATATGATCTTCTTGAGATGCTCAACTTGAACTTGCCCAACTCAATCTTGATCACCACTTGATGTCATTCTCTCATGGGCTATATGAGATCTCCCTTTTGATGCATGCCCATGGAACGATACCTAGCCCACATAGACAACACAAGGGCACATATATGATGGGTTAGTTCATAAGGCATAATTGACAAGGTTTACCATACCACATGACTTCACGTGGCACATTCTTCATGCTTCATGTCTTGACCAAACTTGAATCTATTCTTCACTCTTTGTATTGGTAAACCTTGTATCTTCTCATGCTCTATCATACTATCTTGAGGTGTGTAAAGAATTCTTCATTTATTTTCATGCTCTAAATCTTAGCCAACCATGCATAGCTCAACTTATGGGACTATCATGACACCGACTTAGAGCCATAACTTGAATTCTTCACTTGGAATCAAGCACTCAAGATCTTGATCATCCATTGCTTATCAGATAAGCTAGAGCATGGCTAATATTGAGTTCCACATAGGAACTCCATCTTCATTTCTTCTTCTTGATCGTATCACATATATGTCTTCAAATCGATGATCTTGATGCCAATACTCAAGATATATCTTTATCTTCATGGCATCCATACTTGAATCCAACACATGGACTACAAGTAGTACCTATGGAATATTCCTTCATATAAACTCAATGAAAATATTAGCTCATAGGGGTTATCATTAATTACCAAAACCACACATAGGGGCAATATACCCTTACAAAAATTCATTTGGCGAGTATCTTTAGCATTTAAATCTATAAGTTCTTGAGTTTTAACGCATTATGTCTCTTTATTCTTAACTACGTAAGACCGAAATTTTAAATCTCTCTCAGGATTTAGAAGAACTATAACTATCTAACGAGACATAATTAGAACCCCCTCCCCGATCGGCCCAAGTGGGCTGGCCCCTGTGGCCGGGCCGGCCACCTCCTTCTCCTCCCGATGGGACCCTTTAGCATATGGGACCCATTTAGGGTGAGATGCCTTTTTAATTAAGTAAATATATTTAATATATTAATTCGTTTAACAAACATATTCTTTAGTTGCCATTTCTTTGAGACACCTCCCGAACTATTTCGAACACCTTTCGGACAACCCCAGAACCCTATTTCGGATATCTCTCTCAGTTCTGATGAATTCAAAACTATCTTGAGTTTAGTTAAACCCTTAAGTGTGTTGTCATATGGTTCGGAAATAACACATACATGACCGAGACAATTTGCCTCTAGAACACTATCTCCAATGAAACCACCTACAAGAGTGATTTTGGTGGAGCCCAAACACCAGGTCAAAAGATTCCCGTGCGCGAACTCCGTCTAGCCACTATGACTCATCGGTGTAGATGCACTCATTGCCTAAAACTTAAAAAATCTGTTTTTTAATTTAAAAAAACATATGTCGATCCGAACATTCTATGTTTGAACACAAAGTTTCATGATAGAAAAGTACTTTCGGGGTATGTGTAAAAAGACGATTTTTAGTGCTCCAAAATAGATTTTTACGGGATACTTTTTCCTCTTTTACACATGCCAGAAGAATGTATTTTTTTTCTACAAAACTTTGTTTGTGCACATAGTGTCTTGATGTACACCAAATAGTTTTTTATTTTCTTTGAAATTTTGAAATGCACTTGAAGTTTATTCTTCATAATGGGTGCGCCTAGACCTATTAGTTAAAACACCATGCACATACAATTATAGATACTCCTTTGGTCCAGAATAGTATGTCCCAGATTTTCGCATGTATCTATACCTGTTTTACTATGTAGATACATATCCAAATCTAGATAAATATGTGACATCTAATTCAGGATAAATGGAGTATAATATTTTTTTTAGGATATCAATCTAATGATCTTAATTTTATTTCACGCATGTTTTTTTGTTGACAATCAATACATCTATATATTTTTTATTAACAAATAGTACATGGTGAAACTGCCAAAAGAGAAGAAACCTCTTCTTTGCAAGTGGGGTAAGGTTAGAGCACATCGAGGGATCCCTTCCCAGGTTGGATGAAAGGAAACAAGTACTACCTCCATCCCAAGGCTTAAGGCCTATTTTTTTTCCAGAAAGTCAAACTATGTTAAGTTTGACTGAGTTTTTATCAGAAATCATTAACATGAAAAGTACAAAATCAATATCATTAGATAGATAATGAAATATATTTTCATATGGTACCTACAAAATATCATAATTGTTCATAAATTCTTCTAAAAATTTGATCAAAATTTACTTCATTCAACTTTCTGAAAAAAAAATATAGACCTTAAGCCTTGGGATGAAGGTAGTAAATGCTAAACCCAAATATGAGGTTACGGATGTCACTAGAACCCAGAGCTAGCTGGTTCTCCCATAAATATAAAGTCTTGCTCTCCTTTCTTGCCGTTACTTGTGTTACGACCCCTGACCTAGTAGCAAGTTGGCACTGCACGCTTTATCCGCCCGCCCTCCTAACGTATTGCAAATGCCAAGGAACGAGTGCACGTGGTATAGATACACGAACGTGCTATCTCTAGCGATTACAAAATATAATCTAAAAGAGACAAGGAATTTTTTTTAGGTCTTCAAATTCTTTATGCTTTCATGACACAATCTTGCATTTTTCAGAAGACAGCTGAATCCACAAACCTTTAAAACCAATGGGAGGTTCTCCTATAATTTTAATTTAAGTTGCATTGCCCATGCCGTTGTGCGCAGGTTAGGTGTTTGTGTTAATGCCAATGTTGATGACATTGAGCATTAGGTAGCACAGAACAACAAATTGAAAATTTATTCAGGAGTGGAAGTGAGAGAGAAATATGTCAAGGAGAGAGACGAGCGTGGCATGCGAGCTACATTAGTCGGTAAGAGTGGAGGGTGATGCTGGCTGGGATTGGATTATTTTCGGTGCACCAAAGTAGTCCGAAGATATCCAAGGTTTGAATCGACCAGGATTGATAAGCATAGGACGCTGATTTCAGGGATTGCGAGCTCGGGATTTGATCTAGACCCCATCTACGAGTTCAAGATTTAATACAGACTTTACACATTAGTCAATCACCATCAGCAAGATTATCAACATCAGTATGACGGTAAAAAACCGAACAACCTTGTCGATTATTTCACGCACGTTAATTGTTGGTCTAAGGCTTGTCTAAAGTTTACATTTAAAACGGAGGGTATGATTGTTGGCATTCGTGGCCCAAATTCAAAACAAGTAGCACCCCTGTTCAAAGACAGGTTTTGCATCCGCTAGAGATCCGGCCGCACTTGGGCACGACGGCACTTGCAGCCACCAGCCAGCGACGCGAGTAGCAGAGAGGGGGAGCGCTGGTGCCCAGTGGTGCGCGCGTCGCAGCGAGTTGCCCGCCACACAGGCAGCACAAAAGCTCGGCGCCTGCGTGCGCGCGTTTCGTCCCGTGCCGGTGCCCACGAGGCTGCCATGTTACTACCGTCACGGCGTCACAAAGGAAGCAAGCTGGCGAGCACGCGCACGGTGACTCGGCCCGGCCGGAAATAGAAAACTCCTCTTCCCCGGATCCAACCTCCGCCTGCTCCGCTCCCCTGCCCGTCCAATTCCCCCCGCCCGCCGCCCAACGCTCTCTACTCATGGCGGCGGAGGCACGGGCCGAGAGCCCCGCGCCCGCGGCCCCGCCGCCGCCCGTCCCCGAGAAGCGCGCGGCCCCGGCGGACGCCGGCGAGGATGAGCGGCCCGGGCCGAAGCGGCGCCGCGCGTTCGTCGCGACGCTCGACGGCGTCCCCTGCGCCGCCGCGGCGGCGGCGGAGGAGGACGGGCACCGCGACGGCCTATCCTTCTCCTTCCAGCACTCGCGCGGCGGCTTCGTGCCGCTGGAGACGACGCCCAAGTTCGGGTCTTTCAACCCGCCCGCGCCCGCCGAGCAGCAGGAGGCACCCGACCTCGACCCCAAGCCTGAGCTGCCCGCCGGCGAAGATTCACCGGTTGTGGAGGAGGAGGGAGAGGATCCGGCGTCGCCCCGCACCGTTGCGGAAGATGGGAATTCAGAGCAGCAAGTGGCGACGGAGGTCGATCAGGGGGAGCCGGAAAGGCAAGATGAACCGGATTGTGCTGATGCACATCATCCGTAGGCACAACCATTCAAGGCGTCAATTTCTGCTGTTGTACATCTGCAGTAGCACTACTGTTGTTCTCTTCTGTGATCATGTGTGTGCTAGCTGCAGTTGTTAGGGAATGTGTGCAAATGTTCTTTTGTAGAAACTTTGATGCAAGTCAACGCTGATGCGGCTAAGAGCATCTCCAGTAGCTCCAGTCGCGTCCCCCAAAGGGATTTGGGGTGCGCCGGATCAAAAGTGCGTTCCAGCCGCGTCCCCCAAAGTCCATTTTTGTCCGGCGCGGTCCGATACGGTGTCCGGCGTCCCGAGCCCGTCCCCGTCCCACAGGGGACGCTCCGGGGACGCAGGACACAACGAAAAGCGAGGCGAACCGACGCGGGGCCGACCCGTCAGCGGCACAGGGAAAATTCGTCTCACACTCCCGCTAAATCGCGCCGCTCCCGCCAAATCACGCCTATACCGCCGCGCACAGGCCTCCCAAAACATATCCCGCCGCCGATTCATTTCTCCTATCCCGTCGATTTCTTTCTCCCTCCCGCCGTCCACCCGTCGTCGCTACCCTCTCTACATGGCGCCGCCGACAGCCCCCAAAAAGATGGCGAAGAAAGCGGCCAAGAAGCCGCCGGGCAATGGGACGAAAGGGGCGACAACGCCATTCGCGAAGCCGCGGAAGGCGCCGGCTGCGAAGAAGAAGCCTGAAGGATGGACCGACGATCAATGGCAGCAAGATTGCCTGCGCCGGAAGCTATCAACGGCGGAGCGGAAAGGACGGAGGGTGGCGGAGCCGGAGAAGAAGGCTCGGGCGGCGCGCCGACACCAGACACGTAATGGCCCGGTGTATCGCCGCCACCAACGCGAGCCCATGGAGTACGTCCATGCCGGTGTACGTTCCGGGAGTGATCTCTCCGTCGCAAGCCGCCTTCTACAACGATGTCCCTCCGCCACTCCCGGTGCGTGACGCCTAACTTGTCGCCGCACTACCGGGATGCGCTGCCGCACGGCGGCTTCAACCCCAACAACCTCTACTCCCGGCGTACGAGCAGCGCGAGCCGGACCCGGTCCGGACGGCGACCCTTTCACCGGCCGCAGGGGTCCGCTCGAATACGACGGCGCCGGTGCTGAGGAGGACGACGGGATTGAGGTGGACGACGACGAGGAAGAGGACTTGGTGGAGGACAACGAGGAGGACGACGATGAGGACGAAGAGGGCGGCGAGGAAGAGGACGACGGGGGTGCCGGTGACGATGATCTCGTGGAGGTAGACGCGGACGGCGTGAGGACGACGAAGAAGAAGAAGAAGAAGAAGAAGAAGGCGTCGGGCACACGAGGCCCGAAGTGGACGGTTCTGGAAGATCTTTGTCTGTGCGAGTCGTGGGCGACGGTGAGCCATGACTCCATCATCGGCGCCAACCAAAAAGCGGGAAGTATTGGGCGAGGATCAAGGCCGAGTTCGATGAGCGCAAGCTCATCAACAGCGACTACCGTAAAGTGCCAATGAAGAGGAGCCGAGAAGGCAATGTCGACGCGATGGGCCATCATCCGGGCGTCGGTGAACTCCTTCCATGGGTACCATCACGACTTAGAGACCGAGAGGCGACAGCGGCGCCGACGTCGCCAAACTGGTACGACTCTTTCTTCCATAATCCGTAGCGCCTACATTATGTTCGATGAAATGACTCTGCTTCCTTTGGTTAGTTTGATAGGGCCATGGATTTGCACGCGAAGAACTCGGAAGGTCACAAGTCCCTACTGAGAACGTCGACAGAGGGAATGTCTCCCCGGACGCGAGCGGCGCACAACTTCTTCAAAGGCCAGATCCTCGACGACATCGAAGCCAAAATGGCGGCGGCGGACGCGGCGGCCCTGGCAGCGGCATCGGCGGCAGCGGCAGCGCAGCAAGAGTAGGCTGACGCGTCTTCTACTACTACACCTGCGTCGGCCTCTGCGTCCGCGACGGAGCAGACGCACCATGCACAGCAACAGGCAGATCGCGACGAGGTCATCGTGCTCGACGGGCCTGCGTCGACTCAGGATACGACGCTGTCGCCCAACCCCTTCTTCTAATTTGCATGCACCACCGGTCTGTAATATGATCGCGCGCCCAGTACTTTGATCGATCGCCGCTACTCTGATCGCGACGAATCGGTGGGAACGATCTCTTTTGAATGCATCTATTTAAATTTCTGATTGGAGGCGGCGTTTGGGGGACGCGGCTGGGGAGCGACGTCCCCCAAACGCGGCACGAACAAAACACGTCCCCCAAACGCTCAATCCGGCGCGGTTTAGGGGACGGTTTGGGGCACGCGATGCTCTAAGAGCATCTCGAGCCGCGTCCCTCAAAGCGTCCCCCAAACCGCGCCGGATTGAGCGTTTGGGGACGTGTTTTGTTCGTGCCGCGTTTGGGGGACGTCGCTCCCCAGCCGCGTCCCCCAAACGCCGCCCCCAAACATTAAAAATAATTTTTTAACACATAAACCATTTATATCAAATGTAGCATATGAAAAAAAATGTTTTCGAGGATTGTTTTCAAATTAAATTACAACAAACAATAAAACAAGTAATCAAATATAATAAAAAGGGCTAGATGATACATCAAGGTGCCACGGTATTTCCTTTGATCCTCCACAAATGCTCAACGAGATCAGCTTGAAGTTGCTCATGCACATTGCTGTCACGGATCTCTGCGTGCATGGCGAGAAAATCAGCAAAATCTGCAGTGCAACTCATGATCAACCTCCGCGAGAGGGCCTTGACACTCATAGGGACCAACATGTGACCTAACATGATTCTTGCGGTCATCCTCGATGATCATGTTGTGCATGATCACACAAGCCTGCATCACCTCCCACATTTGGTCGTGAGACCAGCTTAGAGCAGGGTACCGGACAATGGCGAATTGTGCTTGAAGCACACCAAATGCCCGCTCGACATCCTTCCCGCAAGCCTCCCGTCGTGTAGCAAAGTGAGAATTCTTCGGACCTGATGGATTCGAGATTGTTTTGACAAAAGTGGCCCATTTTGGATATATACCATCGGCTAGATAATAGCCTTTGGTATATTGGTGGCCATTGATCTCATAGTTGCATGGTGGAGCATGCCCTTCCACTAGTCCGCCGAACACCGGAGACCGCCGCAACACGTTGATGTCATTGTGTGATCCCGCCATGCCAAAGAAAGAATGCCAAATCCACAGGTCATAATCTGCCACCGCTTCAAGCACCACACTGCAATATCCATGACGCCCTTTGTATATACCTTGCCAAGCAAACGGGCAGTTCTTCCATGCCCGATGCATGCAATCGATGCTTCCAAGCATTCCAGGAAATCCTCCGGCAGCATTTTGTGCCATGATCCTTGCAGTCTCTTCCTCGCTTGGCCCTCTCATGTAGTATTTGCCAAACTTTCCCACCACAGCTCGGCAAAACTTGTACATGCACTCAATGGCAGTAGACTCACTCATGCGAAGGTAGTCGTCCCGTGTATCGGCAGGTGCTCCGTATGCAAGCATCCTCATGGCGGCGGTGCACTTCTGAATGGATGAGAACCCGAGAACGCCTACAGCGTCGACCTTGAGCTTGAAGTAGGGGTCGAACTCTCGAACGCCGTGGAGGATATTCATGAACAGGCCCTTGCTCATCCTGTACCGGCGCCGAAAATTGTCGGCATGTGTTGCCCCGTCCGCGAAGTAGTCGTTGTGCAGCATGGCATGCCCCTCCATCCTCTCGCCGGGCTTCGACTTCCTTCTTCCCGGCCTTGATCCTCCGCGGCGCGGCCTCTTCCTCTTCTCCGCCTCGGCGTCAAGCATGTCCTGGAGGGACGCGATGATCGGCAAATGCTCCCGCAGGTCGTCGTCGAACGCTTGCTCGTCCTCCAGCGAAGCAGGGCAACCATCTCATCGTCGCTGTCCATGGCTAAAGCAAAATCAATGGTTAAAATTGCGCCGAGGCAGACGACGCAACAAACAGCGGCCAATCGCGCCTACCTGGCAAGTCGTCGAGCACCTTCTGTGCGCGGAGGTGGGGCGGATTTGACGGCGCGTTCTGGGACGCGCTGGCGACGCGGCGGCGGCGGCACGACCGGCGGGAGCCCCAGCCGCGACAACGGTGCCGACTCGCAAGCACATATCAGACGCCCAAACGGCCGGGAAATCCAGCGGCGGCGGTGGGGTGGAAGGCGCGGGAAGGAAGGAAGTCGACGAGAAAAGAGGCGCGAACCAACGGTTTATGCAAATAGTCGCCGACATGTGGGAGCCCGCCTCGCTTTTCGTTGTGTCCGGCGTCCCCCGAGCATCCCATGTGGGACGGAGACGGGCTCGGGGCGCCGGACACCGTATCGGGCCGCGCCGGATAAAAATGGGTTTTTGGGGGACGCGGCTGGAACGCTTTTTTTGTCCGGCGCGCCCCAAATCCCTTTGGGGGACGCTTTGGGGGACGCGACTGGAGATGCTCTAATCTCTAATACTGACTTTGCCTGAAGCCGGCATTCCTCGCTAACAACCAGTTCTTTTGTATAACCAAACTTGATGTTTCCTCTCGTACAAGGAATACGCACTGCATATGTTGGTAAAGTTTTTGCCAAGTAATCTGGAGACTACCTGCTTGTAATACAGAGAAGCCAGCATTTGCTGGATCTTTCAAAATAGAAAGTTATATGGAGACATTTGTAACTGGTTACAGCTGCATATGCTGGTAATATATACTACTCCAGCTGCACTTGAGTACTAAAATAGTTCCAAGGGTTGCTTAATTCAATGTGATGTTCCTCTGTAATCAAATTTTCCTACCAACAAGACCCGTGTACTGTAAACACAAAACTGCGACCAGATACAGAACTCGCTCCGTCAGTCAACGACTGGTGCTGCCTCTGACGGTAAATCTTCTTTGCTAAACGTGGCGTTTGACGTGAGTGGTTCTCTGTACCACTCGTTCTCCTCGCGAGTCAGGAAGCAAGCCTCTGCACCCAAAGACACGGACAATTCAAAATGAGTACAACACAGATTCCAGATTTTTAGATACTCCTTTTTGTATATTCAGATATCACAAATCCAGTTTTGTCATGTGTTTAGCAATTCAGTTCAGCCTTTTTGTCTGTGCATATGTAACAAACATAAATTTTGTGAAATGCAACAGGCAGCATACCTGACACGAAAACATCCTTGTAGTCCTCATCGTCATAGACAAATGCAGGCGGATCTGGGGAACCAATTCCAACAATAGTGCTCCCACTGCATCAAACATGCACAATTAGTGGTGTCCCGGTCAGTTATATAACGTGGATACAAAATGTGGATCCAAATTCTAAATGCACATATAAAGTGCTGGATAGTCATGGGGTGGTATATTAACTCTGATTGGTATTATCATATTAGTCCCTCTGTCCCTCTTATATAGGGCGTTAAAATTTTAAGATTCTGTCCTGAATTGTTAGGTGCAATTCGCCATCTGAGAGGATTTTCATGGATCTCTTATATATAAGTCTACCCCTCCGAAACGCCCTTACTGGATGTTTGGGATGAATGCCAATTCATATTCCAAACGACCTGGCTTTGTTTATTCGGTCCACATGTGGACGTGATAATTCTCGTGCAAGGGATTACGCCTTATGAAAAGAGATGGAGAGAGTATGTAGCATGGATTCTCACACCTCAAATATCATTTTTGCTACTGAAATTTTACAGCATGGCTAATGATAGCGCTTTGGTACCTCCCGTATCAATGCTAACTACGCCTTATAAAGTAGAATGATTCGAGGTATGTCTAATATAAATAGAGGGAAAAGGCAAATGATTATATGATGGTAAATAGCGGTAGAATATGGCTACTACGAAATAACCAGGTTCTTCATAGTTCGGTAACATATGCCCCTATTACCTTCCTGACATAAAAACAGCACTGTATTCCCCCCGGTTGGATGCCATAATTCGTTTCTTCAACCTCTTCAGTGATTTCAATACCTCAAAAGCTGGGGGCTCTGGAAAAAGTAGAGAAGGAACATGAACCATCTTCACTAAATGTTATTCAGCAACATACTTACAGAAATAAGAAAATTGAAGATGTCCAGCGATAGCCTATAAAAAATTATCGTAATCACACTGCATACCTAGATCATTTATACAGACATCCTGTGATATCCCGTTTTGCGTTATCTCCTTGAGTAAAGCCAATGGATCAGCTTGACTAGTCTGATCTAACCGGAGTCGCTGCAGTACACGAAGCTTGTTAAAGCTAGAACTTTACGTTAAGAAAGTTATGTGCCTAATTACCTTGTAAACCTCAGCAGTTGAGCATGCTTCAGGTGGCTTTATTAGAACCATTGGCAGATTTATCGGCAACAAATCTGGAATATCTTGGACAATCTACATACATTTAAGTTGAAAGTTGTAGATTATGATCAGCCACTTCAGCAGCAAGTTAAAAATGGATCGTGGATAAACATCCCAATGTCAGTCTAATTTATATCAAAGAACCCCTCTACAAATGTCAATATTTACTTGAACACACTTCTATAAATAAGAAACAGTAACATAGTATGACCCAATTGCAATAGTGTATCAGCTAAACCTAAGCAGCCGTTAATAAGTTCAACACAGTTCAGGTGAAATACTTAACTTTCTGGTCTAGAATATGATAGATACAACAAAAACAACATCAAAGCCTTTTTTCCCAAGCAAGTTGGGGTAGGCTAGATATGAAACCCAACAGAATATGATAGATGTACTCATAAAAAACTCAATGACGGCTATGCTCCAGGGAATCTTAATGTGGCTTGGATTTTCATCTAGATTGATCTTTTCTAACATATCACAAACATGAAGAAGTACTGAAGTACCACCCTGATTATGTTGCCAGTTTTAGAACTAGTTCCATGCCAATAGAGTATCACAGAAAAGTATCACTCAATTTGCAGAAACTTCAGGAAAGGTTTTGAAACCCTAACTCATATTACCAAGATTCAAGAAAGAAAATATAACTAAGAGTGTGTGGCATACCTCTCCTCTACCAGTACAGTATGCTGCTCCTCGTGAAAAGAAGAAAGGGATATCCGATCCAATCTCACCAGACCACTCTTGAAGATCTTGTTCTGTCGCAATGCCACCACTAAATTGGTTAGCGGCCCATAGTGCAGTTGCAGCATTACTGCTTCCGCCTCCAAGACCAGCACCAGTTGGAACCTTCTTATCGAGATGTATCTGCATTCCAGCAAAGGACAACAGTAACTCATATGACAACAGAAAAAGAAAAACCATTGGCGATTATAAATATCAAAACAATGTACAGTTGACTGACCCAAAAGTGCTTGTCTGTTCCAGTTTTCTTGCGGTAAAGATTGAGAGCCTTGATGATCTGCAGATTCATGAAACAAAAAAGTAAACTACATTAAGGTGTAAATGTTTACATTGCATTTGTTTTTAGATATAAAATATATGTATAGAAAACATACCAAATTACTTTCATCAACTGGGACACCTGCTACATTGGTTGATAGCCGATCTATGCTCTTACTTGGAGACAATGAGAATTTGATAGTGTCACCCAAACTAACCACCTGGTAATTCATATATAGAATTATAAAAGTGACACAAAGATAACTATATTAAGCAGAATGCACCTTAACCACACATGAACAGGTAGAAGAAAAAGAGGTACTATAGCATTTTTTTTTTACTAGAAGACACCCTGCAAGGCGTATCAAATTTCATATAAGAAGTGCCAAGAGAATGGCTATAGTTAAGAGAACGGCTATAGTTAACTCAGAAAAGATCATATAGTTCATAAACTTAGTGCATCTTAAAGATTATAAAAAAGTAACATCTCTACAGGGTTCATTTGCTAATCTTCCATAAACATTAATCACCATTGAAAAGATGACTGGAATACAAACTGAAAAGAAATCACCATTTCCACATAATGTTAATGTAGAAAGCACTAAAAGAAGCACATTAATCTAAAAGAAATAACTTACATGAAACAGAGAAGCCAGGTCGTGGAACCCATCTGGTCTCTTCCCTGTCATCCTCAAGAACACATTAATCTACAAGGAAAAATGTTATACAGGCCTGAGCTCGGTGTGCAAATAATATAAAACAAACATTTCGTTGCTTATCAAAAACATAACAGGGACATACTTTGCAAGGTGAGAATAGGTTGAGCCGTGTAATCCCGACATTCTGGTCAATTTGGTCGGCTAGCTGGTTGAACTTGCCTTGTGCGTCATATGTAAGCTAAAAAAAGAAATGAAGCCGTAAATCACAATATGAAATGGGCAGGGGAAAGAAGAATTGCAGTAGCATTCTTAAATTGCCTAAACGGCAGTAAATTTTATATAGTTCGAAAAACAAAACAAGGAAATAGTTTGTGTCAGCTACTCCCAGCATCATCCTAGAGATAGGAATATAATACATCATATATCTTGAAAATAGCTTCTTCGTTTAGCAAAAACAAATCTTGTTCAGAATTGAAATGCCCAATGCTCTCACAAACAGTTGCTACCAATGCAACTATGATGATACACGTACTGTGTACTTACTATAACATTTCCATGACTGCTACTATTGCTGGTGCTATTGATTGCACTAAATCATCTTCGGATGAGGGGAATCATATCAAACATTCAAACCCCAAAGGAAGACTGCGTAAGTGACTAACCAAATGGGGTCCGAAATTGCCTAGTACTACTAAACGTCTGGACAAAATGGAGCAGCGACAGAGGAATACTCAGTTATCCCGATACATTTTTCCCAATTACAGCAGACAGTTCTGGTCTTGGACTAAACCCCAGCAGGGTAGCAGAGCAGATAAGAAATAACAGAGGGTCGAGCTCAGGCAAAGCAATTACCTCCACTTGCCTCCTCCCTTGCTCCGCCGACGCGGCGACTCTTACACTAGGAGACCGGCGGCTCCTGGCGCTGGAGCAGGACCAAGCCGCCGCTGCCGCGGGCCGGGCTTGGAACCGCAGGTGCCTGGACGCGCCCGGGCTCGGGCGGTGGGATTGGTACAGGCTCTGCGAGAGAAGATGGGTGGAGCAAGCCATGGCTGCCGGCTGCCGCTACCTGGAGCCGGAGCTGATAGACGGGGAACGAGAGGGGAGGGAGGAAACGCAGTAGCTACTAGCTAGCCGTCACTCTGGTGGTTGGGTAGGAGGGAGGTGTTTGGAGACGACGGGTTTGAGCTGCCGGCCGCCGTCCGGTCAAGAAGCGTTCCTCGTCTTCGACATGTGTTTGGAAACTTGGAACACGATGACCCAACCCAACGCGAGATAGATAAGTCTGCTCTGCCTCATGTGCACCACCAAGGACAAAATGGGATCTCCCAGTTCCTCGTGTTACGACTCGCCTGATGCTCGCCTCCACGTTTCTTTTAGGCTAGACTAGATGAAGAGAAACGGGTTTACAATCGTCTGCAAATTAAGAACCAATTTGTGATTTGATAGTTAGGAGGGTACTGTATCCTCGGCTCGACAGAGTTCAACATTTTATTATGCTCGCCGCCACGTTTCTTTTATGCGAAGAGAAACGGGTTTGCAGCTGAAATTTTCTTTTTAAGTATCTCCCACATGAGAAAAGTGCAACTAGAAATTGAGCATAACAAAGCCCCTAGTCCACTTGATTTTCCAACAAAGTTTAATCACAACTTCTCGGAGATAATCAAGTCGGACCTTACGGCATTGTTCAGTGCATTGCATGAAGATCAATTGGAGCTATTCCGCCTTAATTTCGGTGAGATAATCTTGCTGCCAAAAGTTGATAAAGCAGGAAGGATCCAACAATACCGTCCTATCTGTCTTCTTAACGTGAGCTCAAATTTTCACAAAAGCGCAACTATTAGGCTTAACTTTGTTGCTGATCAAGTAGTGCCACCATCTCAAACGACATTCATGCAAGGTAGGAATATCCTTGAGGGTTGTAACCTTACATGAGACGGTGCACGAGCTCCATCAAAAAAAGTCGAATGGTGTTATTTTAAAAATTGACTTTGAGAAGGCATATGATAAAGTCAAACGATCTTTCCTTCAACAAACACTTGGAATGAAAGTTTTTCTGATGGGTTGCGAGCTCTGATTCATAATTTTGTTTTCGACGGAAGTGACGCCATTAAAGTCAATAATGATGTGGGTAGATACTTTCAAAGAAAAAAGGATTAAAACAAGAAGGTCCATTATCACTCATGTTATTTAACATTATGGCAGATATGCTCGCTATAATCATTGAGCATACAAAGGTTGATGGCCACATTGAAGGAGTAGTTTCCCATCTTGTAGATGGTGGTTTATCTAACCTTCGATATGCCAATGATACGATTATTTTTATGGAGATGACCTTGAGAAAGCAAAAAACTTATCATCCTTTTAGAAGCTTTTAGGTCATAAAATTAATTTTTATAAAAGTGAATTGTTCTGTTTTGGTGAAGCACGTGATGAGGCCACCCACTATGCTGATCTCTTTGGTGTGGGATCGGGCAGTTTCCCATTAGTTATTTGGGTGTCCCGATTCATTATTGACGCCTAACTTTAGCTGAATGGAAACACGTCGAGGAGAGGCTTCAGATGCGTTTATCTAGCTGCAAAGGCAAGTTACTATCTCTGGTAAACAGTTGGTTCTTATTAATTCAGTACTTGGCAATATGGTATTGTGCATGATGTTGTTCTTCCAATTGCCCAAAAGAGTCTTGCATGGATTCGATTATTTTCGATCTAGATTCTTTTGGCAAGGAGATAGTGAGAAAAATAAATATATATCGATTGATTAAATGGAGTGTTGTTTGCCGTTCAAAAGATCAAGAAGGACTTGGTATTCATAATCTGGAGATCAAGAACCGAGCCCTACATGGTAAATGGTTATTCAAGCTTCTTTCGGAATAACTAATATGGCAAACCATTCTTAAGAGAAACTATGCTGGCTCGAGGGTTTTGTCCTAGGTTCTATGAAAAACGGGTGACTCACTTCTGGGCTAGCTTTACGGCAACAAAGAACTTTTTTTGTTTGCATATGCTTATTTCTCTATCAAGGATGGTGTTGTGGATATGCTGAACACGTATACCACCACAGGCTCTCGATTCCGAAAAGCCGGGGTGGCCAACAAATGGTGGTGAGGCCCATGGTCCAAACGGGTGGCCCAGTTTTCGGAGAACCAAGGTGGCGGCATCCAGCCTGGAGACAGGTTCTCGGATCCAGCCCATGGTCAATGCCGGTCAGATTTGTGGCGTGCACCACAAGGATTACTTTGCGTAGTTTAGACTTAGTCGTATCCGGTTGGAACTCTATCCTTATAATCTTAGATCCGGAGCCTTTATAAACCAGATTCTTGGATCCCTTGAGGCACAACTCAACTCATTGTAATCTCGCATTAGTTGTTCAATAATTCTAGACAAGCTGCAGTAGGGTCACGTCACCGTCGTGAGGTTTCCAAAGCAGGGTATCTCATGCATCCCCGTCCCGGTGACTCCTCGCCCTCTAGCTCCCTCCCCCCCCCCCCCTCCCCTCTCCATGAGACACCCCTCACCGGAGTACCGTCGATCACACAGCAACAGATGGACCTCAGATAAGGTTCTGGGAACATAGGTGGCTTGTAAATGCCACTCTTCATGAACAATATCCCGCATTGTATACTATTGTTCGTCACAAGTCTGATACTCTTGCAAAGGTGATGGAAAATTCACCTCTGGAGGTGACGTTTAAACGCGATCTTATCGATCCTAGACTAGCATCTTCGCATGCTTTGCTGCATCATCTGGAGATGATCCAACTAACGCAAGGGCTTGACAAGATCCGTTGGAATCTTAATGAGAGTTAAAAATTCTATGTGAATTATATATAATGCATTGATCGAGCCTGATGTGTTAGCTGATAATAATAAAAAAATGGAAAATAAATATTCCATTAAATACGAAGGTTCTTTCCACGGTATCTTCGTGGGTGGAGGGGGGGGGGGGGGGTAATTTTTAGTAAGGACAATCTTGAGAAGCGTAATTGGCAAGGAAGTAAAAAAGTGTGCATTCTGTCATCATGACGATACTATCAATCACCTTTCTTCCATTGTCAATTCGCAAGATGTATATGGTCAGTAACCTAAATAGGTTCTACCTTGATCCTGCCACGGAGTGTTGCACATATTTTTGGCAATTGGCTTAATGGGGTGGATCATAGGTTTAAAATTATTAGGGTGGGAAAAAATATCCCTCGCTGCATTCTCCAATCGTATAGATACCTCCATATATAGGTACGATTCTCCATGTTTAAAACCCTGTCATTATTTGATCGCTATGACTATAGAAATGACAAGGTTTTTAATGATAAAAATACTTCTACGTTGCATGTTGTTGCACTGCTTTGTTCCGTTCGTGGTCATTGCTTCAGCGCATGGAGAATCGTACCTATTTATGGAGATATCTATACGATCGGAGAATGCGGCGAGTGATATTTTTTCCCAACATGAATGGTGACATAATCTACGGGATCGAGCTTCCATCGTCTTAGGCATTCATCTATGTGTACTGTGTTTTTCAGTCTTCCCATAACTGTAGCACTGATCTGGATGAGGTGTGTGCGGCTGTGTGCATCTCCGTTATACAGAGGTCGGTTATAAGGCTTAAACTTTTAAGTAATAAAACACTATTCATCGAAAAAAGGTTGATTTCATTTTAGCAAAGGGCAAACTGTACAAGCAGACAAGCTGCTGCTAGAGAAAAGGAAATAAAAAGCTTCAGGTTTAAACCATCCACGCCACGCTAACTCGAACAAATTATACGCGTCAACTGCAGAAGCAGATGAACTTGAACTCAAAACCCCACTTATTTCTCTCCTTCCACAAATTCCAGGCAACATAAACCGCAGCAGTCATCTGGGATCTGAGCCCCTTAGATTTGTGACGGTATTCTTTTATGCTCTTGCTCGGTCAGGAACGAAGTTCAGTACATCTAAAACGTAAAAGGAACGAAGTTCAGTCGACAGGTAGTACATTCCGATATATACTAGTACCACTACAGAATGTAGTTCACTGCTCAGTAGACAGTTTACAGTTATACACAGCGCCCATCCACACACAAGTAGGTAAACATAAGGTGAACTTCACTCACACCATGTCCGCAGGTTTACGGCAAGAATTGCTGCAGAGACAGCTTGGAGCAGGAGCTCATGGAATCAGGGGTCGTAGTGCCACTCGGCATAGGTTATCTGGCTGGGGTCTTCGTCAAAGACGGCAGGCTCACCACCCACAGCTCCTTCGTACTGGTAAGAACGGGGACTGGGGCTCGACGAGCCGAATGGCCAGAGAAACGAGAAAGAGTTGCTTCCGCCGTCATCGTCCCTTACAACAGGCCTGATATCAGCTCCGGTGACCGCACGACTAGGGGCTTCGCTAGTGTGGACTGAAGGTGAACGGGTGGGGGCATCGTCTGATCCTCGCTGTGGTGGCAGCGGATGGCGGCAAACCGGGCAAGAGTTGTGCTGGAGCAACCAGGGGACGATGCAGCTGCCATGGTACAGGTGCTTGCACGGCATCTCCCTCGCCTCCGAGCCGACCTCGAATTTGTCCGTGCAGACCGGACAGTGTGGATCATCGCTGAGATGCCTGCGGCTTATCTTCACCACCGGCATTGAGTCGATTGCGGACTGAGGAGCCGGCGGTGGTCCTTGACGGTTGCTAGTCTGCAGCAGCAGCTGCTCAAACATAGCTTCAATGCTGGGACTGGCAAGGAAGCCACTGAAGTTTGGTCGATCGGCGCCAATTCTGCGACCTCCCCTGACACGGATGTTTACACCGCTGCTTTCGCTCGTGTGAGTAGGCATGTTGCTGCCAAATATCAGCCTAGGGCCCAGAGAGGGCTGCCTTCCTCGTTCAGCGCTTACCCCAGCTGCACTTGGGTCAAACACAGGATTGCTGCCCATCTCTGCCATCCGTTGACGCAAAACGGCAGACATAGCCTCCATCATTCCGAATCTTCTATCTTGGCGATCATCGAAGCGTGGGCCAAAGATACCGTAAGTGTTCAACGCACCTCCTGTCTCACTGATCTCTTGGATAAAGCCATCATTGCAGTTGGGGCAGATTATATCTTGTCCACGAAGACGAATTGGCCGACGGCAGGCATAGCACCAATGTGTGGCTCTATTTGACATCTTCTTACTGCGACAAATTAAGTTCCCAGCATTAGCGGAATGCTTCACTAAATGAAGTACCAACAACAAATGATCTTTAAAATGTACAGTAGCTGAGGTAAATACTGAAGAAAAAATGTAACCAGGATAACTATGCTGGAGTATTGCAAATGTCACCTATCTATTTTCTATTTAACTTGGATCTTTATGGTTGCTGCCTATAGGCTATAATAATTAGCTCCGTGTAATGAATACCAGAAGAAGACCAAGGAAATGATTTCAGAAGGCTCAGTGCTAGTGCAGTGATAATCTCTTGTTCAAGTAATAAAAGATAGAATCTAAGCCATCCAGTTACGATGTGATACATAGGATAACTCGAGCAGCCCAATTAGGTGTGGTTTCTATAGTATGCTGAATACGCTCTGAAATGCTACTAATCTCCAGCATCTCAGGGCTATTGTACAGTTCTCAGTATAGGAAGGAAACAATAGATACAAACAACTCAAGTTCCTCACCGAAACTTATCCCACTGAACTTTGGAAGACTGGTATTCTAGAAATATAAGGTTTGTAAAGACTGAAGACAGTGCTTATTGCTTCTTTTACCACGCTGCACTAGCTTCTTAGACTGGGTGTTCTCGGAATGAACACCCAACCCCTATAGGCATGAAAAACTCACCACTTGGATTTATGATAGGTTATTCACTCTATCCAAATTTTAATAGGTTTCATGTGAACATGCTATCTACATGGTCCTCTTAATAAACAAAGTGATTTCCAGAGTTTTTTTTTTCTTGGTGAACTATAAGGTATATGATCCAAAGTGACTGTCAACCTCATTTTCCAGAACCCCACTTATACCTCATAATATTGTAAATCTTTGTGGGCCTTTATTGTTTCTGCTATCTAGTGCCTTCTTCTTAATGCAAATACACGCTTCCATGTGTTTGAGAAAAAAAAAGAACGTGGTTTATATGATCACTGATCATGAGACTCACGGGCCAATCATCCTCCTAGAAAAAAATTCTGCTTTATTTGTCAATTGATCTTATTCTAATATGCCTCACAAAGCAACTCCTTTGGCCAAAGAAGATTGTCCAGTGCTTGCATGTAGTTTGGCTGCACGCTCCATATGAGTTTCCTATGACAGTCAGGCACAATACCAAAACAGAATAGCTTCTGATGCGAAATTTCTCACCATACATGATGCACGGTTATACCAGAATACCCGATCGACTATCCAGGCTAGGTGACAAAACTAATTTCCAAGTGGCTGCTAAGCAAGGCAGGATTCCTGCCAGATTTTGTAACATATACTGCAAGTTGATACAACTTGTTCCCCAAATCCAATTTCAAAAAAGGGGAAAGATCTTTGCAACGATGTACCCATCCCTATAATGCCCAGGGTTGTACATGGAAAACTCACCACTTGGATTTATGATGGGTTATTTACTCTATCCAAAATTTACACGGCTGTATGAGTATATTCTCTGAATAAACAAGTAATGTCAAGTTATTTTCTTTGGTGAACCATAAGGTAGTTCTAGCTTGTAGTGCCTTGACACGGCGTTTTGAGTTTACTAAAAGCCCGCCCTTCATCGAAAAGAGATCGGGTAGTTATTTGTATCCCGGGTTGACTGTCAACCACAATTTTTAAGGCTCCCCTCATATCTCGTATTGTGAATCTCTGTAGACCTTGGTTGTTTCTGCTGATCTCAGTGCCTTCTTCTTAATGCAAAGACACGCTTCTACTCATGTCAGAGGGGAAAAAAAAACCCCACTTCTTATAAACTCCTTATAATATGCCTCTCGAAGCAACTCCTCTTCCCAAAGAGGATCATCCAATGCTTTCACATAGTAGTATTATATTTTGGCTTCATACTATATATGGGCATGACACCGAACAGAATGGCTTTTGGTCTGAGATCTCTCAGCACGCATGACACACGATTACAACAGAATATTAACGATTCGCATTGTAAAGCAAATTTCAAGTGGCTGCTAAATGGGGCAGGACTCGTGCCTGATTTTTAACATACTGCAAGTTGCAACAGCTTGTTACCCCAAATCCAATTTTAAAAGGGGGAAAGATCTTTGCGACGACGTACCCAGCCTTAGGGCCACACACTCCTCTGGCATGAAAGATAAGGGAAAAGATAACCCCTAATCTCACAACCCTCGCCAGAAATCAGGACAAGTTCTTCGAGGCCATGCCCCAATTCCCCCGGTAAGACGGGAAACAAGAGACACGCAATGCTGGGAATCATCAATGTATGAATCTAGCAAACCATCCATCCATCCTCCACAGCCACTTAGATTTATGATAGGTTATCCAAAATTTACACGGTTGTATGAGTACATTGTATTCTCTGAATAAACAAGTAATGCCAGGTAATTTTCTTTGGTGAGCTATAAGGTAGTTCTTGCTTGTAGCGTCTTGATGCGCCGTTTTGAGTTTAATAAAAGCACACTCTTTATCGAAAAGAAATAGGGTAATATAAAACATATCCAGTTGTTTATGAGAATTTATCGAAAAAATAGGGTAGGTATTTGTATCCCCGGTTGCCGACCGTCAGCCGTTTTTTTAGGGCTCCGCTCATACCTCGCATTGTGAATCTCTGCCTTAGTGCCTTCCTCTTAATGCAAAGACACGCTTCTACTCATGTGAGAAAAAAATAAAAAGAACTCCACTTCTTATAAACTCCTTATAATATACCTCTCGGTCCTTTGCCCAAAGAGGATCATCCAATGCTTGCATATAGTTTGGGTGCATACTGTATACTATGAGTTTGCTATGACAGCTAGGCAGGATACCAAACACGATAGTTTCTGGTCTGGGATCTCTCGCCACGCATGACACACGATTATAACAGAATATCAACGAATCGACTAACCAGGCCATGTGACAAAACAAATTTCCATGTGGTTGCTAAATGGGGCAGGATTTGGAGTATACCAGGTTTTTAACATAAAGTTGCAACAGCTTTGTTCCCTGGGTCCAATTTTAAAAGGGGGAAAGATCTTTGCGACGACGTGCCCAGCCCTAGGGCCACACACTCCTCGGGAAAAGATAACCCCTAATCTCACAACCCTCGCCGGAAATCAGGACAAGTTCTTGGAGGCCACGCCCCAATTCCCCTAGTAGGGCGGGAAACAAGAGACGCGCAATGCCGGGAATCATCAATGTATGAATCTTGCAAACCATCCATCCTCCATAGCCATGCCGCACGACCCCGAATCGCACGCAATTGGGCACGAAAGGGGTACCGGATCGACGCATATGCAGAAACCCTACGCGATTGAAACATCAAAGAACACAAGAGCATCGATCGGGGTACGGTACCTTATCCTTGATCCGGGGAAGGAGGATGGCGGAGTGCGCGAGGGACGGGCAGTTGGGGGGAGTGGCGAGGGGGAGTGAGACTGTGCGACGGGGGAATGGAATGATCAGGCGCTGCGATGCTCTGATATAGACGCGGCGGTTTTTGCGGGAGGCAGAGCCGATGATGGAGTGAGCAGTGCGGTGTTCGCTGTAGAGCGCAAGGCCCCGTGTAGGTGTGGTGGCGTGCGGCACGGCGCGAGGCGGCGTGGCGCGCTTCAGCACCACACGAGCGGGTTGCGCCGGGGTATGGGCCGGAACTCAAAGTATTGATGTGGACCGGTACTGGTGGCTTAGGTTCATCGTCGCGTATCATGTGGTGTCACCGGTGATCACCCACAAATCCACATTGTATTATTATACTACTAGTAGTATGTAGCTATTGTCAATTATCAAAAAAAAAGTATTAGCTATTGTCAACAAAAAATAATATATTGGTAGCAAATATAATACTAGGAATGTTCAGCTTGAAAATTGAAAGACTCGAACCCCTTTGAAAAGTCCAGTTAAAAACAATTCTCCTCCAAAAAAAAAATTGAAGAGCAAAGTTTTTTTCAAATCTTGAACTCGTAAAGGGTGTCGGGATTGAGCTCTGTGGAATGAAATTGTGTAGGATTGGAGTAGGCATGACATTGTAATCATGTGTTTTTTCTATCTTCATGTTTTTCTTCAAAATCTTGTGAATCAAAGAGCCTCTAAGTTCTTTTAACGCCAAAACATGGTCCACTCAAGTACCACATTCAGTGCATTATAGGATGACGTTTGAGAAAAAAGAGCAAGTTTTTTTTATGAAGAGTCATTTTGTGTCTCAACTTTCAAAAGAGTATTACTTGTCAATTATCACATAGCTACCTTCTTTCAGTTGGCCTAGTTTCTCCTTGACCACCGGTTATTCTTACAACACCTCTTTCTAGGGTCTAACCTTTCCCTCCTTCCTTCCTTCCTTCTCTAGCTTATCCTTATGTATATTTCAGTCTTATGGTATCTTCTAAACCGTTAGTTGAATCAAGAATGGGACTCTTCTAGAACCATCTTCTCCCACCTCCCTAGGTGGTGTCGATGACCTACTAGACCTTAGCCTATTGTGGCTAACATGGTTTATTGCTTGAAACTTTATTTATTTTCGCAAATTTAGCTAATAGTGATCTAGAGAAAAAGACCTATTTTGCTTCTTCCTCCTTATAAAATGTTTGCGCTTCCTCACGCCACACAAAAAAGAATGCTACTACACATACATGAGACAGCCATCTTTAGCCATTTAATCAAGGGACAAGTGAAGTTATGTCCTACTAATATGGTACCCCGCTCGGAGACAACGCTCAGTTTGACCGTAACACCATTATTACCCCATTTGTTTTCTTTTGAATTGCAACCAAATTGTGATCAAGAGATTTGTTGTTCTATCGGAATCAAACTTCATGTTGATGTTATTCCAAAGATACCCAAAGTTAGAATTCATATGAAGACACACATGAAAGCTAAACTAGGGCATGTAATGTTCTCATATTTTTCATTACATGGACATGGAGATAACAAAATATTAATGCGAATACATGTGTTAGGGAACATGGGATTGGACAAAATAAACTTGATATGCAACAAAAATGCTTCTAGCTCTCTATGTACACTTTTTTCTTCCACATAAGATAGACGCATATACTTGAGGTATGCAGTGATTTAGGGGTTTTGAAACGCTACTACATCGATCGATGGTTGTTAATAAGGGTTTGCTTTCTTGGATTTCCTAATCATGCTACTACATGCATGCATTGTCAATCAAGATGGGACATGCCCCTATGTATGAGAGATATCTTCAAGCTACATGGGTGATCAGATCCACAAACATATAGTCGTGCTACTTAAGGTTATAGAGTTATCTAAGCATAGAATCCTACATCGCATGACCGAGAAAGAGAGATCAAGCTCAAACTTGACCAATATCACGAGGAAAAGAAGGTGGCATGTATATAACATCTTGAAGTTTTGTATGATACAATCTTTATGTGCGTTTAGAACTTGGCACATCTGTCTAAATGTTTGTGAACCGATATGGCCGCACAATTAATGAGTTGGAGCCTAATTCAGACTTAGGGTCAAATTAGACTAGGCATTCAGTACTTATGGGCCTCTGATGTAGGGAGTGTAAAATTATGTTCACGTAGCAACGGTCTAGGGTAACGAGTAGTTTTAGTAACCCAAGACTGAGTATACCCCCTCGATGTAAAAAAAAAGTATATTAGTTTTGATCTAAGTCAATATTGGTAAATTTTGACCAAGTTTGTAGTACAAAATATAGACCTATAAAATATAAAATAAATACAATAAAAATATATTCCATGATGAATCTAATTATGTAGATTATAAATATAAATATTTACATTTGTTGCTACAATCTTCGTCAAAGTTTACAAAACTTGACTTGCAATACTGTCTCCGTCTCAAAGTGTAAGTGACATTTTTGACCATTTGTAAACTTGACCATATATACCTAGTTAATATTTTTATTAACAATTTGAAAGAGCATTTATATAATTCTCGCATAAAATAATATATATATATATGTGCTTTTACCATAACGAATATATTATTGAAGTAATTGTTGGTCAAAATATTAACTTGACAGCCAAGATATTTCCAACATTTTAAAATGATGGGAGTAGATGATTGTCTCATTACAGAATCCATTTGAAAAGTTGAACAGTGAAGTATTCAAAAGAGGTGAACAGGAAACATGTGCGGTCATACTTGTATTAGCTTCTTCCAACACCAACAGTATATACAAGTAACAGTACAAATCGAAACCAAGTAAAAATAACGTATGCTCATCATTCATCAAGCACTTGACATGGTTTAACTTCACGGCCGCCATTTATTCAGACAGGCTATGTGACAGGGGAAGGAAAATATAACAGCAGTAGCAAAAGCATCCGAAGGTACCATAGACCTGAAAACTGTATATGAAGAACTCTGAATAACGTCATTGTCAGCCACTTAGGCAGCAGAGTTCACAAAGCTCGCAACAGCATCCATGGAATCCGCCATTTCAGGAGCACCAAGTTCTCCTGAAACGATGCCACTCTCATCGATCTCACAGTCCTCCCGGACCGCGGCCGCCTGAGCGTCAGTTTCAAAACATGGAGCAGGAGGCTCGTCATGGAGGAGGATGCCACCGATCTCTGCGTCGATCTTGCCACGGACATGGATCAGGAGGGTCGACAACCTCACCACCTCGGCCTCCAGCGCCGCCTTCCCCTGCAGCATCCTCAGCAGCTGCTGGTTGGCGGCGCGGAGCTTCTTGATCTCCTCCTCGAGGAAGGCCGCGTGGGCTTTCTTCTTCTGCCGGTACTTGCGCACGGCCTCCCGGTTCCCCAGAGGTTTCCGGCTGGGATTTCTCAGCTGATCTTGCTCCACATCGTCCTCGCCGGAAGCCATGACATGGGTGTGCGTGTGCAGGCACGTGTGGGTGTGCGTCCCGACCGACGATGGACTGTTGCAGGTGTGGGTGTGAGTACATGCCGTCGTGTTCGTTAGGAATTCATCCAAGCCATGGGAGAAGATCTCAGGACATGGAAACAGGAGGTGGCTTGGAACCATAAGGTATAACCCGTCGTCCATTTGTCACAAAATGTGCCGACAATATTCTCTTATACGATTAACTGGGCAAGCTGAACAGAAGTGCCAAAATGAACACTTCAACAACTCAAGAGCTGGGTGACGGCCATGTTCCATGAAAGCTTACCGATCTAGCAGGATTTCATCAGAGCAAAAGTTGAAAACACAAATATCACGTGACCCCTAGATTTACTAGTACTGATTAGTGATTCAATGGTCAGAAGATTATGTAACAAGTACCAAATTTCCATGAACATATGAACTACACAAGATTCAACCCAGAGCACCAACTTCCTGCATACATGGTCAGTATCCGTGACAACATCAGTACTTGAGCGAGAGACAGACTGAATCAAGAGAGAACAGTTTTGAGAGAGGCAAAATACCTGGACTACCGAAGTGCATGGACTACTGGATTTGATAGATGGACCTGCCAACAACAAAACCTGCCGTTGCCTCTCTGTTTTCGCCTACACCTTATTGATCCGTCACGTGTCCTGCCATCTTCTGTTGGTTCTCGCCTTCTCTTCTTTTATATTGGGTATCTCGGAAGGAGGACCTTGGAAACGGAGAGAAGGAAGTGGTCACGGTGGACAGTGATGTTATTGGATTAGAGCCGATAAGATAGAAAGGGGGAATCCTAGTTCTTGCAAATGTTCCGTCTCCCCCTTTCCGATTGTTCTTGCCACCATTCATGGACTTCTATTTCTCATCATGGTTTCTTTTCAGGGATTCCTTTCTATAATCGTTTCAACCCGCAGCATTTGGCACTGTGGGTTTCACCAACTTGGCAGAATTTTTATCTCAGAATATAATCCCTAGAGCATAGAATTTTTATGTGATCCTTCCTTTATTCGGAATTCTTGTCTTCAAGCCTCTTCGTTTGCTAGGTTTTGTTAGTCTTTCTAAGCCACCCGAGGTCCAAACTTATGATTCACTACATGTACATCGTATGGTCGTGTGATCATGTTATCACGGGATAACATAGAGATAAGGAAAATGAAACTTCCATTACCAGTCTAGAAAGAATCAAAGAATAAACAACTATTAGAGTTTTTTTTCGAAAACGTGGTTGAAACTTACGTCCTCTGCGTCAAAATAATGTTGGAGATGTGCCCAAGAGGCAATAATAAATTGGTTATTATATATCTTTGTGTTTATGATAAATGTTTATATACCATGCTATAATTGTATTAACTGAAACATTGATACATGTGTGTTATGTAAACAACAAGAAGTCCCTAGTAAGCCTCTTGTATAGCTGGCTTGTTGATTAATAGATGATCATCGTTTCGTGATCATGAACATTGGATGTTATTAATGACAAGGTTATATCATTATGTGAATGATGTAATGGACACACCCAATTAAGTGTAGCATAAGATCACGTCATTAAGTTCATTTGCTATAAGCTTTCGATTCATAGTTACCTAGTCCTTTCGACCATGAGATCATATAAATCACTTATGCCGGAAGGGTACTTTGATTACATCAAACGCCACTGCGTAAATGGGTGGTTATAAAGGTGAGATTAAGTATTCGGAAAGTATGAATTGAGGCATATGGATCAAGAGTGGGATATTGTCCATCCCGATGACGGATAGATATACTCTGGGCCCTCTCGGTGGAATGTCATCTGATTAGCTTGCAAGCATATGAATGGTTCATAAGAGATCACATACCACGGTACGAGTAAAGAGCACTTGTCAGAGACGAGGTTGAACAAGGTATCGTGATACCGATGATCAAACCTCGGACAAGTAAAATATCGCGTGAAAAAGGGAATCGGTATCGTATGTAAATGGTTCAATCGATCACTAAGTTATCGTTGAATATGTGGGAGCCATTATGGATCTCCAGATCCCGCTATTGGTTATTGGTCGGAGAGAAGTCTCAACCATGTCTGCATAGTTCGCGAACCGTAGGGTGACAAACTTAAGGTTTGATGTCGTTTAAGTAGATATGGAATATGGAATGGAGTTCGAAGTTTTGTTCGGAGTCTCGGATGGGATCCAGGACGTCACGAGGAGGTCTGGAATGGTCCGGAGAATAAGATTCATATATAGGAAGTCATATTCCAAGTTTGGAAATGATCTGGTGCATTTATGGCAGGTTCTAGAGGTTCTAGAAAAGTCCGGAAGAAAGGCACTATGGAAGGTGGAGTACCGGAGGGACTCCACAAGCTTGGCCGGCCAAACCCTAAGGGAGGAGTCCTAGGTGGGCTCCACCTGAGGTGGCCGGCCACCCTCCCTCAAGGAAAGGTGGGAATCACACCTTGAGTGGGACTCCCATCTTGAGTAGGTTTCTCACCAAAGGTAGGTTTTGGTGTTGGGGTCTTATTCGAAGACTTGGACTACAACTCTTGGGGCTTCCACCTATATAATGAGGGCCAAGGGGAGGGGGCCGGCCACTCCAAGCCATGAGTTGGCCGCACCCCCCTCTCTCCCCAAACCCTAGCCTCTCCTCCTCCACCACCTCTCCCGCATACGCTTAGGCGAAGCCCTGCCGGAGTTCTCCATCACCACCGCCACCACGCCGTCGTGCTGCCGAGATTCCGAGGAGGATCTACTACTTCCGCTGCCCGCTGGAACAGGGAGGAGGACGTCGTCTTCATCAACACCGTACGTGTGACCGAGTACGGAGGTGTCGCCCGATTGTGGCACCGTCAAGTTCTTCTACGCGCTTTTGCAAGCGGTCAAGATCTTCTACGCGCTTTTGCAAGCGGCAAGTGATCGACTACATCTACCACGAGATCTAATCTCGTTAGGCTTTGGAAATCTTCGAGGGTTAGTCTCTTGATCTTCTCGTTGCTACCATCTACTAGATTAGATCTTGGCTTGTGTTTTCGTTCTTGCGGTAGGAAAATTTTGTTTTCTATGCTAAGAATCCCAACAGTGGTATCAGAGCCGTGTCTATGCATAGATTGGTTGCACGAGTAGAACACAATTGTTTTGTGGGTGTTGATGCTTTTGTTGTCTTTAGTTCGTGTACTTTGCATCTTGCGGCATAGTGGGATGAAGCGGCCCGGGCTAACTTTACATGACCGCGTTCATGAGACTTGCTCCACGTTCGACATGCAACTTGTATTGCATAAGTGGCTTTGCGGGTGTCTCGTCTCTCCCACTATAGTGAAGATCCAATTTACTCTTTCTATTGACAACACTAGTATCACCGTTGTGGTTCATGTTCGTATGTAGATTGGATCTTGCTCGAAAACCCTAAACCACGTAAAATATGCAAACCAAATTAGAGACTTCTAACTTGTTTTTGCAGGATTTGGTGATGTGATATGGCCATGATGTGATGATGAATATGTATGAGATGATCATTATTGTATTGTGGCACCCGGCAGGAGCCTTATGGTTGTCTTTATATTTGATGTTGTAGTATTGTTTCAAAGTAGTTGTAATAGTTGCTACACATGGTGAACAACCATGAAGACGGCGCCATGGACCTTGACGCTACGCCGACGATGATGGAGATCATGCCCGTTGATGATGGAGATCATGTCCGTGCTTTGGAGATGAAGATCAAAGGCGCCAAGACTAAAGGGCCATATCATATCACATATGAATTGCATGTGATGTTAATCCTTTATGCATCTTATTTTGCTTAGATCACGACGGTAGCATTATAAGATGATCCCTCACATTAATATCAAGATAATAAAGTGTTCTCCCCTCGTATGCACCGTTGCTACAGTTCGTCGTTTCGAAGCATCTCGTGATGATCGGATGTGATAGACTCTACGTTCACATACAACGGGTGTAAGCCATGTTTGCACACGCAGAAGACTTGGGTTTGCTTGACGAGCCTAGCATGTACGGACATGGCCTCGGGACAACGGAAACCGAAAGGTTGAACACGAGTCATATGGATGATATGATCAACATGTTGATGTTCACCATTGAAGCTACATCATCTCACGTGATGATCGGTTTTGGTGTAGTGGATGTGGATCGTGTGCCACTTAACAACTATGAGGGATGTTGTATTAAGTGGGAGTTTATTAGTAATTAGATTAAAACTTGAACTAATTATCATGAACATAGTCTGAATAGTACTTTGAATTAAATTTGTAGTATTGGCATCCGTTTTATACCATGCGTTAGTCTTGTAATTGAGATTGAAATACTGTTAAATCTGACAAGTAACTTTACGGACTGGTACCGTATTGTTAAAGAATCAAGAAATGATTTAGTCCTATTGCAAACTTTTAGTTAAACCTCACATTGTTGATTCAAAGAGAAATGGTTTCAATTAGTACCTAAAATCATCTTGTCTCCGTGAAACTTGAAGTTCAAATCCGTTTGAAAGTAAGGAGCTGGATATTTTATTTTCAGAAATTAGCGAGGTATGAGATATATCTGATATCTAAGACCTTATTGCAAGATGATAGAATATAATCAAGTGAGACTACATAAACTCATAAGTTTTATGGGAATGTACGAAGTTTGAAGACGCCAGGCGTCCCAATCCTCCAACTATTGGGGCACTAACAATATTCGCATATCCATGAAGTGATCGTCCTTAGTATGCACCGTTGCTAAGACTCGTCGTTTCGAAGCATCTCGTGATGATCGGGTGTTATAGATTCTACGTGTGCATACAACGGGTGCAAGCCAGATTTGCACATGCAAATACTGAGGTTAAACTTTACGAGCCTAGCATGTACAGACATGGTCTCGGAAAGTCGTCATGATATGATGGATAAAATTATGAGTGAAAGTTACTAATAGTGAAATCTGGAACACTTGTCATATGATGATCAACTTCAAAGTAAGAACCTCAAGGTTATTGGTATTTGACCAATGGACCTAGAAATAATTGAAGGTGAAGTGTTTTCTGAGAATGAGGAAAGCTAAAAGAGAAACTACAAAAGATATTTTGGCAGAAAGAAAGAAAAGACTAGAAAGTCTAGCTCGTGTGTATATACATGATATACATGTTATGGATGTATTCCTTGTTTTGTCACATAATGAAATTCTTGGGTATTTGTACCAAATTGGTTGGTATGAGATGTCATACAATACAACGCAATACAAGAATACGATGGCCTAAGTGATCGATAAGGAATATGGTAATAATGCACGTCTGGAACATAATAAAGTGTTATTATGTTTGTCGTTGGCATTCTACCTAGCCCTTAGAATTTATAATAAAGAACTTAATAATTGTTATTTTGCTCTGGTCAAATGAAAACAATGAGCTGTTCAAATTATGACATTATTCCATGTACGATGGATAAGTTATTATAAATCTTAATGGTGAAACACACATACATACCACTGACGCTAAAATGACATAAGGCAAATGATTTGAATTCCACTTATTTGTGGAACCGCCATTTAGGTCATGTTAGAAGAGAATGCATGAAGAAACTCCATGCAAATGGAATTTTGGAGTCATTTGATTTTTGAATCGTTTGGCGCTTGCAAATCTTTTCTAAAATGGAATGACTAAAATACCGTTCATAGGCCAAGAGTTGAACGGGAAACTAACTTAGTGGAAACATACATGATGATGTATGTGGTTCACTAGGCATAGTTATGTGTGGGAGATTCTTCTACTTCATGAAAACTTCCAACAATGAATTGAGTATATATATGTGGATATATTCGATAAGGAAAAAGTTTGAAACATTTGAATGGATTCAAATAAATTTCAGCATGAAGTGGAAATCATCGTAATAGAAAAGTCAAATATCTATGATTGGATCATGGTGGAAATATTTGAATTACGAGTTTTAGCGAACATCTAAGAGAGTTATGAAATTGTTCTATGATGTCTACGGGTGCTTCTATTCTTGTAGACAGTGTTGGGCCTCCAAGAGCAGAGGTTTGTAGAACAGCAGCAAGTTTCCCTTAAGTGGATTACCCAAGGTTTATCGAACTCAGGGAGGAAGAGGTCAAAGATATCCCTCTCATGCAACCCCGCAACCACAAAGCAAGAAGTCTCTTGTGTCCCCAACACACCTAATAGGTGCACTAGTTCGGCGAAGAGATAGTGAAATACAAGTGGTATGAATGAATATGAGCAGTAGTACGGCGCCAGAAAATAGCTTATCAGGCGTGCAGCTTGATGGTAGTAATATTGTAGGAAGTAAACAAGCAAGTAGTAACGCAGCGAGTAGTAACGCAAGAAAACAAGAAACAAGCAGCGATAGCGATATTTAGGAACAAGGCCTAGGGAATAGACTTTCACTAGTGGACACTCTCAACATTGATCACATAACAGAATAGATAAATGCATACTCTACACTCTCTTGTTGGATGATGAACACATTGCGTACGATTACACGAATCCTCAATGCCGGAGTTAACAAGCTCCACAATTAAATGTTCATATTTAAATAACCTTAGAGTGCATGAAAGATTGACACGACTAAACCAAGTACTAACATAGCATGCACACTGTCACCTTCACACCATGTAGGAGGAATAGATCACATCAATACCATCATAGCAATAGTTAACTTCATAATCTACAAGAGATCATAATCATAGCCTACGCCAAGTACTAACACCGGATGCACACACTGTCACCATTACACCGTGCATGAGGAATAAAACTACTTTAATAACATCACTAGAGTAGCACATAGATAAATTGTGATAAAAAACACATTGCAATCATAAAGAGATATAAATAAGCACTTCACTATGCCATTCATAACAGTGAATAAGTATTCTGTGAAATATAGCCTAAGAGACTCACACGGTGCACACACTGTCACCTTTACACACGTGGGACAAGGAGTCTCCGGAGATCACATAAGTAAAACCCACTTGACTAGCATAATGACATCTAGATTACAAGCATCATCATATGAATCTCAATCATGTAAGGCAGCTCATGAGATTATTGTATTGAAGTACATAGGAGAGAGATGAACCACATAGCTACCGGTACAGCCCCGAGCCTCGATGGAGAACTACTCCCTCCTCATGGGAGCAGCAGCGTTGATGAAGATGGCGGTGGAGATGGCAGCGGTGTCAATCGAGAAGCCTTCCGGGGGCACTTCCCCGTCCCGGCGGCGTGCCGGAACAGAGACTCCTGTCCCCCAGATCTTGGCTTCGCGATGGCGGCGGCTCTGGAACTTTTCTCGTAGCGTGGCTTCCTCCGTAAGGGTTTTCGATGCAGGGGCTTTATATAGGCGAAAGGGCAGCCTCGGAGGGTCGAAGGGGCGACCACACCATAGGGGGGCGCGGCCAGGGCCCAGGCCGCGCCACCCTATCATCCGGGGCCCACAGGGCCCCCCTCTGGCGGCTCTCGGGTGTTCTGGATGCTTCCGGGCAAAATAGGAACCTGGGCGTTGATTTCGTCCAATTCCGAGAATATTTCGTTACTAGGATTTCCGAAACCAAAAACAGCAGAAAACAGAACCGGCACTTCGGCATCTTGTTAATAGGTTAGTTCCAGAAAATGCACGAATATGACATAAAGTGTGCATAAAACATGTAGATATCATCAATAATGTGGCATGGAACATAAGAAATTATCGATACGTCTGAGACGTATCAGCATCCCCAAGCTTAGTTCTGCTCGTCCCGAGCGAGTAAAACGATAACAAAGATAATTTCTTAAGTGACATGCCATCATAACCTTGATCATATTGTAAACATATGTAATGAATGCAGCGATCAAAACAATGGTAATGACATGAGTAAACAACTGAATCATAAAGCAAAGACTTTTCATGAATAGCACTTTCAAGACAAGCATCAATAAGTCTTGCATAAGAGTTAACTCGTAAAGCAATAATTCAAAGTAAAGGCATTGAAGCAACACAAAGGAAGATTAAGTTTCAGCAGTTGCTTTCAACTTATAACATGTATATCTCATGGATATTGTCAACATAAAGTAATATAACAAGTGCAATATGCAAGTATGTAGGAATCAATGCACAGCTCACACAAGTGTTTGCTTCTTGGGATCGAGAGAAATAGGTGAACTCGACTCAACATAAAGGTAAAAGAATGGTCCTTCAAAGAGGAAAGCATCGATTGCTATATTTGTGCTAGAGCTTTTATTTTGAAAACATAAAGAGAGCATAAAAATAAAGTTTTGAGAGGTGTTTGTTGTTGTCAACGAATGGTAGTGGGTACTCTAACCACCTCATCAACCAGACTTTCAAGAGCGGCTCCCATGAAGGACGTTATCTCTACCAGACAAGGTAGATCATCCCTCTTCTCTTTTGTTTACACATGTACTTTAGTTTAGTTTTTCTTTATTTATGGATGACACTCCTCCCAACCTTTTGCTTACACAAGCCATGGCTAACCGAATCCTCGGGTGCCTTCCAACATTCACATACCATGGAGGAGTGTCTATTTGCAAAATTAAGTTGCTTACCGATGAATCAGAGCAAAACATGTGAAGAGAATTATTAATGAAAGTTAATTAATTGGGGCTGGGAACCCCATTGCCAGCTCTTTTTGCAAAGTTATTGGATAAGCGGATGTGCCACTAGTCCATTGTGAAAGTCTGTCAAAAGTAAATGACAAGATCGAAAGATAAAACACCACATACTTCCTCATGAGCTATAAAACATTGACACAAATAAGAGGTGATAAATTTTGAATTATTTAAAGGTAGCACTCAAGCAATTTACTTTGGAATGGCGGAGAAATACCATGTAATAGGTAGGTATGGTGGACACAAATGGCATAGTGGTTGCCTCAAGGATTTGGATGCATGAGAAGTATTCCCTCTCGATACAAGGTTTAGGCTAGCAAGGTTATTTGAAACAAACACAAGGATGAACCGGTGCAGCAAAACTCACATAAAAGACATATTGTAAACATTATAAGACTCTACATCGTCTTCCTTGTTGTTCAACCCAATACTAGAAATTATCTAGACCTTAGAGAGACCAATTATGCAAACCAAATTTTAGCAAGCTCTTTGTATTCCTTCATTAATAGATGCAAGGTATATGATGCAAGAGCTTAAACATGAGCACAACAATTGCCAAGTATCACATTATCCAAGACATTTTACCAATTACTACATGTAGCATTTTTCCAATTCCAACCATATAACAATTTAACGAAGAGGAAACTTCGCCATGAATATTATGAGCTAAGAACACATGTGTTCATACGAACCAGCGGAGCGTGTCTCTCTCCCACACAAGGATGAACTTATTCAGAGAATTAAAATAACAAAACGAAAATAAAAGCATACACAGACGCTCCAAGTAAAGATCATAAGATGTGACCGAATAAAAATATAGTTTCAAGAGAAGGAACCTGATACTTTGTCGATGAAGAAGGGGATGCCTTGGGCATCCCCAAGCTTAGATGCTTGAGTCTTCTTGAAATATGCAGGGATGAACCACGGGGGCATCCCCAAGCTTAGAGCTTTCACTCCTCTTGATCATAGTATATCATACTCCTCTCTTGACCCTTGAAAACTTCCTTCACACCAAACTTCAAGCAAACTCATTAGAGGGTTAGTGCACAATTAATAATTCACATATTCAGAGGTGACACAAACATTCTTAACACTTCTGGACATTGCACAAAACTTCTGAAAGTTAATGGAACAAAGAAACTCATTCAACTTAACAAAAGCGGCAATGCGAAATAAAAGGCAGAATCTGTCAAAAAATAACAGTCCGTAAAGACGAATTTTAAAATGGCACCAGACTTGCTCAAATGGAAAAACTCAAAACTAATGAAAGTTGCGTACATATCTGAGGATCACGCTCGTAAATTGGCAGATTTTTTCGAATTTTCTACAGAGACTTGTGCCCAGATTCGTGACAGACAGCAAATCTGTTTCTGCGCAGCGATCCCAAATATAACATCAACTTTAGCATAGAAACTTTACTTGGCACAAAAACATGATAAGGAGAGGTTGCTACAGTAGTAAACAACTTCCAAGACTCAACAAAACAAAAATTGCTGTAGTAAAATAAACACATGGGTTATCTCCCAAGAAGTTCTTTCTTTATAGCCATTAAGATGGGCTCAGCTAGCTTTAATGATGCACTTGCAAGAAATAGAAGTTGAAGCAAAAGAGAGCATCAAGAGGCAAATTCAAAACACATTTAAGTCTAACATGCTTCCTATGCATAGGAATCTTGTAAATAAACAAGTTCATGAAGAGCAAAGTGATACGTCCAATTTGCATCACTATTTTGTATCATAATTTGCTGTTATTCATTGATATATTTCATATTGGGACACAATACTTATGTTATTTCATTTATTTTGCATGTTTCATCATTATTGGAGGATCAAGCACCGGAGCCAGGATTCTGCTGGAAAAAGCACCGTCAGAACGCAATATTTCGGAAGATCAACTGTGGAAGGAAATTTCACGTAAATTCCTATTTTTCCAGATGACGGAGGGAGCCGGAAGGGGAAGAAGAGGGGAGCCACTCGTGGGCCTGGACCACAGGACGGCGCGGCCCATGGCCTGGCCGCGCCACCCTGTGGTGTGGGGGCCCCACAGCCCCTTTCGCCTCCTTTTCTTCGCGTACTCCTTCGTCCCGAAAACCTAAGCCACAGAGAGGACCTCACGAAGGGTTACAGCCGCCTCGGCGGGGCGGAGAACACCAGAGAGAAAAGAGCTCTCCGGCGGGCAGGAATCCGCCGGGGAAATTCCCTCCCGGAGGGGGAAATCGACGCCATCGCCATCGTCATCGAGCGGGACATCATCTCCATCATCATCGTCATCATCTCCACCATCTACACCGCCATCATCACCGCTGCACCTCGTCATCGCTGTAACAATTTGGGTTGGATCTTGATTGTTTGATAGGGGAAACTCTCCCGGCATTATTCTCTACTTGTTATTGATGCTATTGAGTGAAACCATTGAACCAAGGTTTATGTTCAGATTGTTATTCATCATCATATCACCTCTGATTGTATTCCATATGATGTCTCGTGAGTAGTTCGTTTAGTTCTTGAGGACATGGGTGAAGTCTAAATGCTAGTAGTGAATTATGGTTGAGTAATATTCAATGTTATGATATTTAAGTTGTGGTGTCATTCTTCTAGTGGTGTCGTGTGAACGTCGACTACACGACACTTCACCATTTATGGGCCTAGGGGAGTGCATCTTGTATTCGGTTGCTAATTGCGGGGTTGCCGGAGTGACGAAACCTAAGCCCCCGTTAGTATATCGATGCAAGAGGGATCGCAGGATCTCGCAGTTTAAGGCTGTGGTTAGATTTATCTTA
>NC_061513.1:87243073-87291851 GCF_022539505.1 Lolium rigidum
TTCTAATGTGGATGTGCACTAAACCGTGCACGAGATAAACTCTAACTTCTAAATCGATACATAATTTATTCTACTAAGATACACGGGCTAACTAGCCCAACTTCTCCGTGCGAGGCCGCTTCATAGATCTTTCATATGTAATCTTCCAAGCCCATCTTGATCGCGGCCCACCTCCTGATTTAGCCAAAATGCGGGTGATAACACATGCCCCCCTGGTTTTGGTAATGGTAATTTCAAAACCATTACTTTTCCCCGGAGGGGTCGTATCACGGCAGGAAGCGAGACTGTCGCGACATGCCTCATCATGACGACTTGCCTTCCCAACTTCTATGCACGATTTGACAGTTTTGGCACCATGTCCTCGAGAACTGCTCGGAAATTAAAAACCCCCACCTCCTTTTATTTAGCCGCAACGAACAGTTCTCTTCTTTTCCCCTTCCGCAGTGGCACTCCAAAAAACCCTCCTCTGCAACCATGTCCTCTTCCTCTTCCTCTTCCTCTTCGTCGGATCCTTCCCACGTGTCCTCTCCAATCCGAGAGTCGACGCCCTCGTGGGGGACGCAAGCGGCGTACGACATCCTTGCCCCGACAAAGTGGGACAAAGAGGACCATGACTCCTCCGTCTGAGTCGAGGGATGACAAATCCCCGAGACCGACGGGGAGAGCGATCTCCGCTTCCTTGCTGGCGAGGAAGCGGTGGTGAAGAAAGCGAAGACGACCGCCTCTCCTGGGCGGACTTCACCACCTCGAGGAGGTGAAGGAAGAGGAGAGGAGGAAGAGGATGAAGGCGGCTCCTCCGATGAGCCGCCGGCCAAACGCCGCCACCTCGGCCGGGAACTTCAGCGACGTCGACGGTGACGGCGGCCGCCGACGAAGGACGAAGACGACGAGGGTCCTATCGGCGGCCGGCGGAGCAGCGACGACGAGCCGGCGGGGAGTAGCACCGGCGGTGGCGGCAACGGTGGCGGCGAGCGACGGCCGAGGCAGCAGCGGCCCCTAGATAGGGTCTTAGCATAGGACTAGCGGTAGCAGACGGGGCAATGTATCCCCTGGTCTTCTCTTTTGAGGGCAATCAGCTCTTCTACGCTAGAAATCTGGCTCATCAATGAAGAAATTCCCCAACTCGATTTTGCCGATTCCATTTATGATAATTTAGCCGATTGTCTTCCCTCCTGATTCGCCGATTGCCACACTAGACCATGCCCAACAAGCCGATGGCATCGCGCAGGCCTCCCACACTAGATTTTGAGATAGATCCATCTAGACCCAAACTCCTTGCCACACAAGTCCAAGCCTTATTCGCGCGAATCCACGAGATCTCATTCAAGATGACATGTTGGACCTAGCGGCAAACCTCCTGAAATAATGTCGGGTCTCCTCTTCCTTATTCTCTCCGAGATTCGCTCGTTCAGCTCCGACGGCTTCCCTCTACAATAAACACGCGTCTTTTGAGCAGAGCCGACACGAAGAGCGGGCCCACCTTGACGAGTTGGTTAGACCTCGAGGGCGAGCTGCCCCAGAGCCTTAGCCACGGCGAGGGTAAAGGATGGATCATCACCATTGAGATTTCGGGGCGGGCCCAACCCTGTCCAAGAGAATTACCCCGCGGAGGCCACCGGTCGATTACCTCCCTTCCGTTGAGGGTCCATACAGCCGATCCGGCAAGCTATGATAATTTTGCAACATAGGCACCGTTCTTCGAGGTAACTTGCGGTGCGAGGGTTCGGCCGATCCCAACGAGATCGGCTCCCCGGAGCGAGAGACCTTCAAAGTGAGCTGCCCCCGGGCCTTCAAGGTAAGAAGAGCAGCGGGCTGATTACGTCAATCATCCGTGGTTTCTAACTCACAACGCCGTATCAACCGATTTAGAACAAATCGGCTCTTTTAGAATGAGGGAATTCCGGGACGAGCCGCCCTCCCAGAGCTTCTTTAGTCCAAACCTTGCGCCTTGCTTGATCGAGATCAGCTCATCATCTTCGACGAGTCGAAGCACCTTCCGGTGAGAACGTTTTCGTATTTCGACGCTCTCCGAGACTCTTGGAGGGAACTACCCCCTCTGCTCTTAAGTCGATACCTGCTTGCATCGGCTATGCCTGAACATTTTTCCGAATTTTTTTTTTTATTTTCCGGCCGACTTGTATATCGGCCCCCATGTTCCAATACCCATCAACGAGAAGATGAAATGGTTCGTTGCACACCCTCGTACTTTATATACATGGGTGCCCCCAGAGCGATTACGATCAAGAGAATTGATGGTATCGGCTACTGTTGGATAACATGTTGAACCCGGGCGAGAATGGTGGGTGAGGATATTCCCGGCCGATTCGCGGAATCGGCCTCCCCGTTGTTTGCTCGGTGAAGGTCTTGTAATGCTCCTTCACGGATCCACGGGAGCCGATCACAAGGATCAGCCTCGCCGACTTGCACATTGCTTGGCTTCAACTACATGATCGAGGCCGGTGGATAAAACAGCTTAACCCTTCCCTTCGTTACATCGATGCGCTCGCGGCCGTCCAATTTGATGCACGAGAGGGGTTCTTGGCCTGCCGCTTCCCATGCATTCATGCCGGCCGTTGAGACTTCAGCCGAGTCGTCGGCTGGGCCGACCTCCACCTCATCACCCATCCCCTTTGTGTTATGCATTGGTGCATCGTGGAAGGAATGCGGCGGTTGGCGTGGATCCAATCTCTTCCCGACAAAAGCGGCATAGGCTGCTCGTGCTATCAACGATAAAGAACGCCCGTAGGGATGGTTTTCCTTCCTACGGTCGGATCCCACGTTCGGAACTCCCGTGCTCGGATGCTTGGCCGTTGAAGTCGCTCAACGTTACGTTGGTCTTGATTAGATCCGAACTCGAGCGTCCCGGCCCGGCGTAGCATAGAGTATGGCATGATGTTAAGCGCCGCTCCGGTGTCTACCGGCATCCTGTTTCCGAGCCTCCCATCAATATACCCTCGTAAGTACGGGGCCTTCAGATGCACGCTAGCTCCTGTCTCGTGGCTTCTCAAAGATAACCGGCCGTGAGGCGCCGATCAGAGTTGTGCCACGGAGGTCTCGTCTAACCACAGGGCATTGAACTCCGAAGGAGGATGAACACCATATTTGTGCCGGCCGATGTTTCATCATCGGCTTTTCTCGTTGCGGGCGCCACTCTTTTCTTTGTGGCTGACCTTCCTCGTCCGGGAGTTCGCGGGATTTTGGCGGCCAAATCAGGCCGTGCTTTCCTTAGCGTGCGCGAGGTATAATCTTTCGGTTTCTTCCAACTCACGCGACAGCTGGACTTTTTGCTCACGGGAGCAGGCTGAGCCCATCGGGGCACCATACGGGCTGATGATATTTGTATTCTTCGCCACCGTCCTCCGGCTCCTCGAGCCCTTCCATACGAGGGACTCAGCACGCTTGTTCCGATGCGGGAAAGGCCCTAGCCGGCTGAACACGGACACGTTAGCGGCACCCTTCTTCCTTTGTTTGCATTCGGGCAGGTCCTCGATTGTTGGCAATCGGCTCATCCACGAGTCCCGGCAATGCTTGAAGAACGGGCATTCCCGGTGCTTATCCATGTCACTCCGTCCCCTTGGCCTCCCTTCGGGCGCGACGACCGTACCCGTTGTTGCTTCTACCATGTTGGCGGTACCTTCCGACCTCGGCATCGGACCGAGACATTCCCCTCCTCGTCGGCGCCGTAGCGCCGACGTCGGTCTTGGTGTTGCTCGTATTTGCCGAGAGGGTGCTTAGAGTGTGGGCGTTGATACCGCATGCTTCTTATTCCCTCCCTTGCCGAGTGCCGCATGTCCTCACCTCGGGGTTGGCCGCACGGATCGGCCCCTTCTTCATCCTTGCCACGGGAGTAGCTGCTTTGTTTCCTCTTTGCCGTGGTAGCTTGCGGCTCTTGCCACATTGACACCAAAGGAACACTTTGGCCGATTTATGGGGTGGCTGAGATCCACCGTGTCGACACCGGGCCGAGGCGTGGGTTCGTACCAAGCCCGATATCATGCGGCCGGGTCTTCTCGGCGGAGCCGATGAGTTCGGCTCCAAGGGTTGCCTTGATCCCGTCATGTTCCCTTACGAGCTCCTTGGGTAGATCCCCATGCTTCGAGAGACTTGGTGCGCTCCTTCAGCGGGGTGGAGAGATCTCTCTCCTCAAGCGCGCCTTCGGGCGTCGAGCCCTCCCTGACGTCATGGGGGTGGGTTCGGTGGGAGGAGCCGAAGAATGCGGCTCGAGGATGGCTTTGATCTCGTCGTATGTGGCTGGCGTGCCGTCCGCCATCTCGGATGTAGATGGCGATGTGGTTGATGTAGACGATGGTCCCACCGGGCGTGCCGAGAATGTGTTGTTGCCAAAACCCACCGGCGGGCGGCGGCCTTGTCAGCAGCTGTAGGGCGGGGGAGCCTAGAGCTGCGGCTGGGCTGAGACCCCTCCGGCGACGGCCCGCAATGCTCTTCGGTCACACGCGGCGTTGCGAAGTGCAGGGCGTGCCACTGACCTATGCCGAGTCGGGAAGGTGATGAGATTGCCTCGCTTGGTTTCTGCCGGGGCATACATGTAAACGTTAAATACGAGCCTCGATCGGCTCTCGGGTTATCCTGTGAATCGGCTCAAGAGCCGATCCACCCATGATCCGTACGGGGTGTACGAATACTTGGTGGTCCTGCTTGATCAAGATGAAGCTAATGAGATCTACTGACGATTTAGGGTTTTCACCACATAATCGGATCATCCTACTCCGAGGTTGGGCCGGATGGCCACGCACGGTGCTCGTAAGCCGATCCTAAACAAGGCCGAGAAAACCAACATGAAGTTGATCCTAGGAACATCCCGTTTAGGACTTGCGAACGCCACCCTACGTGCCACGAGGATCCTCCCCCTTTGTAAGGCCAAACTATTGCGAGATATTAAACTAATCCTTGTAGAACAAGGAGCAATCGTAACGGATCGAGATCTACTAAATAATGATCAAGCGGGGTGCCGCCCCCACACACGAGATAGGCGTGAGGACGGCTAGATATGCAAGGGTTGCACTACGTAAGCATGCTTAAACGAAGAACAATGCTAACCCTAACACATCTAATGATAACTACGTTGCTCGCCATCAAAAGCGCTTCGATGCGAGCAACGCATGAACAACGTGGGGCTTGTGCTTTGCCTAGATCGCAAGATGCGATCTAGGCAGCATGTCGCTACGATAGAAACCCTCGAGACAGAAGGAGTTGGCGATGCGCCGAGATTGGTTTGTTTTGGGGTTGAACGTGAGTTGTTGTTTATTCCATAAACCCTAGGTACATATTTATAGTCGGGGGACTTTCTAATGTGGATGTGCACTAAACCGTGCACGAGATAAACTCTAACTTCTAAATCGATACATAATTTATTCTACTAAGATACACGGGCTAACTAGCCCAACTTCTCCGTGCGAGGCCGCTTCATAGATCTTTCATATGTAATCTTCCAAGCCCATCTTGATCGCGGCCCACCTCCTGATTTAGCCAAAATCTGGTGATAACACCTACATAATACGTGCATGTTTGTTTGGTTTACATCTCACCATCGAGCGAAGCAAAAGGAAAGGAGAAAGTCGATCCACGCTAGCTTGCATACCTACACGCCATCTTCGACAGAGCCGACGAGTTAATGAAATACCAGCCAATCGTCATTGATAATTTGAAAGACACTTCGACTCTGTCGCGTCTATTACTCTCGACCAGGCGCGGGGCTACTACTTCAGCTCCGTCTATCTCATCGACAGCTACTTCCATACATGGATCAGGCCATCAAGATCATCAGCGACGAAATATCAGGTGCTATGTTTCTAATTAATTACTACTTGCAAAATTTATTTCGCCAAATATTTGGCTCGTACTATTATTCGCCCGCAGGTTTTTGCGTCGTAATATAACTGCAGATCGGGCTAAGCTTCGACTACTCTGACGACCGCGCCCGCTGTCGCGCACTTTCCGTACTCGGGGGCTTGCGTGCCGTAGACCCGACATCACAGACTCAATATATTCGGATTCTCACCCGCCGCGGATCGGCCGTATCAGCTGCGTCCTCTTCATCGACCGCGTTTGCCTGGCGCCTGCTGCATGAATTATCTTGGATGGCGCAACTATTTCGGCTGCGCCCGCCGCATGGACTGTCTCTGTCCGCGGAATTATTTCGGCTGCGCCCGCCGCATGGACTGTCTCTGTCCGCGGAATTATTTCTGTTGCGCCTGGCGCATGGACTGTCTATGTCCGCGGAATTATTTCGGCTGCGCCCGCCGCACGGACTATCTTTGGCCGTGCAACTATTTCGACTGCGCCTACAGAACTAGGTGTTCCTCTTTCTTTCACCACACCCGATGATTGGGGAGGCGCCATTACATCGTTACCTCCAGTACTCTCGATTACTCGGTGGATTTATTTTTCCCGAATTAGTGGATTTATTTTCTCCATCATCTATGATTACTCGATGGACTTATCTTCTTCGGCTCTGGATATATCTCCTCCCGATGCACTCTCGGGTTGGTGGATTCATCATCTGGAATATTCAATGGATATCATCTTATTTAATATCGACCCGATGCGATCCCATCGGGAGCGCTGGAATTACTCGGGGGCTCCTGGGATATCATCGAGCTATTGCGGTTACTCCCATCGGGAGCGCCGATGTATTGGAATTCAAAAAGATATGAAGATTGTTACTCCCATCGGGAGCGCCGGTGTGCTGGAATTATTACTCCCATCGGGAGCACCGGTGTATTGGAGTTCAAGAAGATATGAAGACTATTACTCCCATCGGGAGCGCCGGTGTGCTGGAATTATTACTCCCATCGGGAGCGCCGGTGTATTGGAATTCAAGAAGATATGAAGACTATTACTCCTATCGGGAGCGCCGGTGTACTGGAATTATTACTCCCATCGGGAGCGCTGGTGTATTGGAATTCAAGAGGAAATGAAGACTTCTTATACCTGAAGTTATCATCTAAAAGCCTCTGAAAATACGAGTGCTGCAATGGATGGTAATCAACGGGGACATTGCTCTTTTCCTTTGCTATAGATGCCTCAAAGAGTGCCGCAAATAGGATGGTAATCAACGGGGACATTGCTCTTTTCCTTTGCTATAGATGCCTCAAAGAGTGCCGCAAATAGCAAGGATCATGAAGCAACGAAGACCTTGCTCTTTTCCTTTGCTATAGATGCCTCAAAGAGTGCCGCAAATAGCAAGGATCATGAAGCAACAGGGACCTTTCCCTTTTCCTTTGCTATAGATGCCTCAAAGAGTGTCGCAGATAGCAAGGATCATGAAACACGTACGAAAACGACCCACGGTCAAGACATGCATCGGTTGAAAGCAAAGTTGCACATACAACGGGTTTAGCAAGACTCTGCAACACGAGCTGATCACTCAAACAATTTGCTGACCAACGAATACACATACGCTTAAACGGGCAATTAAGATTTGCTCCTTCAAAATTTTCCAACGGCATTAACACGGTAAAAGTGCATATATATGTACCTACCGAAAAACTTACAAACAATGGCATCAACGATGCATTGAGGATTTCCCCTTGAGGTAAACAACAATGTGTTAACGACACTTGAAGGAAACTGTAAACGTCGGGTTGCTCGATTTGAGTCTACTCACGGTTGCAAGCATCAGTGCCCAGACTCGGGAACTACTTCCATCGGGAGTGCTGGACACGCACCCGATAAAAATTATCGGCTCCTCTGGGCCATCATCCGAATCATCGGCTCCTCCTGGGTATCATCCGAATCATCGGCTTCTCTGGGCCATCATCCAAATCATCAGCTCCTCTGGGCCATCATCCAAATCATCGGCTCCTCTGGGCCATCATCCAAATCATCAGCTCCACTGGGCCATCATCTCAATCATCGTCTTCTCATGGCCATCATCTCAATCATCGGCTCTTCTGGGATATCATCTGAATCATCAACTCCTCTATCTATGGCATCATCAGAGTCATCGGCATCAAGTTCTCGGAACTTGAAAAAGTTTATGGTGTTTGACTTAGCATTTTTTACACCCTGTACATAACTATTTCATATTTATCTACAGACTCGGGGGCTACTCCCATCGGGAGCGCTTGCCGCGCACCCGATAAAAAATACGGCAACCTCGTCAACAAAGAAGAATAAAGTTGAAGACATCGGCATCAACAATCAAGATCTTCGAGTAGTACAACTTGAGTCTATGCAAGGCTGCAAGTAGTCGCCCATAGACTCGGGGGCTACTCCCATCGGGAGTGCTTCGCGCACCCGACGGAAAGCAACTTCGACTCTACATCAAGCACAAGATTCAACAGATGATCAAGACATTCGGCAAAGACAACTTTAGTCTCTGCCCGAAGCTTCACCTCGGCCAGACACTCGGGGGCTACTGACATGGGCATAACCCTTCGGGTACTCGACATTGCCATACCCGGTGCGAACTATGAAGCTGGACCAGCACAAGGACTCAACAAGCTAGACCTGCACGCGCCTCAACTTGGACTACAAGGAAAGAAGACTCCAATATGAATCCTACTAGGACTCTTGTAAACCCTAGCTTGGCTGATATATAAAGCCAGGCAGGGACACCCCTTATACAAAAATAATCAGAAACATAATTTTAGAGGCAACACGCCTAGACACCGCAACTCGCGGATTAGAACTAGACTAGATCCAACAACTCCGCCTATGGCGGCCCCCTGTATACATATATTCATATAGTGGATTGCTAGCAAGACGTAGCGACCCTCCACCGCGGATGCGTGAACCTGGGTACATCGTGTACCGCCTCGCTCCCGGAACTTCCGTCGTAGCCTTTCTCTAAAACCCAAACCCCTCATGGTGGGCATTGCCGAGGAACCGCCTCGTCACCATGTCTGGCTGAAAGGCGAAGACAAGGATGAACATCCTGACTAAGTTGCCGGGATCAACCAATGAAGGCTATCAGATTGACAAGGGGGGCGACGCCTTCAAGAAGGTAAGAACGCAAGTTCATCGTTAATTAGCTCAACCAATAAATGGTGTAACAAGAAGTTCACCCCAAATATGAAGCAGACGCCAATCAACTATTAGGTGACATATCATAGAACCATCAAACTATGACACCACAGTTGAAACAATATCTTCTTGACAAAAAAGACACGTGGATGTGGGAAACTTACTGGATTTGCACAGTACTAGGATTTCAAAACAGAAAACTTATACCGTTCAAAAAATACTAACTGAAGATTAACATAGCACATAGTATTTCTATTTTATATAGTTTTGGTTTTTGTTCCAGTATCCGTACAATGCGCATAGATTGTGTTGTACAATGTTATGCTTGAATTGGTACATTAACATCAAGCTGGTATCGTGGAGAATCCAGAGGATGGTTCAGAGATGGGAAACTTTGTTGAGGTATATACGTTTTTGGTACCACAACTTGTATTAGATGTGCAGTTTAGTACCACAACTTGCAAAACGAGCACCCAGAGTACCACAACTTGCACCGATCGAGCAAATAGGTCCACAACGAATCGAAAGCGGACATGTGGCATTGTGATTTTTGCAAAAAAACACCCTGTATATTTTTCTCGTAAATATGGACTTGTTGCTTTCTTACGTGCGGGTCCCACCTATCAGAATATAGAAATAATTAAAATAAAGTAGAGTTTTTGGTGGGTTTTGAACTCATGACCTGGAGCAGCCTAAAAGGCATGCTTGCCACTGAGCCAGTTGACACTTTGATGAACTATTTTCGGACTTCACTTTGTTATATAGCTGCCTTGACGGCACGGGCATCTTCATACAGGCTTAAATACATATTTAGAGGATACATCGTTCTAACTAACTAAGCTATTATATCTTCTCCAAGTTCAGCAATAACGTGAGCTACGTGCACTATGTGATAGAATTTTGCCGTTGCGAAGACCTGTTGAACGTACATATATTGTGCTTGCTGACAGGAAGCGACGGCGTCGACGATTACCATAATGAGCCAGTAGAGAGTTGCACTACCCGATCAATCACCTGCAGCAGTCAGTGTAAGCGTCCATGTTCACTGGCTGCACGCTACGACTACGAGAGGCTATGTATGTTCTTGCCTCCCATCTCGTCTTCTTTCACATGTGTAGACTTAGCAGATGCTTTAGCTAAAATCGCCAGAACAACTAGAGTCTCTACCGAGGAAAAATGCCATAGCAATCGGGGCAAAGTACTACTTATCTATGATAGGATTTTGCCACTACACCGGTGAATTAGTGTTGAGTCATGCTCCTGGTGTGTGCTGTGCGCTTGGACAAGATATAATAGCTTAGTTAGTTAGAACGATGTATCCTTTAAATATGTATTTAAGCCTATTTGAAATTGCTCGTGTCTTCAAGCCGCTGTATAATAAAGTGAAGTCGGAAAATAGTTCATCAAAGTGTTAACTGTCAAAGTGGCAAGCATGCCTTTTAGGCTGCTCAGGGTCACGAGTTTGAAACCCACCATAAATGCTATGTACTTTATTTTTGTTTCTATATTTTGACAGGTGGGACCCGCACGTAAGGAAGCAACAAGTCCATATTTGCGAAAAAATATATATATGTGGAGTTTTTTGCAAAAATTACAATGCCACATGTCCGCTTTCGATTGGTCGTGGACTTATTTGCTCACTCGGTGCAAGTTGTGGTACTCTAGATGCTCGCTTTGCAAGTTGTGGTACTAAACTGCACAACCAGTGCAAGTTGCGGTACCAAAAACATATATAGCTCAACTTTGTTCATGGAGCAGATGCCGGAGACGGTGGATGGATTCTGCCAGCACCTCGATCTCTTCATTGCTACTTTCCTTCTGTGATACGCGTGTATTATAGGATGATGAAGCATATACCTACAGTTCCCTGTTTAAAAATCTTGGTTATTATTATGGTTAAAAGTTAATACATGCCCAACAAAGTATCACACATTATTTTGGGAAAATTATATTGACAAATGGTCACACCATAATACCAAAATATATACATACATATATGTATATATTGTCCTCATAATGTTTATGTATAATTTTTTTATTATTTTAGTTTGGATATATCTAGACATATATGATGATTTTGTGTGATACATTTGTGGCTTATGCTTACCGTAAATTGCAATCTGAACCTGATAAATTGCCAGTTGTTTGTATTGCATCATGTTTTGCAAAAGTTTGCACTATTCACTCGCTTTGGTAAATGAAACTTCCACTTTGCACCATGGCACGCATGGACATAAACATAAAAGTTCGAAAAAAGTATACCTTGTAAAAAAAAAGGTCAAGACATCTTTGAACGGAGGGAGTATTTGTTTCCATTCTCTGGAAAAAAAAAGAGAAAATCCAGGATGATGTGTTTGTTTAATGCAGGTCAATTCAAATGGGCCTGGAAACTGAGCCCAGGTCTGCCCCGGCGGCACCCAGCTCCATTGAAACCGAGTGAGTGAGCGCGGCAGCCCAATCACAAGAGCGGAGCCAGAAAATGTTCCTCCTCCGCAAAACCCTGCTCCACGGCCGCCTCCCCGCGCCGCCGGCCGCCGCCGCCGCCAGGATCTTCTCCTTCGCCCGCTCCTTCTCCTCCTCCTCTCCGGGGGGCGATGGAGGCGGGGACGAATGGGGCTCCTCCTGGTCCACCGGCATCACCAAGGACCACTTCGACGACTCCGCCTCCGCCGTCGGGCGCCCCGCCCCCTCCCCGTCCGCGCCCGTCTCCAGGGAGCTGGCGGCCGTGCGCGCCATGGACGAGGAGGACGAGATCCTGCGCGACATCGATCGCGACAACAAGGCAGGGAAGGCGTTCGTGGACTCGTGGGACGACCGGCTGCAGGAGACCTGCGAGCTCCTGAAGCAGGTGCGGGAGCCCGGATCCCGCGGCTCCTACCTCAAGGACTCGGAGAAGCAGGAGATGTACCGGCTGCACAAGGAGGACCCCGCGACCTACACCGTCGAGCGGCTCGCCAAGGACTTCCGCGTCATGCGGCAGCGCGTCCACGCCATCCTGTGGCTCAAGGAGATGGAGGAGGAGGAGGAGAGGAAGCTGGGCAAGCCGCTCGACGACTCCGTCGAGATCCTGCTAGACAGCTGCCCAGAGTATGTGATCATTCGGTTTGCTTCCTTTTAAGTTTCGCATTGAAATTAGTTAGATCATGGATTTTTACATAGTATTTACGAACTGTCAAAGGTGTTGAACAAAATATAGGGCTCTAGCTTGTAACCCCTGGTTTTATTTAAGAGAGCATTGTAGGAAATAAGTGACTGGAAGAAATAGAAATAGGTCTAGCTAGTCCATGAATACTTCACTAGTCTTATAGTTTTTGGTTCATGCAACGTTGAGAAACCTAGGTTAGAACTATGCGATTGAGACTGAACTGGGTGTCTGGTTTACAAATGAAAGTTGAGGAATCTTCGTTCAGGGGATGAGAATGCTTTGAGCTTGGTTTTTGCGTTTGAAATGTACTACTGGAGTTGTTGTAGGATGAATTTTTTGTAAAGCTTGGGTAATTACATTATTGTCCTTGAGAAAGCTCATCTTAGCTGGATTTGTCCTGAAAATTCTGGTTCGTACTAAAGATTAGCTCAACATTACATGCATCAAGGCGATTCTGGAAATGGGTAAACAGTAGGAAATTGGTCTTAACTTCTTGGTAAAGGCTACCATTCAGTTTGGATGTTATGTGCTAAATTTCATTTATATAAATTGTATGTCCTTCTCTCATGACTAGTCGGGATAAAACTATAAGATTTGTCAGGTTATGATTGGGATTGCAACTTATTACTCGGTATCTGAGCCTTCCTTTGGTTCTCTAGGTTCTTCAATTCCCATGACAGGGAATTTCATGTTGCATCCCTTCCATATAAACCTGACTTCAAAGTTATGCCTGAGGGCTGGGATGGCACGACAAGAGATCCTGATGAGGTGCTGTATGAGATTTCGATGAAGGAAGACGACATGTTGTACGAAGAATTTGTTCAACGCTTGGAGTTCAACAAGAAAAAGGTAAGGATCTTACATTCTCTTCGCTAACTGAAAGAGATTGTCCATGCAGTTTTACCATTCTCTTTTGCTGTAATTCAGTTGAAAATCCTGCAGTCTGCTTGGAGTCATATGTAAAACCCCATAGTAATGGCTTTTTGTGGAGTACTGTAGTATAGCCAAATGAGTATGGTCATGTACTTTTGGTAGTTCTTTTTAATCCAGTACAAATTCCTGCAGTCCGGTTGTAGTGACTTGTAAGACCCCATGATAATGGCTTGCTAAGTTTGCTTGTTGTGGAGTACTGGTGTTTGCGCATAGCAAACTCTGTTCCTGTCAAGTTCTGTGAACATGGGAATTGGAAAAATCTGTCTGTAGACAAGTTTTTCATTGACATCTCTTTTCATCTACTGGACCTATCTCAAGCTTTCATCAAGTAACGAGTAACTGTCATCTGATCTGCCTCATTCTTTATTGGATTACAGGTGGCAGGGGAGGTGAAGTGCCACAAGTATAGCAGACGACGACCGGATGATGGATGGGCCTACATGGTCGAGAAGCTTGGGCCACAGGGAAGACGCGGAACAGGAGGCGGTTGGAAGTTCATGAGTCTGCCTGATGGATCAAGCCGTCCACTGAATGATATGGAGAAGATGTATGTGAAGAGGGAGACTCCAAGACGGCGGAGGAGGATCATCGCCCCTTACAAGTAAACAGGAAGGAAGGCCATCTGCTTGTTCTAATGCAAGTTTTCTGAAATGGTCTTTGACATTCTCCAGGGAAGCAGCGGTTTAAGGGACCACCGTGGCCACCAGCATTGGTCATGTTTGTTGCAGCGTTAGGAGGTGGTCTGAACCACCAGATATTCAGTCTTGTTTTGTTGCAGCGGAGGTGGTTTTATGTATTCCTGTCCTTTGTAACAAGTTCTGTTCCCCGCTTTTAGGCAGCTGAATAATATCTTTGAACTGTTGGCGTGTCTCCTTCTCCACACATTTCCAGGAAACACAGTTGGTAGGCAGTGCTTCATGATAGTAGTGAACTGCCAGGCAACACATTATGTAGTCAACATTTCATAATATTACCTTTTGCATTGCCATGCATAGTTTTTTGTTTAGAGCAAGCAAGACTTGCATTTTCCTAGTAGTTGGACGGAAGGCCTAAAATAGGAAATCCTGCTGTGGAGACATATGCATTTCTTTTCTGTTTTTATTGATACCCCATTGTGCCAATGGACAGTCATGTGCTAGACACTGCTGTTTCGACTCTTAAGCTCATCATCTCAACTGAACATCAGCAGCTCTGATTCATTAAGATTATTTTCTCTGATTAAGTGAAATAGTAGGATATTCGAGTAATCATTATGCATGTCAGCTAGGGTGTCAAGTTGGATCCCATCTAAGTCCCGTTTGTACTACATTTTGTTTTTTCTAGTGTAAATTTTGATAGTACAAAATTTTGAACTAAAAAAAAGAAGCAAAATACACTAAAAGTGAGATCCCAACGGGATCCCACCACACCCCAATGTTAGCTTGGCTGAAGGCGATGTCATAGCCTGGGAGCTTGAGGACGGTCGTTGGGGAGTGGGGACACTTGGTGAGTTTGAGCGGATAGTCGCATGACCTGAGCCAGCTTGGCTGAAGGCGATGTCATAGCCCGAGATCTTCAGGACGGTCGCTGGGAGTGGGACACTCGGTTGGTGCTACAGTCTGCTCGAGGGGATAGTCGCATGACCCGAGCTCAGCCATCAGGTTGTAGGAGGTGGATGATTCGGCTTTAGCATCCTCCGAGCAAACTAGGAAAACCAAGACGTCGTCGCGCTAAGGGCATCTCCAGCGGCCTGACACTCCGCGTGGTTAAAAATTTAGGTTTGCCTCTGTCCCATCGGCTTGACGTATAGTGAGTGAGCTGTCCGCCGAGATGCATTCCCGACCTAAATTTGGGCCGTGAATGTGTCTACGCAGGACGCTCACGTGACCTACCCAGCCTCGCCCGCCAGGGACAACGAAATCTTGTAGACCGAAAATCGCGCCCTCCCCTTCTTTGCATCCCTAGGGCAGCGCGACCACCCGCTCCCCCCTCGCCGTATTAGCCAAGTTCTGTTCAGGCCACGACTCGCCGGAGTCGACGCTCGGTGCCAGGTAGGGGAGAGGCCTTGGCTGCATCTGCTCTCGTTCTTGTTGGCCGCCCATCTGTTGGGAGCCCCCACCGGCCTCGACGCAATTGGTACAACACCGACGAACTGGTCAACCAATTGACAACCATTTGCACCAACTATGACTATGTTGGCCATTTATCGATTGTTGTTGCCCCTGCAGATGGAACTCAGGAAGTCGCTGGAGATGTTGCGCAGGGAAGTGGTGGAAACCTCATCCAACGGGACGTCGCAGCTCATGGTTACCGCGGCCTCTCTCATCCGCGAACACAATGACAGGCAGATGCCGGTCTACAAGGGCTCGGCGAAGGGTCGCTCGGCCAACGTGAAGCGCAACCAAGTGGGCTGTCACAACCGGCTCTTTAAACCCTACTTCCATCTAACCGATCCGGTCTACAAGGAAGTTATGTTCCGGCGCCGCTATCTGATGTCAAGAGACTTGTTCTTGATAATTTGACGGGACGCGATCCATACTTCCGATGTAGGCTCGATGTCACTGGTAAGCTTGACTCCACCTCTTACCAGAAGTGTTCTGCGGCTATTCTCATGCATTAGTACGGAGTGGCTGGTGATATCTTCAACGAGTATCTGCGAATAAGTGAGCTTTGAATCCATCTAGAGATTTTAGCAAGCCATGATTGCGGCGTTCCGCAAACTTTATTTGAGAAAGCCGACAGTTGAGGACATAGCACGACTGTTATCGTCTTGTCGATCAACGAGAAAAGAGGGTTTCCAGGGATGATCGGTAGCATAGATTGCCTAGTGGAAGAACTGTCTATTTGCATAGCAAGGTCACTACAGTGGCAATGCCGAGGAATGCAGTGTCATTCTTGAGGCAGTGACATAGCATGATTTGTAGATTTGACTCTTTTTTTGCATGACCTGTTCCCACAATGATGTTAATATGATTCTAAAAGACACCCCTCTATAGTAAACTATGAGATTAATGGCAATGCATACGATAAATTATACTATCTTACTAAGAGCATCTCCAACAGGCGAGGCAAAACCCCCGCGCGCAAAAAAAACCCGCCTGTTTAGTGCGAGCGGGCGCCAACGCAAACCTCCAGCAGACGCGCGCTAAATTTTTTGCCACGCCCGTGCTTTTGCGCTATTCCGCGCGGGAAAGTTGGTGCTTCGCTGGCGCGCGCGCTATAAAACGCCACGCGGGCACGAAGCCAACCGCCCAGAAAGTTCAGTTTCCCGTCCGCGTGTCGCTTCTCCTCCGCCTCTCGTCGCTCTGCCTGCCACGCCGCGCCCGCGCTGACGCTCCGTCTCCGACTACAATGCCTCCGCGCCGCTGCTCCTCCTCCGACTACCGCGGTGTACGCGCGCGGCCGAGTGGACGCTTCGTCGCCGAGATCTGCTCCGGCAAGGAGCTTATCCGCCTCGGCACCTTCGACACGGCGCACGAGGGGACGCGCGCCTACGACGCCGTCGCCTGGCGCCTCGGCCGCCCCCGCCGGCACATGAACTTCGACGACTTTTGGACACGCGAGCAGGCGGAGATGCTCGCGCCGCCATCGTCGGCCGTCACGAGCGAGCAGCAGCGGCGCAACCGCCAGCTCGAGCAGCGCCTGCGCATCGTGGAGCAGGACGAGCGCCTCCACCTCGAGTGGGCGCGCGCGCTCCCGGAGGACGTCGCCGCGATGGAGGCGTTCTACGCGTAGTAGAAGGAGCAGAAGGTGAAGGCGGCGACGAAGAAGAAGGCCAACCGCGAAAAGCGCCGGGCTAAGTCGGCGGCGAGGAAGGCAGAGCGGGCGGAGAAGGCGGAGCGGCGGGCGAAGAGGGTGGAGGAGAAGAAGAACGGCGTCGGGCCGTCGACGAACCTCCCCTCCTTCTCCTCCTCCTCCTCCTCCTCCTCCTCCTTCGAGTGGACGACCACTTCGGTCTCCGACACTATTCCGACGAGTGGATCGTCGGACTTCGACTGGGAGAACTCCGAGTAGATTAGGATAGTTTAAACAAAATGTCGGTATTCATCGAACTTTTAATATATTTTGTAATTTTCAGTTAAATTTTCGTGTTTTACTTGATTTGTTTGATTTAATTCGAACCAAATACGTTCAAACTAGCCGTTCGCGCGGCCCCGCGCGCTACAAAATGGCGCATCCGGTGGAGGACCACTTTTTTCGCCCGAGCATGCGCCGGAAAATACCGCATCCGACGGGGCAACTTTCAGCGCAGCGAGACTGAAACGACTTTTAACGCGCCGACTTTTAGTGCGCTTGTTGGAGATGCTTTAATGACATCTATCCTGACTGGTCACATTTATGTCGCAAACCTGATAGAGAGAAACCAAGAAATTTGCCAAGAGGCAAGATACTTGTAGTAGATGAGAACTGAAGTGCACCCAAATCTCTCGGATTAACTGGTTTGACAGGCAGACTACGAGAAAGCGGTTATGGTTTGCTTTGTCACTCCCTGAGCCGACCAAACCCGCGCCTCCCCAAATCGCAATCAGCCGCCGCCGCCGCCGATGCATCCGGCGTCCGCCGAGGTAACCACTGGTGGATATTGACGACCAGCGGTTGGGAGGCCGAGTCCGGTGTCTGGCTCGAGAAGGACTCCGCTGGGAAGCTCAGGCGGCGAGCGGCAACCGCAGGTGCACAACGGCCAGCTTCTCTCCTGCTAGTTCCAAAGCAGCTGCGCGTGGGCAGCACACCCGGGTGCAGCGAATCCACCATACTGCACAAACTGCGTTTTCTTGCTTCGATTAGTGGCGGGAATCGGTTCCTTCTCTGTTCGATTTCCCCTAACTAGCAGCTGCTCCTCAGTCTCAAACCCTCGTCCTTATTCAGTGTGTCGTCCATGGGGCGCAAGATCCAGGTACAATGTTGGAACCTCGCCATTATCAGCATATTTTGATTATTCAGTTCGTGCTGCACCTGCACTCACAACTCGTTAATTAACCCACTCATACCCTTGTAGGGCCCTCAAAATTTTGTACTAAGGTACACATGCTCACCAGGAGATGTTCGGAAATATTTGAAGCAACTTAGTCCCCAGCAGAAAGATTATGTCAGAAAAATCGGGTTTGGGAGCTTCCTGTACATGGCAGATTTTGAGTTAGATAAGGATCTTACCCTATGGTTATTTCATCGGTTTAATTGTACAACAGAGTGTCTTGAATTTGAGGGTGGCATATCGATTCCGGTGAGGCCTCTTGTGAAAAGTGTGCTTGGAATCCCTTCGGGGCCGCTTAAAGTTGTTGATTGTTCACGTTATTTTGACCCTGATATGTACCATCGTTATTACGTTGGCAATGTTGATTCAAGATGTAGAAGAGACACTATTGAAAAGGGGAGTAAGTACATCCACGCAGCTGGGAAACAGATCTGCTCCGAAACTGAGGAGAAACATTTCTGCATAGCTTTCATGATGGCGATTATAGGTCTGTATCTAGCACCAAATAAAAATTCAATTACCTGCAAGCCCTTTTTTGGAGCTGTTCAACAGGTTGATAAGCTCACTCAGATGGATTGGTGCGATTTTACTGCTACCTATCTCTTTGAAGGAATCAGGGAATTCAAACAACATAATTGGTCACGCATCAAAGTACAGGGCTGTGTCCACATACTAAGCGTAAGAAATATTCCAACCGCACTTGTTGAAACTAGTTTACATTTGGTCCAAAAAAATGTTGTAATGTGCTCATTTTTTTATTTTTCCATTGCTACTGGAATGCAGGTCATATTCATTGATTTGGTGAAAAATGGTGCATTAAAAATACCAGGAGGTTTTCCACGAATTTGCTTTATCACTAGTCAACATCAAGATTTGGTAAATTCGTGTTATCCTCAGGTATGGACTCATCCACTAAATTTTGTTTGACAAACATGATCGGATGTCATAGATCCTTTTTCTTCACAGGAAGCAACCCATAGATCCCTGTTCCTTATTATATGAGCATGCCCTGTACTGCTACATGCATTTAACAGTCCTGTAACACATGTTCATGCACATTGAATAAAGCAATACTTCTTGCATCTTGCTTGTGCTTTATCATTTATTTACCAATTCTACTCTCCTGTCGGAAGTACTTATGTTTTCCCCTATGTTGCATATATGTTCACTACAACTAAATTTATGTGTACTCTCATTTGAATAGGTGCATCGCCTAGAAGAATCGGTTTATGCTTCTGTCCTTGATAAAATACCAAAAACCTGCTTCACATTTGGAATTAGTCAAAGAAGATATTTCGCTGAACACCGAATGATACATCACCGAAAGTATCAGTTTAGAAGAATAGCCAGAAAATGTGCTGACTCTGATGCAAATACCGATGCTGGAGCTTATCAGTTCAGTAAAACTGTGGAAGATACCACATGCAACAGTACCAAGTTGATGGAAACACACGAGAGGTACCGATCAGTTTTGTACTACTCACGAGCCACAAGATCTCATAAGGAGGTAACTGATTTTTTTTTGAGAAGCTTGAAATCAGTCGCAAGGTGCATATATTTTGTTCAAAATTGATCACTTCTTTATATTTATATGGGTGGAATATATCCCGGTGATGCTTAAACAGCCAGAAGATCCTCTCAAGTATGGCAGATCTATTCTTGGGGCATCTCAGAAGAAGCATCCCATTTCAGCAGAGCTTGACACTGCCATATCATCTCCTAATACATTAAGCTTGGCCATTGTTGAACCTCCTGAATTAGACACCTCAACTCCGTCAGCAGGTTCAAACCTGACACTCATTCATGATAACATTAATGATAGCTAGGTTATAACATATTTTACACAAGCATTTTCACCCTTCAATTTACATGACGTATCTTGATCGATATTTTTTTTGTTATCTTTGTAAAAACTCTCTTATTCATAAGCCGACCTGATTGTAAGTACTTGGCTTTGAAATGGAAGCATTTTTCTTTTAAAGTTGATTTATTATTTTACAAATCTCATATAAAACTGTAAGCCTGCAACACTTTTTAATTTGCAACACCTAGTTTCTTTGCAGAACCTGCATCTCACGAAGACAGTCACAGCAGACAGGAAAGTTTGATTACCGCCACTAATGCTGATAGTACACATCATCACTCCGTGGAGCAAGAACACATAAATTTTCCGAGAGATGGCCAGCAATTGCTGTCCAACGGGCCTTCTTCTGAATCTTATGCTACCCAAGTTTGTCATCACACTTCATTTCTGTCACTGCATTATGAATTTTGCAGAAGAATATATGTACATAGTGGGTACCAATTCCACACAGCATGACATGGATGTGATGAGTTACCCTCCATGTTTTCTTTGCAGAATACCGAGGGGGTGCAAATTGCTCCAGACGTCTCCCTAAGAAGGAACAGGGCTTCTCCGTCAACGATGGAAGAGGGTGATCGGAGGGCGAAGAAGGCAAGGGCGGAGCAACCCAGTGACCAAGTAGAGCCAGCTGGAGGAGGTGCCATTGTGGACACGAGTTTACTCAACTGCCCCCTCTGCTCCCGTCCCTTCAAACCTCCTGTCTTCCAGGTTGGAGTAATTTCATTCTGTCTATCCAATCTTAGAAATATCTCATAACCAACTTCAATTTGTGCAGTGCAAAGGTGGGCACTTGGCTTGCGGCACCTGCATCGCCGAGCTCCCTATCATCCAGTGCCAGAAGTGCGAGCATGGCGGTGCCTTTGACATCCACAACATCATGATGGACACCATTGTCTTGTCTGCCAAGGTCAAGTGCTCGCATGCTGGCTGCCAGAGCTATGTCATCTACCATGAGCTTCATGACCACGAGAGTACATGCCCGTGTGCTCCCTGTTTCTGCACCGAGCCTGGCTGCAGCTTTGTCGGACTTCCACTGGCGCTCCTCAGCCACCTCACAACTCAGCACTCCTGGCCCATCCACAGCATCGAGTATGGCAAGGAACTCCGGCTTCAAGTGCCGGTGTTGGAGCCACGGCATCTGCTCCTTGGGGAGGAGGACGATTGTGTGTTCCTCTTGGTCATGGGAGCTGCCGGCCAGAGCACGGCCACCTCCGTGTCTGCGGTGCGCCTAGGAGCATGCCTGGCCCTGCAGCCACGATACATGCTCAATATTTTGGCATACTTGCCACCGGCGGTGGCGAGCCGCAGGGCGCACATGCTCCTGCTGGACATGGATGTGGAGAGCAGCACCAGACCTGGCGAGGTCGCTGTGGAGGAGCTGCCATCTTACTTGACGGTGCCGCCAACGTATCTGGTTGGGGCTGGGGCATCCAAAGAGGTGTCTCTCAACATTCGGATCGATAAGATTATATCCTAACCTCATAATGATGATTCTATTGTGCCTTCTTAATTGAGGTAGAATTAGTTGGAACTGGAGTAGCATGTCGTTGCTAAAAAATGAGTATTTGTTTCAGGTAGTATTTCAAAGTCGATCAGGAATATGGTTATTTTGTTGCAGCTAGTTCTTCATACTCGGTCAGGAATTTGGTTATTTTGTTGCAGCTAGTACTTGAAATAGCACATGGTCCATCAGGAATTTTTATTGTTAAAACTTTGTCATTTCTATAGTCATAGCGACCAAATCATGGCAATCGTTCTCACCCTAATAAGTAGCTTAAACCTAGGATCAACACCATTTCTACATAGCCATAGCGACTAAATCATGGCAATCCCTTCCACCCTAATAAGTAGTTTAAACCTAGGATCAACACCATTAAGCCAGTTGTCCGCAACACTACTAATAAGTAGTTTAAACCTTGGATCAACACCATTAAGCCAGTTGTCCGCAACACTACGTGGTAGAATAAGAACAAAATGGAATAAGGACAAAAGAACTTAAAAGCCATCTTATGACATGGTCGGTTTACCGAGGGTGATTGTGCATAAGGTTGTAGTTTGAGAAGCACCTGTTCTCCCACTTCGAAGTTCTTATCCAATTTTTCCTTATCAGCTTGAACTTTCATTCTGTTCTGAGCATTGGCCAAATGTTCCTTGAGTTTGGCTAACTGCGTGTCAGCTAGGAAAGTGCCAGCTTCAGTGTAGTTGGGAGTTGGGATAACTCTGGGATTGCTCCATAATTTGGTTCAACGTCCACACCATATAGTGCTTTGAAGGGTGAACAACGTATACAAGGCGAGAAGAGTTATACCATAATTCAGCTAGTGGCAGCCATGTCTTGGGTTTGTCATGAACTGCACATCTCAACATTTCGAGACATTGATTTGCCCGCTCAATTTTCTTGTTTGAACAAAGCATGATATATTGATATTAAAGATCATACATAATACGTCATTACATAGCTCTCAACAGTAAAGCAAGAAAGATAGGTGCCTAGCTACACATAACAAGATGATCTAAACTCATGAAGAAGATGATGAAGATCACAAATGGAACCATACGGTTTTCGTTCATCCGTCGACAACCCGAACTTGAAATTACCGTCGGCAGTCTTCAAGGGCCTCAATAGAGGTGCAATCCAGTTAATGCCCTACGGGTGGCTCTCCCAACGATCTTTCTAGAATATGTACACGAGGTATAGAGTTGAGCTGTAGATATCCAACAACCTTCACCGAGCTTAATCTAGGGGCGTCTACGCTGTTGAATCTGAGGATCAACAACGGAGGAGTTGTTGACACACTGACACTGCCCAAACAACGCAAAGACTACATCTTCAACATGATGGGCATGTGACAATGAAAGGCAAGTGCAACTACAAAAATGAAGAAAATACCGCTCACGGGTTGCTATAGTCACTAGTAGAAAACTGGGCATCCATCTAAGCCATAAATACCGGATCCCTTACGAACCGGTACTAAAGGGGGCATTAGTACCGGTTGTATTGCCCAAGCCTTTAGTACCGGTTGGTATGGACCTTTAGTATCGGTTCGTGACACGAACCGGTACTAAAGGGTTAGCGTCAGCCGAAAAACCTTTAGTACCGGTTTGTGACACGAACCGGTACTAAAGGTTATCCTGCTTCCCACGCACCTCCACCCCCCCCCCTCTCGTGGATCGCCTTTTTTTGCTCTGTAAAATACAAATGAAAATGATAGAAAATTCAAAAAATAAAATGTTTTCAGATTCTCATATGTTATGCAACCTACTATTCGGTGAAATTAAGAAATTCGAATTTTGACTTTTTTGCAAAAAAAAAGTTTGAAAAATGGTAAAACCGCATTAACTTTTGCATACGATGTCGGAAAAAAACTTATAATATATCAAAAAAATCCTGGGAAAAATTTACATTCAAATTCACCAGGGTTTACCCGATTAGCCAATTTTTAGATTCTCAAAATTCCAAATGAAAATATGAAAGCAGGAAGATTTTAGTTTTTTTTTCCAGAAATTTAGAATTTTATATATTTTTATTTTTTTAAAAAATTAAAATAATAATTATAAGATTTTTTGAGTCCTAACATATTACTATTACTTTTATCAAATTATAAGATTTTCAATTTTTCAAGTTTTAGGTTTTGCAAAAAATATTAAAATTTTAAAAAATAATTAAAAATAATAAAAATTAAAAAAGTTAATTTTATTTATTTATTCAACATTATTATTACATCATTACTTTTGTTTATTAAAAGAATTATTTGGAATTTAAACGATAAAAAGTGTGACATCGACCAACTTGTTAATAGGATTGATATGGTACTACTATCACATACATGCGCGCGAAGCACTTGGAAGTGGAATGGGATGGAACTTGGAAGTTAAGCGTGCTATTGCGGGAGTAGTGTGAGGATGGGTGACCGACCGGGAAGTTTGACCACGGGTAAGTAATTTGACTAGAGATTAAGTGTAGTTAGAGACTAACGGAAATACTAGTAATTCTGAAAAAAATAAAAAAAAAGAGGGAGTGAAAAAAAGGGTGTGAAAAATAATTAGAAAAAATGGATAATTTTTTTAAACAAAATAGGCTTTAATACCGGTTCGTAACACGGTCTCCAGCCCCACGGGTTCCTCCGTGCCCACGTGGAGACACCTTTAGTACCGGTTCGTAAGAAACCGGTATTAAAGGTGGGAGGCCTTTAGTACCGAATAATTAGTACCGGTTCTAAAACCGGTACTAAAGGGGGGTTTCTCTACTAGTGAGTACTGGCCATGATAGATCTGAAGATCAACTCCAGGTCAACACAAACTTCTGCATTGATATCAATTTAAGTCGGTGAATCCTGACGGGAAGATTGTTCCTGCCCTTGAAGCTTATTTATTGTGTGTGAACATAATTATCTAGGAAATCTCTAGCAGTGATATCACCTTGACTCCACGAGTTCACACTAAGTACCCGCTCACTTTAGCCATCTATCTACGGATGATAAGCTGTGGTGAACTGCATTTTAGTGTCCAGCAAGTTAAACACCTCTTGCCAGAATTTACGAGTAAATATCTTTTGTCGATCAGATACTATTGTAATAGGAGCTCCATGTAATTTCATGACTGTATCCATGGAAGCTTTAGCAACTATAGAGGCAGAGGATGTTTGAGAGGCATAAAATGTGAATACCTAACTTTTTTTTGCGGGTATGCATATTAACCATACCTAACTAGTAACTGCTGATATTGGCGCGCATGTTAGGGAAAGCCAAGGAGCACTCAGTTGCTTGGTGCGTGTCCATGAGTCCAAATTCTCCACATCAAGCCACTATGCCGACTCTAGATCGACTATCATGCTCCAGTTGGTGCTGCATCCGTTAATGATGTCCTTGGTCCCTGTCAACCGATCTACCAAACAGTTGCAATAGAAACCTACACTGAGAAAGGATATCTTGACAAAAGCACTTGGCCCTGTGTCTAACATTGCGTCTAAAATCCAAATGAGTAAAGACTGAAGCAATCATTACCATGTTTAGCGCCCTTCTCCTATCAGTAGCGTAATCAGCATGATGGAACGGCCGTGATATTGCTCCATCAGCAAAGGTAGGATTTGCGCTTGCACTACCTCACCTCTTTGTTAGCTGAACTTGGGCGACGGAAATACTGCAGCCGAGCGCAGCCAACTTTTCCGTGTCGCGCCTCTCGTACCTTCTATGGCGCGCCTGGTACATTCTCTCGTTGTTCACGAAGTCGGCCATAATACAAACCACAACAGCGCACGAAAATACTAGATGCCAGCGATGGTGGCTACCATCATGAACAGATGAACACGATAATCAAGAAGATAAGTAAGACTTTGAGTAACTACCACATACGTATTAAAATGCTACAACATAGGTACTAGTTACTGCTTATCTTTCCTTTTTGTTCACCAAAACGAAAAACTTACAATATAATAGTTGTGTGTAATGGCGAGCTGAACTTAATCCTCAAATGAAATTTCAAACAATCGATTGTATGCGAATAATTTGATGAAATTCACTTAAAAATGTTCTAAACATGATCACGAAATTTACAATTTAGGATACAATTTACGGCTAAGTAAACTCGAAACCGATTATCGGAACGAATTCATATCATCGACGCACATCTTTTTGTGTACATCTTATTTTCATTCTACAACGGTTGTTTTGATTCAAAGGGAGAAGGCGAAGGAGCTGTAAACAGCTCACGTTTTCTTAGGTGCAAGCTATCGCTAAGAATGGGTCTAGAGAAACAGTCGATTCAGACGTTCCTTCGGCGCTGGCCCAAGGCATCTTTTTGGTGCATTAAGAACCGCACTGGCCACAACGCGGAGGCTAATCGGGCAACCAATCAACTCATTTTCTCCTTAATCCCGCTTGGCACAAGTGCATGCGATCTACCAAACGCACCCAAAAATGCAAATAGGATACAATAGGAATATTGGATGGGGATGGTGTCACACTACAACCACCCATTGACAGTTGGTAAGAAAGAAGGGCCGTTGTGAGCCACCGTCGGCTTCCGGTGCGCTCATGAGCCTCATGTGGACCAGTTAGGGTGTTTGGTATGTCCACTATCCACATGCTCTCAACCAGACCCTAAAAAGATGAAATTGGTCAGATTGATTGGCGTGTCCCCCTCAGTGTTTTGATTTGCGTGGTTCTTAAATCACTTCTAGGTTAGACTTTGGAGGAATAACCGAATCGTGCAATCTTAAGCACATCTATCAATGCAACCTTGTACATGGGTTGGGATGATTATATGAGTCCAGTCTGACAATCAGTGTCGAGTTTCATTAACCGTAAATCTCCAATTGCACGTATTTTCATCCTTGTGGTTTTATTGAGCGAATTTTATCGAATTGATCGCACAGGGTTGACCGTTTCAAATTTCCTTTGGGGAATAGCTTCACCTCTCATGTCAGAAGTTTTTTGGGTTGAAAGCCTTGCTCGGCAGCAGCCGATGCTAACCACGGCGACGTCTTTTGGCGTCGTTTCCTCCTCCGTGCATGCATGTCCATGGCCTTCACTGTGCCTTTCCTTCTGTCAAACGCAGGGGAAACCCTAGGTCCCCGACCAGGCGGCCGTGCCATGTGTCCTTAATTATGTTCTTGAAGATATCCTCTAGGCTATATGGAGAGAGTCCGATGTGACAATTGGAGACTAGGGGCAAGGTGATGCAATGCCAGTATTGGCTGCTGCCCATGACTGGCTTCTGAGGGCGCAATGTAATCATGGCGAATACATCTTGGTCGACGTCTTCCCCGAGTTCATCAGAACCATGCCTTCTACCGATTGACTCATGTAGACACACAAGGTGGGAGATACGTTGGTCCAAGTTGTTTTGGAGTCGAGGTCGAGCTACGGTATTGTCTTGCTTGGTCCGTGTCGTCGTCCTAAAACCGTGTGCTCCATCTCCTCACCGTTCATGGTAGGGTGTTGAGCAATGTGTGTCATCTATCATCGGGTTTTTAGAGGGTGTGTTTTTTGCCGTTTGGCGATGTATCGTGTTGTGCGTGGAGTAGTAACCTTTTTGGCGATGTACCCGCCGTCTATGTATGTCTTCTCTACGATTGATACACCTTGTATGACGTAATCTTGAAAATGTAGTACTTGTTTTTATTTTGTTGAATGGTATATTTCATTTCATTTTCAATGCTGTGTAAGAATTTTGTTCAGACTTGTGGAGCAGTGCCAAATAAAACACCTTGCACTCCGTGACATAGTCGTGGTCGGCACACGCCGGGCGCCATGGAACAGTGTTGGAAAACGGTGGGGGAGGGATCTGGCGCCGGTGCACGCCACGGCACCGTCCCCATTCCCAATCCGGTACCGTCACCATCCCACAGTCCGTCACCGTCCCGGCGACCTCCAGATCTTCCAAACCGTCTCGTCGTCCCCGTCCCCGTCCTTTCACCAACCGGCAACCTCCTCCCGCTCCGCCGCCGTTTAGCCCACACAGAGCAGCGATCGATCCCCACCACCACCTCGGTTCCGACCGGCGAGTAAAGCCGCGCGCGCCACCAACCCCAGCCGGCCTCGGTCGCTCCGGCCGACAGCCCCGCGTGCGTCACCTCCTCGTAAATCCGGCGGCCAAACCCACGCATATTGCGTCCTTTTCTCGCCTTCTCCCTCCCAGGTTAGTTACAGCCTGCCTGCCCATCCTTGGAACCACCCAACAGGCCAACCAGGGCAGGCCTTGTAGGTGGTGGCCTGCACGCTTCTTGCTCTTCGCTTCGCTTGCGGCCGGCGACAACAACGCAACCGTGGCAGCAACCGCAATGGGCGACGGCGCGAACGGGCACGCCGCCAACGGGGCGGCGGAGGAGAAGGCGGACGAGCTGCGGCGGCTGCTGGGCAAGGCCGACGGGGACCCGCTCCGGATCGTGGGCGTGGGGGCGGGCGCCTGGGGCAGCGTCTTCTGCGCGCTGCTGCAGGACGCGTACGGCCACCTGCGGGACAAGGTGCAGCTCCGCATCTGGCGCCGCCCCGGGCGCGCCGTCGACCGCGCAACCGCGGGCCACCTCTTCGGCGTCATCAACGCGCGCGAGGACGTGCTGCGCCGCCTCATCCGCCGCTGCGCCTACCTCAAGTACGTGGAGGCCAGGCTCGGGGACCGCACGCTCTACGCCGACGAGATCCTCCGGGACGGCTTCTGCCTCAACATGATCGACACCCCGCTCTGCCCGCTCAAGGTCGTCACCAACCTGCAGGAGGCCGTCTGGGATGCCGACATTGTCATCAATGGGTTGCCGTCCACGGAGACCAGGGATGTGTTTGGGGAGATTGGCAGGTACTGGAAGGAGAGGGTCAATGCCCCCCTCATCATCTCGCTCACCAAGGGGATTGAGGCGTCCATAGATCCCGTGCCCAGGATCATCACGCCCACGCAGATGATTTGCAATGCAAGTGAGGTTCCTTTCTTCCTTCTTATTCAGTCATCCTGTTGTTTTTTTCACGAAATTGATTGATGTTGTCCTCTGTTGTTAGTTAATTGACGTTGCCCTCTGTTGTTCGTGTTGGTTCCCATCGATGGTATCACATTTGACCATCAGCCCTTTTAATCTGGTACCAGCTAGCCACAACTAATCACAGACTGTTATCGATCTTTATTTGAAATTTTCCCCTCTGTTGTTGGTGAATTGATGTCGTCCTCTGTTAATGTGGTGGTTCGCCTTGATGCTATCTCATTTGAAGCTATAACCATCAGCCTTTTAATCGGGCACCTGCTAGTTTTGACAGGCAGTTACCACTTTGCTTATAAACTTGACCATGAGTTATGGTAGATTTTGGATGCAACCAATTGAATTGTGTGGCTTACAAAATGTCTCTATTGAATTGCAGAAAGATAAATCTGTAGATGACTCTTGCTAAAAATATATCCACAAAATGCCTTTTGCTCATTGAATTATATATTTAACTGATTTCATTGCCATGCTAAAGCTCTAAATAATCTTCATCTGAGTTTTTTTTAAAGGGGCTGCAATTAGGTAATTTGTTGTATCTTCTGTTGCTCATCAATGCTTTTTTAGTCTCAGCCGTATTTAACTTTAGCAGGCTCTTCCTGAATGAGCAGGACAATTTAGTTTCCTGTTTCTACACACCAAAAAGCATAGGTTTTGATCTCAGTTCAGAACTCTAGTTTCAACATGGTGTGTGCTGTATCATGCTTTGTTCCAGGCATGTTTCCTTTCCCCATTTAACTTTGCATCTGATTTATAGATTACTGGTTTTATTGCAGCTAAGGTTCCATTGGACAATGTTCTCTATCTTGGTGGCCCTAACATTGCTTCGGAAATATATAATAAAGAATACGCAAACGCTCGTATCTGTGGAACTGACAAATGGAGGAAACCTCTTGCTAAATTTTTGAGGCAGCCTCATTTTATCGTGTGGGATAATAATGATCTCATCACTCACGAGGTCATGGGAGGTTTGAAAAATGTGTACGCCATTGGTGCTGGTAAGATATGTTCATTTGTCTCACTGCTTTTCTCATGTTCTCGCCAGTGCATGTTTCTGACCATAGAATGTTCTGAACTTTGTATTAACCTTCCATCATATGTTATAACACACTCAGTGTTACTCAGTGTCCTCAATAGTTAGTAACTTGCATTATTTTATTATGCACTATATCAGACAAAATACCATGTCCAAAAGGAAAAATTACACTAGCTTTTATTTTGAGAATACGCAAAAAGCATTTGCGTTTAATTTCATTGAAAATATGGAAGTTCAGTTACAGACCTCCTAAGAGATAGTTTGAGTGCCTCAATGCATAATACCCGGAATACCTGGAATTTTTAACAAAATACACTATTTAGTGTCTTAGTGCAGCTTAACTGCCCAAATACCCGGACAAACGACCCAATAAATAAGAAATGCTCAAATATACATCTGTTGTAATTTTTTCAATGTGCCTGGCTAGGCATTCCATCACCTACATGTACTTGTTTTTCATTGCATATATTTTGTTATCTTGTAGGTATGGTGGCAGCACTAACCAATGAGAGTGCAACCAGCAAGTCTGTTTACTTTGCACTTTGCACATCTGAAATGATCTACATCACCCACCTCCTGGAAGAAGAACCCGAAAAACTTGCTGGGCCATTATTAGCTGACACTTACGTCACATTGTTGAAAGGTCGCAATGCTTGGTATGGGCACAGGTTAGCTAAAGGAGAACTGACTCTGGAAATGGGTGACAGCATAAAAGGCAAAGGGACAATACAGGTTTGCCCCTTTCATTTTGATTGTTATCTGAACTTTCAAGTGTTGTGGCAATGTGCCTCAAGGCACCAGGTCTGCCAGTTTGTTCCTTGTAGGTTTTAGACTAAATTTTGTTAACAATTCATTTCAGGGTGTCTCTGCAGTTGATGCATTTTATCAACTTCTCAGTCAGGATAGTTTGAGTGTAATGCATCCAGAAGCTAACAAATCTGTTGCGCCGGTTGAGATGTGCCCCATCTTGAAAACCCTTTATAAAATTCTGATCAAGAGGTAAGAATTCTCCTTATTTTTTTATATAGTATAATAAAATCCCTTGCGAAATAGCTCAATTGGGTTTTGTTGGGTTATCTTTAAGAAATATTTTTTTATTGGATTTACTGGTTCTTAACAAGTGCTATAACTTACCCCAGACAACAAAACAATTTGTCACAATAGGCATACATAGTCGATTGCTACTCCCAGTATGGTGTTGCTATATTATACGCAAGCAAAGGTTTGCAGCCATACTGTGTTAATTTGTTTGCTCATGTGCACAGGGAACTTCCTACTGAGTCGATTCTTCAGGCTATAAGAGACGAGTCAATGTCTGATCCACGCGAAAGGATTGAGATGGCGCAGGGCCACTCACTTTACCGACCATCTATTCTTGGTCAACCAAACCGAGATGCAAACGCCTAGACAGATTCCCCTTTCGGTTTCCTTTTTTCAATTAGCCGTTAGACGTTTCTGAGGATTTATGTGCTGCTGTGCATTCGGCATTTCGTCTGCTGCTGCTGTTGTTGTAACATTAGTAAGTTCAGTTAAGATTTTCGATTGATTAACATTTTAAAGAAGTGTTGAGCGTGTTAGTAGGTTTTCACACCATCAATTATGTATATAGAATGATTTAATAAGTCAAGTTATATATCGTATTTCAAATGGAAAAAAGGGTATATTTGTGTTCCAAAGTGGAGTACCAACTTTGTACAGATATTTTGCGCATGTTATGCATGTCTTGCATATGTCTTCAGATACCTGCTATCCCTCCGTCCAATGGAACATGTGTGAGATTTTTCAAAATTTAGATGTATCTAGCTACTATTTAGTATCTAGATACATTTGAATTTAGACAAAAATCTCTGACATGTTTCGTGGGAATGAGGGAGTAGAATAGATGTGATGTAAAACTGCAAGTTTTATCATTTCGATAGTTGACCAAACGTACTGCAGCATCTTGTAACTCTTTTGTTCCTACAAAACTGAGGCTTACATGCTGTGCCGAATATTTGAAAGTGCAGAAATATTTGGCGTCCAAGATAGACAAAAGAGCTGCTTTTATGGATGACTTCAACCCTGCAAGTGCTGTGAGCCTGTGACAAAACTAAACCTCTAGCTATGTGACTGTAAATTATACTCCCTCCATCCGCTGAAAAATGTCTTAGTAAGGTCTAGAAAATGAGGATGGTTATTATTGGAACAGATGGCAAATTTGAGGGCTGAAAATGTAGCATGAGCCATCAAATGGCCTTTTGAGTGTTCAATTCAGCGCCCATTGTCGGAGATACCCTTGTGACTCTAGTGTTCCTACGAAATTGAGGCTGACATGCCGCGACGAACATCTGAAATGCACAAACCATCGGTGTCCAAGACGGGGACACCGGGCGAAAGAGCTGCTTCTGTCAATACTTCAAACTTGTTAAATCTCTTATTTCCAGCTGTTACGTACAAGTCCAGTGGTACCAAAGATATGAAAAACATAACTACTTCCCTCTTCCATTATATAAGGTTTGGTCAAAATTATTTTTTGTAATGTTTGACTAAGTATATGTTGTTAAAATAGCAACATCTATGATACCAAATGCATATAAGCAAAACTGTGGGCTGCCTACGGTGGTAGCTGCCCATATGCATCCATCTGTTCGATCTGCCCTATAGGACTTTTTTCGGTCGGGTGCCTGGAAGCTCTTCAAACCAAAGTTCAGGAATTGAAACGGAATCTTTTTACACTATTTTACAAGTTCGTTATTACTCAGATTCCACAGTGTGAAGGTTGGTGCTTTAACTGAGCGTTGAGTTGCAACTTTATTTTTGCTGATGCAGTTTCACATCGTTGCTTACCTTCGGCCAATGGATCAGTACTTTACTTGCTGATGACTTTGGTATCGTTGCCTTACATCAACTTTAATAAAGAAAGTTTCATGCATCGCTTTGATGTATAGGCCATGAATTTTAACCTCTTTTTCGGAAAGAAACATCCCATATACATGGCCTTATCTGATCAAGTTCTGGTAATAATACATGGATTTTTCCCATACTTGGAGCAACATGGACTATGTACTTGTAATTGGCGTAGTATGTTCTGTGCCCATTCTCCACCTTAACCAATAATGTATTGCTATGTGATGACCATAAACATCATTTTTTCCTTCTTCACTGTTAATGGAGAAGGACGCAACACCATATATAAGTAAGTAGTTCATCCCCACTAACATATTTGTCACAACATGTAGCCGATCCACCTCAGCAATCTGCCACATCAGCATTTTTTTCTTTTTTTTTGCAATCGTTCATTATTTTGGTCAATTATCCCGTTCAGCTTTGACAATTTTCATTACGTTCACCTTATGTATCGCACCGATCGGGCGAACAGCTCACATGCGGCCCATTAATGTCCTTCTACTCCGTTCAACATTGTGCATGACACCGAAAAACCTATGCGTATTCTCGAGCTGTGTTATGGTGATTGGAGAGTACTTCCAAGTACTACCGAGTCCTACTGCCTACTGGTCTAATTTATTTTGTCCGTCCGATCTGCCAAATAATTATAGGTTTTAAATTAACTAAGCATGGGTATTGTGGTAATTTCCTGAGCCTAACCCACATGCACGATCGTTCGCTCGTGAGAGCACTAACTGATTCCACGATCTGAGTCCCGCGCCGCCGCAATCCTCTGCCCCTGCCACACGCACCGCCGCCGCATCTGCATCCGCTCGCCGGACGCGCAGCGGAATCAGATTTCCTCCCCAACACTCCATTCGTACACCGCGCCCGCCTCGCCTAGCAAGTCGCCAGCCTCGCTTGCTCGCCCACGAGCTCGCCCCCATCCTCCGGGACGTCGCCTCACCTCACCCAGTCACCTTTCTCCAGGTGCATTGCACCGGCACCCCCCAGAATCTCCCACTCCGACCCCTGCGCCGGCATCGTCCCTGCAGTCCACCACCACCTCTGCGGTGGTGATCTCCACCTGGCAGTGCAGACTGCAGAGCACCTCAAACACAGCCAAGGTAAAATCAGCACAACCTTGTTTCTTTGATTACCGGGTTAACAATTTCTTTGTGCTATGTATGCAATGGTCTAGGTCCTGATGTTAGGAAATAGAACTTAGAACAGCCTGAATTACCTGGAATTTAATCATATCAAAGTATAGGAAATATCACAAGTAAAGGCTGCAAATTACTAGCCGACCAAACCAATCTAGTTTCTTGTCCTCTCACTAACATAGGGCAAACTATTCGATTAAGAGTAGCACCAGACCCTTCTCTAAAATGTGAGTGCTTGATGTTTCTTATCAGAGAATATGGCAAAAATCAAAGAACTGAACCCTCTGAATTCAGTAATATCATAATGAGGTGTTTATGCAACAATTTCTGCGCAGCATTTGTTCTTATCACCTGAAGCATATACAACTGCGGAAACTGCTTTAGATTCTTATAATCCTCTTTAGATTCTTTTTAGAAAAATCCTCTTTAGATGATCAAGATGGATAGTGAATAATGTCAGGTGTAGTTCTGAAATATATCCAGTAAAGGAGAGAAAGGTACGGGCTAAACATCTTGAAGTGAGCTACGACCAGGTGTATTAGTGTCACTTCATATTCAGTTTTATTCTTTAGCAAATGAATATAGCTATTTTGTGGTAGCAGACCAACAGTGTTGGCAAGTACTGTGGCACCAGATGAGTTTTCAGCACGTGTATATAGAGGAATCTCTCATCTCATAGCTTATATATGTGATCTACTAACTGAACCAGAGTGCTTTGAATCATGGAGCAAGGAACTAGTAAACAACAACTTCAGGTCTATAATTTTCAGCATAAGAGACAGGGTAGTATATCTAAGTGTTTCAGTTTTGCTGATGTTATTAGCCTCTTTTCAGGTAACACGGTTTGATCTTTTATCTGAGATCACCATTACAGAAAGATGGGCTGTGTGTGGCTTATCTGAAATTTTCTTTGCAGCATGATCTAGAATTCAGGCCACCAATGTCTGAAGTTGTCCAAATAGTGACGCAACAAAGGCTTAAGGGGCTTCCTAAAACGTGGAAGAACACGAGATACTGTCTTGGATAATTAAAGAAGGCTTCTTGTCGTATTTAGAGGAGTCACATTTGCTTGCTTGCAGAGATGTCATTGGTCGATGATGCAGTAGTAGGATGAATGAAGGATGGTTCAACCGGTGAACTTGTCGGATGGATGTGCAGATATGTGCACTTCATTTTCCCTAAAGTTGTTTGTTCTTGATAGGTCCTTAGACAGTAACGTGTCGTTGTGATCGATTTATACTTGGTAAACTTGTACCTATTAGATACCTCTAGGAGTTTAGATTCATCTAGATCACCGGTTGAGATACAACCGACCTAATCCTTTCTTGTAACACAAGTTGTAATGATGTGTATATATATTGATCAATGGAAACCATCGAGGTGTGCACAATAGCACCCCGATCATACTAAATTACAGTGCAATTCTCAGTATTCTTTAGACTGAGCTGTCCACGTTTCTTAAGTTAATGCCTAGCTCCAGATGGTTTTGTAGACCATTGTGACATGTTCTGAAGTACAAAAACTATACTTTGTAATATAGCAGCAATGTGGTCAAGTTTTTAATGGGCAAGAGTAGCACATGACGACATAAAAATAGATGTGTGGTCCGTTTCGGGTCAGAGAGACATCCTATGTAGACTCTCATCCGGTATGACAGTCTCACATGAAGACACACATAGCCCAACACCAACAAAAACGCAACTAGGTACAAAGCACAAAAAGAATCAAAATACAAATTATATGCATAGATCAGTCTCCCCGCATCAGGATGCGCACACGCCAGAAGCCTCCATCTCGTCAGATCAAAGATTCTATACATGGAGCGGCTTCCAGACAATGGCGGCGTGCTTGAGGAAAATAATCCGACAATACGGAGAAAGATAAAGGTTGATATCGTTACATCCTTTGGGAGGAGAAAAGCTGAAGTAAATGTAACTAAAAATTCCCCTTCGTCGAGGCCCGAACGATGACAAAAGACAAGAACTCAGAGCGTATTTAAAAACCATTGAACAAAATGCAACTAAAGTGCTCCTGGACTGAGCTTCATTAGCAGATAGAATTAGTAACTGTTTGAGCTTTAATAAGTGCAACCCAAATTAATGGAGAACCCGCACATGCCTTTGAACCTACTACTGAATACTACATAGACATCAAGCAAAGGAAAAACAGATCTGAACAAGTATACAAATACAAAGAGTGGTATATTATAAGCAACTATAAAGTCGATGAATTTCAGTGAGACAATATAAGCAACAGATGCGAACCAGTATGATATTTTGCGGAGGGGCAATAAAATGAAGTCAATGAATTGCAGTGTATTAGTGAAACTGCAGATTACAGAATGTGCAGCAAATGTATTCCATAGCAACTAATCATAGTATCTGAAGTTGCTTTACCTCTTTGTGATATGGTACGTAGCTCATCAGTAATTTTGAGCACAGTTTTTTTCCTAAACTACACAGCTAATTATAACTGTTGCTAACACATACCAGACAGCTGACTGACGAAAACTAAAACTCTGTACGAGCATAATGTTGATGGAAGCTTGAGCAGCAACCTTGATCTTCGTTGAGACACGGCAGCTGTAGACACCGACCTCTACAGTTGACGTCAAGCTTGCCGTGCTGCACGAAGCCGCGCAGCCGCCTGTTGGACCACCGCAGGTCCCGGCCTGGAGCGCTCAATCGGAGCTCACGCCAGCGGCGAGGTGGCTCCCCTCGGCGAGCAGCAGTACGAAGTCGAACATCCGGTACACGCGGCTGGACGGCAGGTGCACAGCAGCTCGTGTCCGATGATCACGCGGTTCCTCTCGCCACCAGACACGCCGCGCACGAACGCGTTGCCCACGATGGTGTCGCGCACGCTCCTAGGACGATCTCAGCATCAAGGCCTCGGTGGCTGCGAGTTTGGCCGAGTTGGGGGCGAGGGTGGGGAGCCACAACATGCCGCGTAAGGCCAGCGTCTCGCGGACGGTTAGACGCTAGTGGAGCACGTCATACTGCGCGAAGAATCAAGGCGTCGCACGGCGCGGCAGCCGGCCAGCGCGGTGCCGGAGAGGGCGGCTGGAAATGGAAAGGGGATTTTTTTTGCAGGTATTAGGGATGATTTTGGTCAGCGAGCGCGGACGGGCGGCGGGGAGGGGGTGGCAGTGGGAGGGGAGAAGAGGGCGGGGGCAACAGGGCGGCGACAGTCGGCGGTCACATCCATGGCGCGATGGGATAGAGCGGCGACGCGGGAAGAACGCAAATTACCTAACTACCCTCTATTAAATTAAAATAAAGAAATAATTCCTGTACTTTCCAGTACTTTTCAGTACTTAATTTTCAGTACTTTTCAGTGCTACCTTTTTTTTCCACCGTTAGATTAAATAGCTTGAATGGCTTGTAAATTCCCCAACCATAGTAAAAGTTGTATTCTCTTTAATGCATAAAGTGTTCTGTCTGTCAAGTTTCCACTTTGATTTATTGAATTGTCTTATTTTATAAGAACCGGTGTTCATAGAGTGGCATACCCATAATAAGAGCATGTATTTTTTTAGCGGTATCACTAGACATACTTTCTTTTATTTAGCAAAAAGTATAATTTTAATACTCCGATTCATATTACTTGATGCTAATATAGATGTATCTAGACACATTTTAGTTGTAAATACATCTATTCCAGCATCAAGTAATATGGATCGGAGGGAGTAGTGATCTTCATACAAAGCAAAACTTGATAGATCGGACTACTATTAGTAAAAATAGTATTAGAGGAATACTATTTTTTCATCAGTTTTATGAAGCAACGTGACTGTTTTCCGTTTGTTCTTTCTGCAATGTTGGTCTCTTACACATATAAAAATTATCATAAGAATGTTCTAATGTACCACTCGGTACCTACTACAATATATCAATCTCAGTGGAGATTAAATTCTCACTAAATGTGTACAAAGAAACAATCGTAAAATTTTCTTGGACCTGTTGAATTTCTAATTGTGAACAAAAACTGCATGGTGACAATATTGGTTATGTCTAATATTTCTGCGGCAACGCGCGAGGAATCATCTAGTACCTTCTATTCATTCAGCCATTCCCTCGTTCAAAAATAATAATTCAGCCATTCACGATGTACACCGATTTAGGCATGGAACATGGATATACCAGATGCAAATTTCTTACTAGTAGAAAACAAGCAGAAATCAACAACCACGCTGCAGGTATGCAAAACACAGCAAGTAGAGACTGCAGTTCAAGGAAAACTTGAGAACAGACATACAGTTATCAGCGAATTCAAGATATGAAGTCGTCAAACAGTACATGGGTTTATCACCGAGACGACGACAGAGCCAGCGCAGGTTTGCAACAGACACACTACTAGGAGTAGTTAGTTAGCTACTACGAAAGCATCGATGGACGATGGTCGATATGCACACGGCCGGTGAAACAGAAACATGGTGACGATCAGATCCGGCAAGCGTCCCCTCAATTTGCAGGTGCCTTCGCTTGCAAATCACCTGCTGTTTTTTTTTTTTTTTTTTTTTTTTTTTTTTTGCATCGTATCAGAGCCCCAGATTAGGCTGCGCTCAGCAATGAAATGACAGACTGGTTGGCAGTCATGAATGTAGATGTGGAAACAGGGAACGGACCTGTTGCTATTGCTACTAGACCCAGAATTGCTGCAAACATTTCGAGCGCCATCGTGACGTACCATGCCATAGTCAAAGATTCGCCTGCAGGCATCGACGATCTTCAACTTAGAGATGGCCATGCTAGGAGATAACAGCTTAGAAATTGCCATGATCTTGCAAGAACTACAATGAGTACAAGGAGAAGTACTCACCCAGCCATGTCACCACGCGCTGCGGTTTAACCAACGTCTCCACTCGCAGGAAGCAGCTGTATCCGACGACGTCGGCCACGCGCACGTGCGCGCCGTCGAGGCCCCAGGAGCACACCGGCACCTGCCGCGCCGCCTCGCCCAGGCATCGTGCGCACTCCGCCGCGCGGCCGCGATCCCGCGCGCACTGCGCCAGCACGCGAACCCTGGTCTCCACGGTTGCGACGTCCGGAAACACGCGCACCGCCGTGTTCTTCACGGGGGCGACACTCCTCGCTAGAGCGGACGCGTCCCTGGACGCATGCGCCCCCAAGGCCTTGGCGGCGCGTCGCCGCGCCATGGACCGCGCGAGTGCGACGAGCTTCCGCGTGTCGAAGCAATTGGGGTCTCCTCCCGGGTCTTCGCCGGAGAAGACGACGTCACGGAAGGCGTCCTCCCGCGCGGAGGAGGTGTTCGTGTCGGCGTAGGCCACGAAGCAGCTCTCGCTCCTCCAAGCTCCGCCGCGGCGGCTCGCGCCGAGGCAGTTGCTGGTGAGGTTCTCGGCGGCCGCGGCGAGGCACGCGTGGCAGTTGTTGGTGCGGTCGAAACCGAGGCAGACGCCACGGACGAAGGCGCTGTGGTCGTCGGAGTGAAGCGAGGCGAATCCACGCGGCGCGGCGGCGGCGGGCAGGGCGGATAGGAGCGGGAGGAGGCTTTTGCGGAAGGCGCTGCTGTTTCTTGCGGCTGATGATGGCGGCGGCCGCGGGGAGCAGTCGACCAGAGCATAGCTGGTCGGGACGCGCAGCTGGACGGTGCCCTTGTCGACGTAAATACTCAGCACCAGGAACGTCATTGAGGCGAAGACGGCGACCACGGCGACGGAGAAGAACGCGCAGGCAGTCGCCATGGCCATGGAGACGGTGGAAGTGTTTTCCGTGGTTACAAGCTGCAACAACCCTGCAACGCCCAGTGATGACTGATGAACGACTGCACCGATGTACAAAAGGCGATGAGCCGGGCGAGGGAACCTGCACCGATTCAATGACCGGTCCTTCCTTCCTTCCTTCTTTCGGGAGGAGGTGTTTTGGCTCATAGGAGTATTTACACCTATTATATAAAATAATTAAAAAAATTAACAAAAAATTAAAAAATTCTAACATAAAATTTATGGTGTACATCGTGATATTTTATATTTGTATATAAGTTTTCGTGAAAAATAACATTTTATGTGGCATGTACAAAAAAGATAAAATAAATTATATACGTAGTCATGTTGTAACATCAAAATTTATCATTTTTACAAGAGACACAGAAAAAAAAAATTCTGAAAATTTGTATACGAACATAAAATGTTTAGATGTACATGCATAATTTTATTTCAAAATTTTTGGACACTTCAAAATATATTTTCACATAACGGGTGCATATGCTCCTATGAGCTAAAGTGGATTTCCCCCGTCCTTCCTTCCTTCCTTTCTTTCTTTCTTTTTTTGGACGAAGCTAAATCAACGAGCATTCCTTTTCGATGCTACTCGTCTCACAGCGCGTCTCGTCTCTCGTGACCGAGGCATAGAATCGTGTCTGAATGAAAACGCGTTCTCATCAGTCTAGACTCAAGACACCGAAGCATCCACGCAACTTTGTTTCCCTTCCAATGAACCCTTCTTGGAAATGCGTGTGCCAACCGCTGCTGGCATTTACATGTTAAACTTCATGTGAAACACTTTCGGTGCCACACATTTTTTGTTATCGCCAACAAATTAATTGACAAGATAAGATTTGATCACTATCAAAACATATACGCTTGTTCTTTTTATGCCGGGTTTGCTAGTTTTCGGTCAGCTGAAAAAATCCTAGAGCTCGGTCAACTCCACGGTCGTCATATACTCGTTTCCTCGCATGAGAAAAGAAAGGTGGCGGACTCTAGCCGCCGCCATCTGCCCCGTCTTCGTCGTCTCCGTCCGTGAATCGATGGGTCTCTACCTCCTCGGCTTGCCCTTCAGACGGCAGGAGGGGGTGGGGACCTTGGACCTACGCTCGATGCTGTAGTTAGAGATTGGTCAAACGGAAGCGACGCTATGGTGGATATGGCGGCGCTACGTGGGACAAGAATAAGGTATACCCGCCTTGTCGCCCACCTCGTCGGCGGTGATCTCGCCTATAACATTGAGGAGGGTAGGGATTCGTCTAGTCGTTGCTTTCATGGAATGGTGGATCTCGTTCAGTCTAAGCATGTTACATGTTTGGTGTCAAAAGATTCGGATCAATCGAAGAGTTCAATGGTGATAACTACGACTATGGGTGTCGCTCCTTAGGGACACGTGCACCAAGACTTAACGGTTGTCATCAGCAACGTCGGGCCGACTCCGCTAGGGGAGAAGCTACAACACCGTGTCGGTGGCTCACTCTGGCGGGAAGTAGCAATTGTTAGGTGGTTCAAGAAGCTCGATGCAATTTTTATCATGTTTGAGGTGATTTGTACTTCTTCGGATCTATGATAGATCTAGATTCTTCTGGGAAAAAAAATCCAAGATAGTTAGATTTGCATCGTGATTTGTGCGAGATGTGGATTGCAAGTGGGTTAGAGTCGGTGTTTTTCTAGTTACAAATGGGTTCCTATTTTCAGTAGCAAGTGGATTTCAACAGAAGAAAAATATTTTAGACCACTAGATTTACATCTTTTTTTGAAGCTTTGCAGTCTGCTTAATTTATTGATTCTTAGTTTTAAGAGAGTCCAAAAGTACAACACATATGAATTTCCTTAAAGATGAATTTCCATTTAAACCAAGTGACATTTCCTTTAGCCACTATTACCATCCCAGAAAAAACCCTAATTGGTTTCATCAAATTTTTGGTGTTTGTCTGATGAAAGAGCCTCTTGGACATGTGATAAACTGCATAATTATCAAGGCAAGTCTCAATTTTCTCGGTCAGAATCTGTTGGTTTTGCAAGTGTGGGTAGATGGATCCAACCACCCATCTAAGTATGGTAGATGGATCCAACCTCAAAACAACTAGTACATATTTTTCCTCTTCCAAACAACAAACTATCTGTAGCCCAGGTGGTTGCAACACTGAACCATGATTGGAGAGACCCGGGTCCACTAGTTGCAATCCCATTTTTTTCAAAACCTTGAAAAAAATTCAAATCTAAACAAAATTTCGTTTAGATTTATAATTTTGTTTACAAATATTTAAATTTGAAAGCAAATTAAAAGAAGAAATGTTAAAATTTTAAATTTCATTAGCGAAATTTGCTTAGATTCAAATTTGCTTAACTTTGAAATTTGCTCGAACTTAAAATTTGGTCAATTTTGAAATTTGCTTGAACTTAAAATTTGGTCAATTTTGAAATTTGCTTGAAGTTAAAATTTGCTTAACTTTGAATTAGCTCAAATTTAAAATTTGCTTATTTTTAAAAATTTCTCAAATTTAAAATTTGTTTAAAAACAGAAAATAAAATAGAAAAAATAAAAAACAAAACACAGGAAGAAAACCGATAAAACCTGAAAAAAAAACAAAAAAATGAACTAAACCTTCCAGAAGATTTACAAACCGAAGAAACCGAAACACCCCGCGCGTTTAACGGCCCGCGGCCCAAAAAGCCCCGTTAGCGGCAGGGTGTATTAACCCCCACTAAGGGGCGGTAGATAGGTCTTTCCCCGGTCAGAAGGCATTCACATCGTCCAACTCAGCTTCCCGTGGGCTTCACTCCCTAGGCGGTGGGCCGACGGACCTTGTGGGATATCCAAGGTTTCTCAAAATTAATTTTTGTAATGTTTGACTAAGTATATATGGTTAAAACAGAACATCTATGATACTATTTGTTACTATAGAAACGCTATTTGACCCCTAGGGTGCAGAAAAGTTATTTTACACCCAACATAATTCTATGTTCTTACATTCATAAAATTATATTTTGTATACATATAATTACGTTCATATTGACATACCACAAAAAAATCGTCATAAAAACGCATTGTGTGAGTAATTGTAGTGTAAAAAAATGATGAAAATACTTATTTTATATCATATTTTTTTACGTTACATAAAAGTATGCAAGGTCTATTTTTTCTTATGTTCTGCTCGACTAATGAAGTAAGAAAAAATTTACATGACGTAAAAATCATTTAAGGTTGCAAAGATAGAGGGTGGGTGTAGTAAAACTATTCTACTACCTGGGGGTCAAATAGCGTGACTCTTTGTTACTATAAATATATATGGTATTGATTGTTAAAAAATATGTATATAAGGAAGCTGTCAAAAAAGAAATGTATATAGGAAAAATAGTGGGCTTAATGTATATAGGAAAAATAGTGGGCTTAATGTATATAGGAAAAATAGTGGGCTGCCTACGGTGGTAGCGCATATCATCATATGCATCCATCCTGGATCTGCTCTATAGGACTTTTGGGAGAAACCTATTCACCGCTTATTGCGGGACGTATCTGGGATGTCGCACAGGCGCCGTCGTTCTTGGGCCGGCCCATTTACTCCTCCGCCTCGTTTTCCTGCCAGGGATGGATTCCGGTTTTTGTATTTTTGGGCGCGTTTTTTGGTTTTCTGCTGGTTTCCGGTTTTCAGCTATTTTTTCGTTTGCTTTCAGTTTTTTCGGTTTTTGTTGGTTTTTTTATTTTTGCATGTCAGTTTTTTGAACTTTTTAAAAAATCTAAATATTTTAAATTTTGAAATTTTTTAAATCTTGAATGTTTTCAAGTTTTGAACATTTTTAAGTTTTGAACATTTTTTAATTTTAAACGTTTTCAAGTTTTGAACATTTTTTAATTTTCAACATTTTTTTACTTTTGATTTTTTTTAAAATTTCAACATTTATTAATTTTAAACTTTTTAAAGTTTTGAACATTATTAAAATTTGAACTATTTTTTAATGTATCCATTTTCCAAATTAGAACATATCTAAATTTAAACATTTTTCGTAATTTAAACAAATTTCAAAGTTTTCAAAAAAGACTCCTCATGTCACGGAAAGGAAGGAAGCCTAGGTACGACTGATAGTCTGAATCAAAAAGAACCAAAACCTCATGTCACGGAAGAAATATGGGCCTGGCCCATTTGAAAATTCCTGACGCGGCCTAGAAGCTATGCATAGCCGTCCCCGGACTTCTGTGCTCCCTACGCGCACCCGGTATTGGTCAACGATCAGGGACTGCAGCCCGCCATGCATGGCCATGTTCGTCGTTGAGATCGACCAGGACCGGGGGATGGCATCTATCATCGACGGCCACACCAAGTAAGAGATGGAGGTGATCGCCGCCACTGGAGGTGCCCCGGTCGCTGCCGTTCACTTAGCATTCGTGGAGCTAGGCATTGGTGCCCTTTTTTCGTCGTAGCATGGAGTAGTAGAAAACGAATGCCTATTTTTGTGGTTTTTTTTCTTTGTCAGCAATGGTAGCTGAGTTGGGCATGGGTAGGATTTCTTCTCAGACGGTAAAACGGATGCCAACGGCAGGAAACGGCAACACAAATCACAAAACAATAACGAACGGCTCGTGCCCTATGCGCATCTTTTTGACTGTAACTACGGCGGGCGTGAGCCAGCCTGAACAAATATTCAGTCAAGTTGCCTATGAAGCTTTTCAGCCTCTACAAGATAGGTTCAAATGAACCAGAGTACACGGGGGTTACAAGAGAGGAGAAGAAAAAGAAAAACACACACCGACAACACACAAGACCGAGGAGAGAAAAGTGGCCACCCCACAAAACTAGGGGGCAGTTGGCCGATGAGAATACTCATCGCGACCCAAGCACAGCGATCACAAGGAAGAGTCCCGAGGACACACCAGAGGGACAACCCAGCTCGAGGCTCCATTGGAGTAATCGAACGGCTTTGGTCCGCCGAGACCCGAGCAACGACACCTGCACCATCGACGTAATCGAAGGGCCACGCGCATCCGAGACCACACTACGCACCGACACCACCTGTGTCGAGGGTGTCGCCGAAAGGTCGCACGTGGCCGAGACGACGCCACGACGCCTGTGTGCCACCAGCTGGAGTCGAAAGGCATCACAAAGCAGAGACACGCCCATTGAGCACTCGCACAAGGAGCACCCTTGACACGCCAAAGAGCTCCGACAAGGACCCGACACCGGAGCCCGACGAACCGGCAAGAAGAAGCCACCACCACCATCGCCACGGCTCACCTCGCATCGGAGAGGAGACCGCACCCATGGCCGCCATCTCGCATCACCATGGGGCACACCGAGTACGGATAGGGAGCGGCGTCCTCTGCCACTGATGGCAAGACAGTGGGGCTCAACACCCAGCCACGACGACCCCCCGTGTGGGGAGCGCGTCACCACCATGACCGCCACTGCGAAACCACGGCACCCGCCAACCCCAGCGGCGAACCGCTGCAGGTTGATGGCTGAGTAAAGAGGAGGCGACCCTCGCAGCCACAACACCAACCAGCAGTGGCCAGCATATACTGCCGCCAAGACGACCGAAAGCCGACCACCACCGGACCGCCAGAATTGGAGAACTCGTCGACCCGAACCGGAAGCACCACACCATGTGGAGGCAAACCACAGTGGAGACGACAGCTCCGCCCAGCACCATGCTGGCAGGAGCACCGCACAACATCCTTCCCAAATGCCGGCATAGAGAGGCAGGCCGCTCCAGATCGAGCGCGCCTGGTCTTCAAGGGATCGTTGATACGTCCAATTTGCATCACTATTTTATATCATAATTTGCTGTTATTCATTGATATATTTCATATTGGGACACAATATTTATGTTATTTCATCTATTTTGCATGTTTCATGATTATTTGGAGATCGCGCACCGGAGCCGGGATTCCGCTGGAAAAAGCACCGTCGAGGATGTAATATTTCGGAAGATCAAGCTGCGGAAGGAAATTTCACCAAAAATCCTATTTTTCCGGATGACGGAGAAGGCCAAAAGGGGAGCCGAGAAGACCCAAGGTGGGGCCGGACCACGGGCCGTCGCGGCCCATGGCTCGGCCGCGCCACCTTGTGGTGTGGGGCCCCCACAGCCCCTTTCGCCTCCTTTTCTTCGCGAAACCCTTCGTCCCGAAAACCTAAGCTCCGGAGGGTAGGTCGCGAAGAGTCACAGCCGCCTCGCGGGGCGGAGAACATCGAGAGAAAAGAGCTCTCCGGCGGGCGGGAATCCGCCGGGAAATTCCCTCCCGGAGGGGGAAATCGACGCCATCGTCACCGCCATCGAGCTGGACATCATCTCCATCGCCATCACCATCATCTTCATCATCATCACCGCCATCTCCACCGCTGCACCTCGTCACCGCTGTAGCAATTTGGGTTCAATCTTGATTGTTTGATAGGGGAAACTCTCCCGGTATTGATTTCTACTTGTTATTGATGCTATTGAGTGAAACCATTGAACCAAGGTTTATGTTCAGATTGTTATTCATCATCATATCACCTCTGATCATGTTCCATATGATGTCTCGTGAGTAGTTCGCTTAGTTCTTGAGGACATGGGTGAAGTCTAAATGTTAGTAGTGAATTATGGTTGAGTAATATTCAATGTTATGATATTTTAGTTGTGGTGTCATTCTTCTAGTGGTGTCGTGTGAACGTCGACTACACGATACTTCACCATGTATGGGCCTAGGGGAATACATCTTGTACTCGTTTGCCAATTGCGGGGTTGCCGGAGTGATAGAAACCTGAGCCCACATTGGTATATCGATGCAGGAGGGATCGCAGGATCTCAGAGTTTAAAGCTGTGGTTAGATTTATCTTAATTACTTTCTTGTAGTTGCGGATGCTTGCAAGGGGTATAATCACAAGTATGTATTAGTACTAGGAAGGGCGGTACATTAGCATAGGTTCACCCACACAACACTTATCAAAACAATGAAGATTAATCAGCCGTATGTAGCGAAAGCACTAGACTAAAATCCCGTGTGTCCTCAAGAACGTTTGGTCATTATAAGTAAACAAACCGGCTTGTCCTTTGTGCTAAAAAGGATTGGGCCACTCACTGCAATTATTTCTCTCGCATTTTACTTACTTGTACTTTATTCATCTGTTACATCAAAATCCCCTGAATACTTGTCTGTGAGCATTTACAGTGAATCCTCCATCGAAACTGCTTGTCAACACCTTCTGCTCCTCGTTGGGATCGACATTCTTACTTATCGAAGATACTACGATACACCCCTATACTTGTGGGTCATCAAGACTATTTTCACAGGCGCCGTTGCCGGGGAGTGAAGCGCTATTGGTAAGTGGAATTGGTAAGGAAAACCTTTACTTGTTTGTGCTGATTTTATTTCGCTCGCTGCTATAAGTCATTATGGAGAGATCTTCTCTTCAATTTCTATTTGGGAAATCTACTACTACTGCAACGGTAGTGGATGAGGCGCCAGGTGAGGAAGTAATACCATATAAAATACCTATGAAAATTATTGAACGTGTTATGGATAACCGCTATGAAGGGGATGGAGCTGTCCATCCCGGAGATCATTTACTTGTTTTTGCATGAATTATGCGGGTTATTCAAATGTGCGGGTATTGCTATGAATGAAGTTAGAAAGAAACTATTCTCTATATCGTCGTACGGTAAGCGGCGCATTGGTATAAATTGCTTTGAAGAATGGTGATTCTCTTGATTGGGAGGACATTGTGCCTTTATTTTATTCCAAATTTTATCCTCCAAGTGAAATTCACAAAGATCGGAACCGCATATATAATTTACGGCCTCATGATGGAGAAAGTATTGCCCAAGCTTGGGGGAGATTGAAGTCTTTAATGCTCAAATGCCCCATTCATGAGCTTCCTGGTAATGTTATTATTGATAATTTCTATGCAAGACTTTCTTTTCAAGACAAGACCTTGCTTGGATACTTCTTGTTCCGGATCATTTACACGCAACAAATAAGAGTTTAAAAGGGACCTTCTTGATCGGATCCAAGAAAATGCTTGAAAGTTGGGAGAACGACAAGGATGGAGAATCGGGTATAATTTATGATTATAAATGCATTGAAGCTTTTATGGATGCTGATAAATTTCGTAATATGAGTGCTACATATGGTCTTGATTCTCAAGTTGTTGCAAATCTTTATAAAGCTTTTGCCTCTCATTATGAATTGCCTAAGAAGAATTTTGATAAGTATCATGAACCGTATAAAGATAAAATTGATTCATCTATTAATAAATGTGTTGTAGTTGAAACTGCTGATCATGTTATTCCTGAAGCTTATATTGAAAAAACTCTTTTCCCTGCTAAAATGAAGGAGTACTCCTGTTATAAATAGTGCGGTTCATAAAAGTGAAAAGAAACCTATAGAACCCGAAGAACAAATAAAAGTTGAACTTCTTTGTTGCAATAGTTAAAGATCTTGTGACTTGAAAATGTGGAGGACGGTCATATTATTTTCTCGTGAAGATGCTTCTAATATTGTTTCACATCCTAATAAACCTAAACAAGTTAGTGTTCCTATGCTATCTGTTAGAATTGGTGATCATTGCTATTATGGTTTATGTGATATTGGTGCAAGTGTTAGTGCTATACCTTATGAGCTTTACACGGAGATTATGCACGAAATTGATTCTTGTGAACTTGAAGATATTGATGTGGTTATTCAGGTGGCTAATAGAGAAACTATTTCTCCAATTGGTATTGTTCGAGATGTGGAAGTTCTATGTGGTAAGATTAAATATCCTGCTGACTTTTTGGTACTTGGTTCTGCTTGCTAGTGATTATTGTCCTATCATTTTTGGTAGACCTTTTCTAAGTACTTGTGGAGCTATTATAGATTGCAAGAAAGAGAAAATTTTGACTAAATTTGCTTGGTGAATCTTATGAGTTTAACTTCTCTAAATTTACCAAAACTCCTTATAAAGCTGATTTGCCTAGTGATGATTTTAAAATGGAGCGAGTGTGCATCTATTGTTCTTGTTCCTAATAATCCTTTGCAGCAACATTTGGAGAATAGCGAGAGTGAAGTTTTTAGGAAAGAAAGAGATGAGCTTGAGGAAATTTTTCTTCGCCAACCTATTCTCAAGCATGATTTACCGGTGGAAGATTTGGGTACAACACCGCCACCAAAGGAAGATCCTGTTTTTGATTTAAAGCCTTTGCCTGATAATCTTAAATATGCTCATATTGATGATAAGAAAATATATCCTGTTATTATTAGTTCTAAGCTTACAGAGTTTGAAGAAGAAAGATTATTGCAAATATTGAAGAAACACCGAGGTGCTATTGGCTATACTCTTGATGACTTGAAGGGGATTTCTCCCTCTATTTGACAAGGTATCAACTTGTCAATGCCTATGGATTGTAGGCTAGGGTTTAGTTGGAAGTAGAGGGCAAGTAGATCTCGAAGGTTTCAGCCGAAAAGTACTCGACGATTATGAAAACTAGGGTTTGTAAACAATGATTCGATGATTTCTTCGTCCCTCGACTCCCCCTTTATATAGGAGGCGGAGCCGAGGGTTTCGTTTTGTACAAGTTACAGAATCCGGGACGGTTTCTAACTCATCCCGCCAGATTACAAATAACACTTCCTATTACAACTCTAACTTTCCTTAATATATCTTGGGCTCCCGAATCTTCTTAATCTT
>NC_061513.1:87291951-87380434 GCF_022539505.1 Lolium rigidum
CACTAGACTAAAATCCCGTGTGTCCTCAAGAACGTTTGGTCATTATAAGTAAACAAACCGGCTTGTCCTTTGTGCTAAAAAGGATTGGGCCACTCGCTGCAATTATTTCTCTCGCATTTTACTTACTTGTACTTTATTCATCTGTTACATCAAAACCCCCTGAATACTTGTCTGTGAGCATTTACAGTGAATCCTCCATCGAAACTGGTTGTCAACACCTTCTGCTCCTCGTTGGGATCGACATTCTTACTTATCGAAGATACTACGATACACCCCCTATACTTGTGGGTCATCAATCCTCCAAGCATGCCGGCTTGGGAGAAGATAGAGGGCAGCATCAGGACCTCCAACACCGCCCGACGCGGCCACGCCGGCCGCCACCGCCAAAAACCGCCGCGGGCCGCCGCCCGGAACTCACCGCCACCCACTACGGAGGAAGCCGTCGGAAGAGGCACCACGCGCAGCAGCCACTGCACGCAGCAGCCACGCCGCCCCTTCCGCCGCCGCCAGCCGCAACCGCCGGAGAAGGACGCCGGAGCCGGGCCGCCCAGATCCCGCGCACCGGAGGGCGCCCCGCCGCCACCGCGCCGCCAGGGCTTTGCCCGACGACGCCCACCGGTGGCGGGGAGGGCGGGGGAGACGGGGAGGCCGGCCTCTCGCCGGATCTGGGGCGCCCCGGTGCAGCTCGGCTCAGCCGCACGGGGACGGGAGCGGGCGTCTTTCTTCCGCTCGGAGACGTGCTTCTCTTCCCCCTATGCGCATCTGTCTCCGAAGATACCAAATTTGCATTATTATATATAATATGAAAGTATATTGCACTATGATTCTAATAATGTCGATTTAATATTGTAAATTTTAATATCTTTATCATATAATCGGTCAAATTTTATGAAGTTTGACTTTGACTAACCTTTATATGCGGAGTAATATGGAATAGTGGGAGCATCTTTTGGTTGAAATTTTCTCCCTTTGGCTGAAACTTGAATTTTTTTCAGTTAGAAACTCAAGGATTTTTTTATTGGTGGATTCTTAAACAGAAATAGGAAAACAAGGGATTTGACTATTTTATCCTCTTCAATCTTATTTAACTGTAAAACCAAAAACATTTGATCAAAAAGAATATTTACACAGTGAGAAAAATAGAGAAACCCTTAGTATAGAGAGATAAAGAATCCTTAGCTAAATTTCCTAAGTGATGACCTCCAAGAACATAGTTTTGTCAGAGGGCATATATTCGGAAGTACTATTCCAGTTTTATATCAAATCTCGATGTAGGAGCATAAGCAAGTGCTTATTGTGTGGGCGTTTCTAATGCACCCAAATTGTCGCTAGTTTTAGTGAATCGACTGCAAGTATTGAAAATGAAATTGGTGAATGAGAAATGATTTGCTAGAAAAAGTATTGGGAGTAAAATAAAAAGTAATTATAAAAGTAACGAAGTTTGGTTAGAGTTTTCTGTATAGGAGAGATTAGACTCGGAGAGATTCAGCTCATGGTGATAGTGAATGTGCCTGATGAAGTAATGATGAGTGAAATAAGTATGTGATTACCCCTCTTATTTTGATACAAGTAGGCAAGCAACCTCTGCAGTAATCAGTCTCCTCCATGCCGAGATCAACTGACACTATTTTCTTTTCACCTGTTACCATAGACACATGGCCAGTGCAACTAATTAAGGTCACGAGACCAGACCAACACATTACGTTTTATGGCTTCTCGTTATACTAGAATTTTTTTACGTTTTTTGTGATATCTAAACTGTCACTAGTAGGTCCTGGAATCGCTAGACAACTAGTTCTTACCTATGTAGGTCTTTGGATCGTACGACATGAAATTAAGGCACATCACATCTCACAAATCACTTACATCTCCCACGCCTAAGGGGGTTTACTCGCACATGAGAGAAGAATAACAGAAAGGTATAATGATAATGGAATTAGGGTTTGTCTCGATATTACCGCCGTAGCAAGCTACAATAATAATAAGAACCTAACCGAACTCAATCTCAAGTCTTGGTACAAATAGTGTTCACACATGTGAATATCTCTATATATATGCAAGATCTATGATGGGGAAATGATGGAGATTGAAGAGGAGAATCACCGCGAAGATCAAAGCATGAGTTGTTTTTCTCCGGATCTCTTCTCTTCTTTTCATGAGGTGGATTGCGGCGGTCGTGTATCTGATGTGTCTGGGAGAGTGGACCGTCCAACTGCATCATGGGCTAGTTTCTTTCGGCGCATATAGGCATGTAAATTGTCAAGTAAACAAAAGTTTCTTGATATTATAAGCACTATATAAAATTGATTGATGCAGCTAACATGATACGAAAAAAACTAGTACCATTCATCGCATAAAAAAGAGCTTAAATCTGAGTGGAAATAGGAGAGACCAACTTGTATGGAAAAGTTTCAGACGTCACATTACAGTAGCGAAAGAAACCATAACGCTTGAGCGATGTTCTGGAAGTTCCTTGCCCTATTAGAGATATATTTGGTATATGTGTATTTGGTAGTATATGATTTGTAATCATCTCCTACCTTATCTCTAGGATAGCCTTCTTGGCTCCCAAGACTTACCCCTATATATACTCGCCCGAGAGGCTCAATACATCATCCATCATATTCCGCCAATCTCTCTTCCTCTCTATCGTTCTACATTGCCGACGTCGATCCACCAAGAAACTCCCGCCGGCTGGCTTTGTGCGCGTTCGTCTCAGCCACCAGAAGGCTCTCGTACCTTAGAAAACAGTACATAAATAAACATGCAAGCCAGGGGGCCAATCCCCCCCCCCCCCAAGGAGCCATGAGGCACTTTACTTCCTTTGATTGGAGGTTCATGTATTTTTGTTGAGACCTCTTCTTGGACGATGCCGACGGTTGATTCCAGAGGAAGGGGTGGAAGGTAGAGTGTGGTTGACAAGAAATGCCGAGAAGGTTCAACGGATATTCCTGGTTGGAGCAGCATGCTTTCCGTTAGCCGGCCGCCAACATCCCACCGTTGTTGGCGCTTCGCAATTCAAGTCATATATTAACTTTTTTGGATCGATATGGCCCGTCGCCGATATTACATGAAACTGTAATGAAATACTGCATTTATTATCGTTTTTACGGACCGAGATTAACAGTAGTTTGATTGAAAAATAACTGAAATGGTCGGAACTTGTGTTGAATCTACAAACAATGTACTGAAAACGGCAAAGATTGTATTACGGTTTACCTTTACGGGAGTAGGTTCAAAAAAGATGCCGCATCGATGCGATGCATTTCAAAAAAAATATGGCACGCACATAGCACATATCGCGTGGTGCCAGCAACGATGAACGGCCATACTTTGTTTTCCGCTCACAAAATCAATTGTATTCGTATCGATCATTCATACGTAATGTATGGTAATTAGGATGGATGGATCGATGGATTTCTTAACAATGGGTAGAAGGTCCATTGGCAGGAAAGTCTTGATCTTCCGAAAGGACGAAGTACATATGCAGGGTGTTGTTTCCTTTGTGAGAAACCTAACAACCATTATTGGTCACGACGGAGTTAAACCTCGGCCAAACATGATCAGAATATGGAGGCACGTTTTATATGGAAGGAAGGAAAAATAAGGAAAGAAAATAAAACCCACGTGGTACGGCCGCACCTCCTACCCTGTGAGCTAACGTGCATGGCGACGTCGACCACGTACGGGTCGGCCGTCGGTTCACTGGTCCATGTCCATTACCCGCACATCGCGACTCACGTAGTAGCCGCGTCCATGGGTCGTGCCCCGTTCGGTGTCCGTATGACGCGGACACGCACACGCACGTACCACGATCCCATCCTCCCTACCGGTGGTTGCCATACCCATGCCGCGCATTACAAATTCCCAACCCGCTGCTGGCTATATATTTGGAGAGCTTGCACCTCTCACAGCATCCCATCGCATCGCCCGACGACGAAGACGAAGGAACCAGACGCAGATCGAGGATGGTTCTGGCGCTGCGGAGCATGGCAGGCAACACGATCGTGCTCTGGGTTGCTGCCGCCTGCAGCCTGCAGCTCTTCTGCTCCTCGCTCTCGGGTGAGTCTATCGCAGTTAACAGTTTTGTTACTCTGGTCATAGCTTTTGATCGCTAGCTGCTGATTGATCCATGTTAATTCGATGTATGCTCACGTACCAAGTTAGGTTAAGCTTGCGCCATCGATCGATATACATGTTAGATTTTGTTCTGTGTGGTATTTAGGGTTTAGGCAGTTTGCGTCGACGTCGCCTCGTCGCTCGTCCGGCGATCTGGCAGAGCTAGATGCAATGTAATTCAGCTATCTCGTTTTGATTCTTTGCCGCATCGATCTACCACCCTTTTGATCTGCCTGGCCTATATGGCTATATGGAAGTACAATCTCAAGATATAGCCAACATCGGCTGCATGCGTGTATTGGTCGGCCGGTCCTCTGCTTTATATCCAGTTTCATGCCTGAATTGTGTTACTCTCTTTTGTCATAAGAACATGCGTCTTCGTTCCTTGAAATAGCTGCTTCCTTTTTCAGCTCTGGTAGCTCTGTTTTCTTCTCATCTTGTCTGATTTTGCATCTCCTTGAAGGAGGACAAGTTAAACGGAACTGTTTGTGGTGAAAAGATGAAAACCAACGTTTGATATGTTGCTCGATCCCTTAGGATTGATATTTAGCTCCAGGCCTCCGAATCAGCATGTCTATTAATTCTTGGAAAAAATTATATATTACTGTCGCTTGGTTTATGCATGGCTGTTTTCTGTTGGAGGTTGCTGATTGGTCTTGTTCATGATGCATGTATGCATTGGTTGGAATATCTATTTGTACATTACTCTTAGTTTCTCTAGTACATTTAATGGCATCTTTATTTCCTTGTCAATCTTTGGACACCAATGTCTGGTTTCAACTATATTTGGTAATATGTCTGTCGGGATTATGGAGAGGCGATCAATTTAAAGTACACAAGTACAATGCACCTCTTAATTAAGGATAGTACCATTGTAACAAGAATTGCCAATTGCTACTGCCTTCCTTCCATTCCTACGACACCATCATTTGCAATGACATTAGGTAAAGAATTTTCAATCAAATTGGAGCTATTACTCCTTTTGATTTTGGATCAAATGGTAGTACTGTACTAAAGTTTACCAGCAAAAACTAGAGTTATTAATTACTGAAGTTTAAATAATTAAGATGGAAACATATGTTCAATCATTACATCGTGTAAATCAAGACTTCGTGCTTACTGTTTGTGTGTCCACGTACGTGTGCAGGGGTCAAAGCAATCGGCGTCAACTACGGCATGATCGGCAGCGACCTCCCGTCCCCGGACAAGGTGGTGGCGCTGTACAAGTCCCGCAACATCACCGACGTCCGGCTCTTCCACCCGGACACCTCCGTCCTCGAGGCCCTCCGCGGCTCGGGCCTCGGCGTCGTCCTCGGCACTCTCAACGAGCACCTCGCCCCGCTCGCCTCCGACGCCGCCTTCGCTGCGTCCTGGGTCCAATCCTACGTGCAGCCCTTCGCCGGCTCCGTGCAATTCCGCTACATCAACGCCGGCAACGAGGTCATCCCGGGGGAGTCCGCCGCGCTCGTGCTCCCCGCCATGCAGAACCTCGAGGCCGCGCTCCAGGCCGCGGGGCTCAGCAGTGTGCCGGTAACAACCGCCGTGGCGACGTCCGTGCTGGGTTCCTCGTACCCGCCGTCGCAGGGCGCCTTCTCCGAGGCGGCGCTGCCGGCGGTCGAGCCGATCCTCTCCTTCCTCAAGTCGAGGGGCACGCCGCTGCTGGTGAACGTGTACCCGTACTTCGCCTACTCGGCCGACCCGTCGTCGGTGCCGCTCGACTACGCGCTACTGTCATCGTCGGCCACCGTCGCCGTGACGGACAACGGGGTGGAGTACGCCAACATGTTCGACGCCATCCTCGACGCGGTGTACGCGGCGGTGGAGAAGGCGGGAGGTGGGGAGAGCCTCGAGCTGGTGGTGTCCGAGACCGGGTGGCCGTCGGGCGGCGGCGGGTATGGCGCCAGCGTGGAGAACGCGGCGGCCTATGTCAACAACCTGGTCCGGCACGTCGGCCGCGGCACGCCGAGGCGGCCAGGGAAGGCCGTGGAGACGTACATCTTCGCCATCTTCAACGAGAACCAGAAGCCCGAGGGCGTGGAGCGGAACTTTGGGCTCTTCCAGCCGGACATGAGCGAGGTCTACCACGTCGACTTCTCGGCGGCTTCTTCCTAGACGACGACGGCCCGGCCCGGCCGGCTGCTGCATGGATCATATGTATAGCGATCGTTCTCTAGTTAGGAGTTTATAGGAGTTAATTACAGTACCGCTGCTTATTTTGGAGTTCTCAGCTTATTTTAGATACATATATACTGCATTCCTCGTAATAAATGCTGCACAATTATTAGGTTTACCTTTTGATTTTGGATTCACTGTTCGTTCGTTTCACGTTTGAGAATGACGATCTCGAAGTGTCGAACACATTGATTCAGTACTCACGCTGGCCATAAATACTTGTCTCTTAAAAAAACTGATACTTATCTCTAAAAAGAAACTTGTCTCTAGTTCAATGAATCTAGACATGTTTTAGCCTATATTTTGTCGAAATCTAATAAGTATTTAGAGCCAGACAAAATCTCTCCATAGAAGAAGTACTACACCTCAACAAAAAGATTTTGTTTTTCACTAGCACTCTTCGGGCTGTGGCAGCTGGAAAAGTATCACTCATGCAACTGGGCAAAGTTAGCATGAATGGGCCAGAACTGGTCACTTGGATGGGCCTATATATCAGCCACTTCGGCTGTAAACTCTACTTTGTTGTCAGATTTAACTGCAAAGAGATTTTACAGTTCTATACGTGATTGTTACTTCTTCGCGTTACTTCTTCAGGAATGACCGTGCATCCATACTCGTACTGTAGAGTGCTCTGTGATAGATGTGCTTGCATTTGAAGGTTAGATTTTTGAATGGTTTGTTAATTTTAGATTCACGGGGAGACAACCTTCCCGGTTTTATTTATAGCATAAACGAAACCAGTGTTCAGAAACATTCAGAGTTCAATCTGAAAACCGAAAGCAAAGCCACATTATTTTAAACGCATCCAAGTTTTAAACTAACTACTACCACCCACACCAGGGTACGCCAAACTCTACCAAAAAACTATCCAAAAGCCATCACGGCATTACATTACACCAACATCTAAATCACCTATGGTCACAAGCTATTGAACCAGATCAACCCAACACGACATGGACCGAGGAGTCTTCCTCTGGATGTTCCTTCAGGTACTCCAGAGAAGCTCCCCCCCCCATGCGCAAGCTTTGAGGCAGGGTTCCAGGAGGAAATCCAATCGAAGCTGGTGCACTTCAGCTTGACATCATATGAGTTTCAGCAGGGCCTCCACAAACAGATCCACCTCCTTCCAAGTTTGATCTTTGAAAGAAACTTTCCAGTTCCTCGCGTATGATAGAATCAATCTCCACACTTGTTTCATATCCATCCAAATCAATCTATTAAACACTATGCTATTTCTAGAGTTCCAAATCCCCCACAAGACAGCAAAGGAAATAAAATTAAATTGCAAGAATCTTTTATTGCATAGCCATCTACCAGCTACATCTACAAATTGATATCAATCATATAACTAAAGCATTTCTCTACCAAAATCCAAATGCTTTTAGCAACTATACAATCAAAGAAAATATGATGCACACTCTCAAACTCTTTGCAAAAAGAACACTCTATGGGTTTTGGAATTCCTCTATGTCTCATATTATCTCTAGTCATAATTTTGTTCTGGAAAAACAACCGAAGAAACACCTAGACTCTGGGAGGAATTTTAAGGTCCCAAACAGAAGGAAGATAAATTGGAGTTATACCCCTAAAATTAACTAAAGCATACATGAATTTTGAAGATTATACTCCATTAGTTTCATATCACCAAATAAGTTGGTCTTCCTCAGCAACTCATGTTATGGTGTTGGCAATAGCAACTAATTCCTGCCACTGCACCATCATTTCATCAGAAAATGTTCTTCTAATATCACATCTCATATTTGTTCCATCCCAAACCTCACACACGGTTTTCGTTTGTTGGTTAGAAACAAAATAGATATCCCAAAACTGTGTAGCTACATTAGTGTTACCAAACCATATGGCACCATCGAAATCATACATGTCATTTATTTCATCCCTTTGACTTATGAAATCACACAACCATGCTATGTAATTGCACAACTAAATCTATTTCATGTTTTATTGTATACTATTTTATTTAAAAATTAAAGTTTTAAAGAGATATCCATTGCAACGCGCGGGGTATTCTTCTAGTATATATACATTTTTCATCCTAAAAGGCCGCTCAATAAAATATAACACTCTGAGAACCAACATGTGATTCAATGGTTAGGAGAGACATGGCACCCATAGCCTAGAAAAGGTCAAATCTCAGGTTTATCACTTTGCTGTCTCATAAAGGTGGAATTTTTTTCCAATGGTAGACAATGTTCCCGTCTATAGCAAGGTGCATGTGACTACTTCGTCAATCTTAAGATCCACCTGATCAGTCTTATGGACTCAGTTTCTCGGAGCTTCTGATAGGGATAGGGTGTGCACGCGTACGTTTACAGAGGTGAGTGTGCATGTATTTGCGAGCGTCTGCATTTCTACTGTGTTTCGAAAGAAAAAAAAGACACTCTAAGAGCTTGTTCAGAAACTCCCCGCGCCTCTCAATCTTCAAATCCGGCTACTCTCGAAAATTTTGATGGCAGATATTCTGTCCACGTGTTCGCTCTAGCTACCATTTAAGCTCGACAGGGCTGAAAGGAAAGGTAGGTTCATGCGTGCAAAATATTACTCTCTCCAATCCGTAATGAGTGTCGGAAGTTTAGTATAACTTCATGGATCGGAGAGAGTAGTACCATTTTGAATCGGGGTGTCCCTTTTCCAATTGTTCATCCTAACTAGTATCGGAATATTACCCTCTAATTTTTATTAGAGATTGGGAGGCCGAGAGAATATTATCCTCTAACATTCTTATGATTTTTCTTTATTCCAAATGGAGTCTGAATGAGCAATCGTCGGTGAAAATATTGGCACAACCAGAAATCCATGGGTGTTCCATCCACAAGAAAATGTCGGAGATTAGTCTAAATTAGAATGTAATCTAAATTTAGATAAATTTGTGACATCTTTTTAGGATAGAGTAGTACTTCTATTTATAAATAAATAAATAATATTGCCCTAATAATAATATTTTAGCTGTGGTCTTGTGGATAACGAAACATAGGGCAAAAAACGTACAGCACTGGCCCGCGGAAAGAGATACCGCGGGAATACGGTAAACAGTTGGGCGCGCCCGTGGCACACAGTCCGTCTCTATCTCCGACACGCCTCTCAACCGGCAAGAGAACGCCTATTTTAATCCCCCTATTTTAATCCCCTTCCTTCCTTCCGCCTGCGAAACCAACGACGGCCCCCAAACCGCCTCACCACCGCCCGCCTCTCCATCGCCTTCACCGTCCCGATCGACCGCGCGCGCGCCGTTCGGGTCCCTCGGATCGCCTCCGGTCCTCGCTGCCGGGATTCCGGGGACGCGGAGGCGCGCGGGCCCGCCCGCCGACCTGACCCGCCGCGCGGGTGATATCTAGGGGCCGACGGCGGAAAGCTCCGGCCTTGGCCAGCGTGGGGACTCCTGACCGTTCGTCCATGGCGGAGAGGCGGCCCAGCTACAGGGACGGCGACAGGGCGGCGGCAGGCGAGCCGGGAAGGCACTGGAGGCCGCCGCGCGCGCAGACACACGGTGCGTATCCTGATCCGCCCTAGCCCTGTTCGCGGTCTTGTCGGCGCTTGCCCTTTTTATTTTTATATTTTTGAGGGGTTGCGTCGCTTTCCCCTTTCCCGTGTTAGAAGAAACGCGCACGGAGTAAATGTGTCCGATCCATGTGTTTGTTCCTGGCAACGTCGAAACGCGGTACTCACTATATCGTTTTGGGTAAAGTTGGGTCGTCAGGCAGTAACATCGTGCAAGTAGTGTGCAGTATCTTCTTTTGTGCCAACCAAGTACTCTGTACATACATACATTCTTCTCTTGGAGGATGTGCCGATTCTGCTGGGAAAGTGACGTTCCTGGGTAGTATGTTCAGCTTGCTTTAATGGGTCTAATACTGCTAAGCAACTTGATTTGCTTGAATTGATGAAAACATGAAATTGTTTTGAGAAACCACAAGGTTGTTAATGTTTATGTGCATGACCTCTGAGAGAGCTCCCGATTATTTGTTGTGCATATATAGAAATGTTATATTCAAATCTCTGGTAGGAGTAGTAATTTTGGTCTGGGATGTGAAGCTGCCGAGTTTATTCTACATTGATCATTACATGTTCAACGGAGCTTTGGTCTTCAATGCCAAATGTTGAGAATGGTTTTCTTAGCTGGCTAGGAAGGATTATTGGTCTAGTTGTTGTGTGCAGTTTTACGATAATGCTGATATGATATCATGTATTTTGCTAAGAACGGAAGTTATGTTTCAGTAATAACTGTAAATGATAGCTCAATATACGGAGTATTGTATTAAGCCTTGTAAATAGACAGAGGTCAACCCCACATCTTCACATTCACGTGCTCTGCTAGTGTTTAAGTAGGATTTGAATAGGGTACTCTGCAATTAGCAAGTTTCTTTTTTTCTAATGAGCTATTTGATGCCCTATTCCCATCATGTTTTTGGAAGTTAAATGTCCTGTGAGATGTCAAAATTTTCTGAAAGATATGAACATTAGACTGTGTTAGAACCTGCATGGATGCTGAAAATTTTATGGAACTAAGCTGAACCTGTACTGTGAAGAATTACCGATGGTGGCAGTCCTTTCTTGCTTCCCGCTGTTAGTACTAACTATTTTGTTACATGATCAGCTTCCCATTCTGCATGGGTTCTTATTATTCTATTGATATTGAAGCAAAAGTACCGTGGTTATTTCAGTTTATGTGCATAAACTTCTGCTGGTATTTTCATGAGCTGCTAAGTGATCTTGTTAATTGGCTTCCCAATCTGCATGGGTTCGTATTGTTCTATTGGTATCCTTTTACGATTAGTTCTGTCTACTCATTAAAGAATGGTTTGTGTTTTGACTTTCAGGTGGTGGAAATGTCTCTGTCCCACTGTGGGAGAGGAAATTTTGCACTGATGCTTGTTTTATCCCCTGGGGTAAGCTGTGCGAGACGAAGAAATTGATGTCGATGTATGCAAATATTGTTGACTGGGATGATTCAGCTGCGTTTGAAGCCTTCAAAGATGCAAAGGACCGTTTCTATGCTGTATATCATGGTCAACCATGTAACATCCCTCTTCCTGACCCAAACATGTATATTGGTGTGGTCAACCCAGATGAGTATCTTGATCCTGAACTGATTGCTGATCTGGAGAGGTCACGGCGCTCTGTTCCCAGAAGGGACAACACTGCGCCAGATGGCTGGGACTCCTTCATCTTCACTGACAAGCCAGTTCCGGCCACAGGATGGGGTGATGGGGAAACAACCAACACAATTGGTCAGCAATGCTCGGTGAACTGGGATAATTATGTGGAACAGCCCATTGAAGCCAATTGCAATCAAAGCTCAGCGAACTGGGATAATTATGCTAGTCAGCCTGCTGAAACATTTGTTCAGCAAAGCTCTTGGGACATGTATGCAGAACAGCAAGGTCAGACAAGCAGCTGGGGGGCTCCAGTCATGCCCGGCACATCCAATTGGGACATGAATGGCGACTCCCAGCAGGCATGGAACCATGACTATGGTTGGGGCTCTGCAGCCGTTCAGACTGATTCATGGGGCAACCAAAGAGATAGCTACTGTGTGCCTGACAGCCAAGCTCAAGGCAGCTCATATGGACACTGGAAAAGGCGGAACAATGAGTCGGGCAGAAGGAACAGCAGGAACAGAGAAAGAGGTGGCCCTATTGGCTCAAAGGCCATGAAATCAAAGTACCAAGCGGACGAGCATGGCGGCGCAAACAACAGCTGGAGGCCCTGCCGTGTAAGAGATAGCATGCACTACTCTTATGAGCAGCCTGGCTACGGCAACCAGTCGCTAGCAATGTAAGAATGACGAAGACGCTTGCGTGTTGGCTGCATTGGAGGTGCCATTTTGGACATCTTCAGCTGTTAGAATAGAGCTATCCAAGGACCTGTAGGTTATGTGACGTTCCTGTAGATGGTAATGACTTTTGTCACGCAATTTGCGCCTTGTGTAAATATGTTTTGAGCTCAGTTGTTCTGTTTAGTGGCTGTATTGCAGCATCGATGTTGTTCTGAATAGCTGAGTAACAGAGAGATCTTGTGTTAAGATTGCTTAATGCCAGCAAGTCGTAATTCGGGTTTCTATGTTTATCTATATTCTGAATCAGGAAATCAGCCGGAGAGACGGCGTAACATGTAAATTTTCAAACCGGTGAAATAGTGTCCGTGCTTGCTGCCCGAGCTTGAATGGCAAGCCATCTCCCAACGAACAGACGAAATAGTGTCTGTGCTTGCTGCCCGAGCTTGAATGGCAAGCCATCTCCCAACGAACAGACAAAAAAAATTGACACAAAAGCCAAAAGAAAGGTTGCAGCGTCAACGTTGTTCTGAATGGCCGAGTAACAGAGAGATCTCGTAATTCAGGTTTCTATGTTCATCTATTTTCTGAATCAGGAAATCAGCCTGGGAGACTCGGCGTAACATATCAAATTATTCAAAGTTTCAGATCAGTGAAATAGTGTCAGTGCTTGCTGCCTGAGCTCGAAACCAGCAGGTTAATGAACAGCCGGGAGCATCCTTCTCTATAGAATGGGCTTTGTCTCCCTTGCGCAACGAACAGACAAAAACATTGTCACAAAAGCCAAAAGAAATGCTAGAATATGGTAAAGATTTCATTGACCCTTTCATTGCAAAATTTGAATGAGAATGTTGCGTAAGAAAGAATTAGCGCATAAGAAGTACTTAACCCAACATGGATAACAGATACGCAAGGTCTCTGAAGAAATCAGATTACTGTAGATTGACTGAAAACTATCACTGCCCCAGCTCTGAAACATTTCAGAATGGCAAATCGTTTCCCCAGAAAAAGAGTCTCATCGGTGCCATAAGATGACAATGCAAACTATCACTACCACAGCTCTGAACGTTTCAACCTGACGAAGCATTTCCCCAGCAACTGAGAGTCTCGTCGGTGCCTAGACCTGCCTAGACCTTCAGCACAAGGCCAATTGGACTGTGGTCGCTGTTTGTTACATCGGGAAGAATGTACGAATCATGTACCCTGTCAATGATGGATCCTGACGCCAGAAAGTAATCCAATCGCCAACCTGTTACATGAACAACAAGATATTAGAGCGAGTATGTTTTCATTTCGACAGAAATATGAAGAAGGAACAATGCTTTAGTTTTAGGAAAAAAGGGGTTTCTTTTGTTTGGAAAAAATATGGCTGTAACTCAAACATTTGATTAACAAAAATCTTTCAATATAGCACCTTGATTTTATACCATTTGTGTATTATTCTAGGTAGACATGTCTGCAATTATGCAGTATAAACCAATGGTAGTATAAGCTTCATGCTGTAACTGCTGTATTTCCATGTAAAGAGAATATCTCTCACTCAAAGGGTGATTGAATGAATAGTTAATTTCATTTCACAGATGCTAAGATTTCCCAGACATGGATGCAGTGTTACCTTTTCGGCACAAGGGTAATAGAAATCAGAAAACAAATGCAACACTACAACATTTATTTATACAATTAATTAATTATATCAACCAATGTAGTGTACCTTTGTTGTTACGCCGCTGGTTTTCTCCCCAGAAGGTGTAGCCCACAGCGTTGGGATGCTGCTTTCTGAAGGTATCAACGAAGCCTCTCATAGTAAAGTTTATCTCAAATGACTGCCTCTCTTCTTCCGTGAAACCTGCATCGTCAGTTTTCATCTGGAAAAAATGCTGAGTAAGAAATTGTCCACATACACATCGACGGGCTACTGAAATAGAAAAAGAAATCCGGCACTGATATGGTATGATACTTTTGGAACCTGAACTGTTCCATTTTCAGGAGATATATATGTAATGCAAACAGCAACTCTTAACTTTTGTTGAATGTTTTTAAAAGTATTGAAATTCATACTAAACTGCTGATAACAGACTTGATACTGAACTACAAATAAAACACAAGTTATGTTTAAGATTATATTCTGATGTCAGATTCTGGCAGTAGCTTCTTTGGTATTGAACTTTAACTGAACCATGAATTAAACAAACAAGATGACCTCCCTACAAAATTTAGCAATGGATAGGTCATGGACTTCTTTTAGAGCACAAATGTTCTGATCCCTAAAGCATGGCCGCGGCAATTTCAGTGCTGCTCCTATACCATGTTCACATATTAACGTTAGTTTCAACTCCCTATACCATGTTCACAAAATCCATAAGTACGCACCAATACCTGGACCGTTTTCTACTTTCTGTATAACTTCATGTCTGTTGTGAAAAGAGGAATCATAGATGTTCAAACAGAGGAATATGTTTCATATCACAGAAAAAAGACAAGAGCAAGGAAAATTTTGCATAGCGTGGCAGTTCTGCAACTGAATTTCATATCTACAGCTCTCCCAAAGAAATCAATAAAACATGGTAGGGAAGGCAAATTGGGAACCTTCAGTTCCCAGTTCCAATACAGCATCAAACAATCAACACATACCTCTAGGAAAATATCCTGGGTTTATAATAAGTTATAATAAGTGAACTAGCATACAAGCGTGGTTTGTAGATGTGTAACCATGACAAGGGCAATGCAAATGATACAGCGTACAATCTTAAGGATGGAGCTTTTGAGCAATAAGTTCCTCAAATGAAAGAGAACTTACTGGAGGATTATGGATGTCCATCTCCTGACAAGCACAGTTGAGGTCACCAGCAACAATTACTGGTTTGAAACTTTCCAGTTTCTACAGACCAAAAGGTTAACGTTAGTCTCCATTGCAAAGCTGCCTTCGAATGATCGCAGTAGGGAAATGTGATTAGATATTGTGCTAAACAGAAGAAAAGAACTAGATAATATCCCTTACGTGCACTCAGAGCAATCAATAATATAAAGTGAATATGCAAAAAATGGTCTATGGATCTCAAAAAGAAATTAAGACTGCAAAGCTAGCTAAGTGAACGTACTTCTACAAATTCGCTGAAACATGGATCCCAATCATCAACCCTGTAGAGCTGAAGATAAAGATTAAAAAAGTATTAGACTGAAGCAATGACAGTAAAACAAATGGCAGCAGTTATAATGAAAAGGAACAACAGTCTTACCAGCCTCTTTAAACCACGGCCAGAATTTGGGACATAAGCATTGACCAAGTAGAAATTATCAAACTCCAAAGTGATTACCCTGCCCTCCTGATCATGTTCTGCTGTGCCAATTCCGTACTGGACAGAGATTGGTTTTATCTATGAAGTGCAATGGAACCACAAGGGAAAACCATGTTATGAACGACTTTGAACCAACCGATATGTTGTGCCAAAGCATCTAAAGAAACAATTATGCAGAGTGAAACGAGTCTTGGTCTTGAGCAATGATCAGCATACCCTTGAAATCACTCCAGTCCCTGAATAGTCAAGCCTTGCGACACTGCATGACCAATAGCTGTAGTCATACCCTGCAATCAGATTATTGAAATCTTTCACATCGCCCTCCTGGAAAAAAGAGCGGAAACTCAGTCATCGCAATGAAAGACCACCAATCCGACATGTCAGGTGATGATGCGCATACTGAAAAGCTGATAGGGAGTGCTGTAAGCTAAGGGTGTACTGGTGGGAACAACAAAACTTGCCTTCAAATGAGTCTCTTGGAGGCACAATACATCGAAATTCTCCCTCTGGGCTAGGGCAGAAAACTGTCCTGACATCGCAACATTTCTCACCCCATTGACATTATAGGACAGAATCTTCATATGCTTGGTGTCGTCGCCCAGTGGCTGAGGCCTCATGGTCCTCGGATTGTACGCAACCCATCCCGGTTGCTTCTTACTGTGTGCAAGCTTGGTCCAAGGCTCCTGCCTGCTCGCCATCTTAGCCTGGTTCCAAAAACTATGTAGGCAGCCGTCAGTACAGAACAAGACTTCTGAAAAAAAAATACAAGAACACTTTGTATTTCTTCTCTAAATTGCCATATCAAGATAAACTAAAGTTCTGTTTGCAACTGTATGATTCTTCCAGAACACGAGCAGAAAAGTAGTCACGCAGGAAAAGTAGTCACGCAGGAATGCAGGTGACGTTTGATCATGGAAGTAGATTTTTCATCAGAATCAGGCTAACACGAGCAGAAAAGTAGTCATGCAGGAATGCAGGTGACATTTGATCATGGAAGTAGATTTTTCATCAGAATCAGGCTAACACGAGCAGAAAAGTAGTCATGCAGGAATGCAGGTGACATTTGATCGTAGAAGCAGATTTTTCATCAGAATCAGGCTATACTCATGTACAGGAACGAGAATTCCTGAAAGAAGATTTTCTGCCTTACAAGAATCTGACGCGAATGTACCATCAGAAAATAAGCAAACTAATCCCCGGTAAATTGAAAACACAAGGTAACTAATCATAAAGATTAATTCAGATCTAGCGTACACCAAACGTAACCAGTTGCTTTTCAGTTCCAAATAAGAACGCTGCACGATCGAAACTACGCCTTCTAGAGCGGGGGAGACGGGGAGTTACCTCCTTGGGCTAGGAGTTTCGTCAGCAAACTGTTCCCCAAATCCACAGATCTAAAATTCCCAGGATTTACCCACGCCCATCAGGACACGCAGAAAACCACTTCCACTTCAAAGCAAAAGCAATTAAGACACGGGATACAAATCCAGCGCCATGGGTGGTTACGGATAAGAAAATCCAGCGCCATGGGCGGCTACGAACAAGCAAATCCAGCGCCACGCCTTGTCCGCTCAAGAAATTCCGCTGGGGAACACCCAAATAAACGGGACTAATTCACGAACACGCACGCGCAGAGCCCATCCCGATCCAACATTTAACCGATTCCACGGCCCGCAACCGTGTGCGCCCGCGCTTCTACCCAAGGAAAATCGACGAAGAAGACTACAAGCGGCCACGAATTTTTTCCCCCAACGCCATGGTTTCCCTATCCAGCAGGTACGGGAGAATCCGCCGAGAAATACCCCAAAAAACGAAACCAAATCGGAGCCGAAGACGCGCTCGCTAGCGGGTGGAGAGGGAGGAGGGGGAGGGAGAGAGGCGCGTACAATCGGAGAGAAGAGGCGCGAGTTGCCGCCGTCGTAGCGAGGGAGCGAGGTCGGCAGATGACGCCGGCGGGGGTGTGGAGGAAGCCGGTGAGAGAGGAGAGGAGACGATCGCTGGGTGGGTTTAACTCGTTTCCCCTTTGCCACGCTAAACCCGCTTATATCACGTCACGTGGGGCTCGCCGACCCCGTGAGGCCGTGAGTCGGTAACTCGCCTTGCCGGCTAAGGCATTATTAGAGCAGAGTCTATAAAAAATTGAAAACTCAAAAACTTCAGCGATAATAGGGGTTTGGTCGAAGATGGGCCGGAACGAAACCTGAACTCGCGCACTGGCCCGTATAACGAGTTTGGCCCGTGAGAAACTGCGCGACCGTCCCGTATTAAAATGGGTCGCGGAGGGGAGTCCGGTTTCTAAACCATACTCCCCTCCGCCGCTTTCACTCCCGCCGCCGCCGCCTGCCTCCTCTCCTGTGAGTCATTTCGCCGCCTCTGACGCCGCTTCCGCCACCACCCTTCTATTCACAATGGGGCGGTTAAGACGTGTAGGTAGGGGAGGGGGCCGAATCGGCGGCGGAAAGGAACCACGGCGTCCGTCGGGTGTACAGGCGGAGGCGGTCCGCGCGAGGCGGGCGCGCTCCGACGGCGCATGGAAGCGGGCGGGCCGGAAGTGACCGCATGCTATCGTGGGCTGGCAAGCGCGAGAGGAGGCGGCTGAAGAAGGAGATGCCGAGGCGCCCCCGCCAGCTCCTGTAGCCTGCCGCTGCCGGTGTCTCCCCCGTGCGATAACGACCACGACGACGCCGACGGGCCGACTGTAGCCCGGCGCGGAGGCGGCAGCCTTCGAGGTGGCGCATTGTCGCGTAGGATTCACCGGCGAGGAAAAACCCTCCGCCGCCGACGGGAAACGCCCCGGTGACAATCCGGGGCCTAATCTAGTCATTTTAGGTCTCTAATTAGCAAATGTAGGTCGAACAATCATGTATTTTGGTTAAATTAATGTAAATTATTGATAAATTAAGCTTGATCGGAGCAAACTGGGTTCAATCGCGACTTTGATTTTCCCGCAACATTTGATTTTCGCTTTTTCAGTTCACAAGTTCGATTTCTGATCTGGGCGGTGATAAAATCCATCGGTTTCGAGATATACGGGCTCTGCTAGACATGCTCTTATGCTCTGACTGATCTCCCTTGCGAGTGCTGATGTGGCCGCAAGATCGGCCGATCGTTCGAAGACCGTATGCAGTGATGTTACAACACACGCATATACTCGTGAGATTTAATAGACTTAAATTTTGATGAAGGATTATCTGGTACTTGTGTATTTAAATCTTGAATTCCCTTTAGAGCACGCACAAGTAATTTGACGATGCCTCCACTTTCCATATCTTCCGGTTTGTGATCTGACCATAATTCAATTCAGATTGTACGGTGCTTTCAAACCCGTAGGCACTCTACATTCTACAGTACTACGGGTGAAGCCTTAACAAAAAAAGATCAGCAACAAAACACATCGTACCAACGGAGGAATAATTTCATGCGTACTCTACTCTCAAAGATCAGTCTACAACCGAACCATAATAGTACTACAACCCTAGATTGGTAGTACAATGGCCAATCAACAGCACCATTACAGACTTCCAGTAGCACCTATTGTTTCACCGCTGGAAAATCCATCTGCGCAAAACGGAACGAGCAGCATTTGCAGACCAACCACAGAAGAAGATTTGCGTTTTCCATCCGGGCTGGGGCGCGACCTCCGCCTAGAGCTTCAGTATGAGGCCGAGAGGGCTGTGGTCGCTGGCCGAAACGTCCGGGAGGATGTACGAATCATGGACTCGTTCTGCGATGGACTCTGACACGAGAAAGTAATCCAGGCGCCAACCTGTGAATCCATCAACAGACAGATGCAACATAGTGAAATAATGAGCTTACCTTTCTCTTACAAAGCAAAATGATAGGCTCATTGGGATGATCAAAACTGTGCACAATGTGTTGGCTGAACAAATAGAACGGTATAATTTATAGATGGTTGCTAAGAGATCATGCTCTTCGGTAAATACACACAAAAATGGGGGATGGGTTTAAGTTTATGATAGTCCGCGGCTCAAGTGTTCATACCTCTATTAGTCTTGCGGCAGTTGTGCCTATATCCCCAGTAGCTATATCCAACAACATCGGGATGCTGTTTCCGAAACGTATCAACGAACCCTTTGGACAAGAAGTTAGTCTCGAATGATTTCCTTTCTTCTTTTGTGAAGCCAGCACTTCTACTATTTCCCTGGACATAAGGCAAAAAAGTACAAGGTATCAAAACAAACACATAATGTTTGGGGAGGTTAAATTGGAAATAATATCAGTACCCACAATCTGACCAGGCCAGACATCATACTCATACCCATGAGCTAAACAAGATGACGGACCACTCAAAATCATGTCTAATGACAAAATGATGCAAGAAATTTATTTTCCACAAATTTGCACAAGGATTTCTCAGTAACTGTGCTTTTTCACAAGCATCTTGATAATTTATATTCATAAGCATATTTCTGGATACTGAAATAACAAACACAACATGGGAGAATCTTGATAATTTATATTCATAAGAAGCATATTTATGGATACTGAAATACCAAACACAACATGGGATAGAATGCAGCACATAGCAATTTTGCATAATATACATCACCTTTTAAGAAATACATCGAGTGCTTACATAGTTTCCAAGTCAACAATCGTTTTGGACAAACTAAGCATTTATATACTTGGGTGTTGCAGTTGCTATCGTAACCTCTTAAGATATTGGGTTATAAAATAATTTTAATAACATAATAAGCAAAGGTTTAAAATGGAGTGGAATAGCGCATACACCAATATACTTACGCATAAAATTTACTTTTCTGAATCACATATATTCAAGTATGTAGGTGATTCAATCTAACGATTACTTACAGCAGGATCATGTATATCAATCTCCTGATGAGCACAGTTAAGATCACCAGTTAGTATGACAGGTTTCGACTTTTCCAATTCCTGCATGATCATAAGAAATTCATCAGGCTCTCCTCAAACATGCAATTGGACAATTGGAAATACAATGATAAATGAAGGAGGGGCAGCAACATGCTTGAACTGTATTTCTGTCTAACAAAGTAGTTTTGCACATGATGCCAATTACACAGGGGAAAAAACTAGGACTGGGTTTATCAGTCTTTAACTAGTAACACATTATCCACATAACAAATGAAAGACCAAACAGAATGGAAGATGTTCCAATATGCAAGCTTGGGCAAGGTAAAATAAGGAAAGGATGGTAGCCAACAGCGGAGATATGTAGCATACTGCACCGTGAAAGATGCCCAGTGTGCTGTGTTAAAAAAATTCAAAACTCACAGCTCTAATTAAGTTTAGGGCATTAACATACAACTGTGCCATGTACCTCCAAAGTTCTAAGGAATGTTATTTTATTCTTAGCTTTTTCTCAGATTGGCATGTGTGAAGGTATCAGGAGAACCAACAACCCTAATTGCAACAAGATAAACAGATACTACAACACAACTGCTTGTACTGAAGGAAGAATATGTCCAACAAACAGAAAGAGTATGGAATAGGAGTGGGCAATTAATGCAGTGACAAACAACTATATGTGAAACGATGAGCAAAAGCATAACTTCAATTTTCCAGAAAAGACGCAAGGAACGTATAAAAGCATAAGAATGGTACTTCGATATATTAATAAGAGTTAAAAAAAAGCAGTCATACTTTCATGTAGTTACCAAGGCATGGATCCCACTCTGTGACCCTGTAAGTCTACACAGCAACATATAGTCAAGTCATGGATTAGGTTGTTATCCCAAATGATGTATAACCACAATGAAAAAAAATAGCAATGAATTACCAGTCTTTTTAGGCCATCACCGGAATTCGGCACATAAGCGGTTAGCAAGTAAAAATCATCAAATTCCACTGTCACAACCCTCCCTTCTGTATCATGGTCTGGTACACCAAGCCCATACTTGATAGAAAGTGGTTTCACCTATAGAAAGTGCAGGACATGACGAATAGAAACAGAATATAAGGCATATGCTAACCAAAAAACTGTAATTGATAATAAATGTTCCTAACTTGTTAATGCGACACAGATCAAATGAATGAGGAAAAAATATTGGAAACCAGCATAACAATATAATGGATCTCCTTGTCTAATATCTATAAAAGATACATAAAGCAGAGCTGGATGATTAATCAGGTGACATGTCTTAGTACCATGGAAGGGGATAAGGGCGAAGCAAACTAACAGCTACCGAATATCACAGTGAAGAAAAGATAGAAGATGCTTCAGGGCAAGAAAGAAGAAGCTCATGATAACTATGGAGAATCGGATAGTCCAGTCCAAAACTGGAACTGCATAAATACTCTCTTTTTTCCTGTCATCTGTCTTAGGGTATTCTTCTTTTCTTTGTATTTTGGCCAAGTTTTTCTAACATTTCCTTTCTAAGTTTCAGGTACTCTGGGGTTAGAGGCTCCAAAATAAAACACGAGTATCAATGGAGCTGGAACAACTGGTATAACTGGGTAATTCCTAGGTAAGGGGACAGTTGGGCACTTTGTTACTTCATTCCATTTCCATTCAGTTTTAATTGCAGTTGGTTTAACTTCAAATACAATAGAAGAAAGAAATGAAAATTCATACGTGTTCTATTTGCATATGAATGAACAATGGAGCACTGACAATAGCGGTGGCAGTAGGGTGCGAATGACAAGTCCATACCCGTGAAATGATGGCAGTCCCCGAATAGCCAAGTTTCGATACACTGCATGTCCAGAAACTATTGGTATAGCCTTCAAGTAGAGTTTCTTTAATGACTTCAACATCTTTCTCCTGCAATAGTGAAACTATTGGTTAAAAAAAATCCAGTGAATGATGTGCAACAGACATTTCGGAGAGGACAAAAGGCAGATGCCAGATTTGCGAGGTAACAAACATCTTGCCTGCATTTTCGTCTCTTGCAGGCATAGTATATCGAAATCCTCCCTCTGTGCTAACTCATGAACAGAGAAGCCCCTAGATTTCATCAAAGCTCTCAGTCCATTGACATTCCATGATAGAATCTTTACGGCCCTTGTATCCTTGCCAAGGGGTGGAGGCCTCATGACCTTAGGATTGTAGGGAATCCACTCAGGTCGTGGCTTCTTGTGCACAAGTAGAGTCCAAGGCTCTGCATCATCCACAGTACCGTGAACTGTGATAAACAATCCCACAGTTAGCGAAGAGAGAAGTAATTTTCTAGCCCAAGAATGATCAATTAAAGACAACTGAAACAATGAGCGTACCAACAACTGTTTCCTTCTGGATTGATGTCTTATTTAGCTTGACAGTAGTCACAGAATTCTCCTTCGGAGTGATGCCCTTGGTTGATTTCTGCTTTGTTCTACTTCTCTTGCTAGGAGTTGCAGAAATAACTTCAGAAGTTTCTAAATTTTGTTCAACTACTACTGAAGCGGCACCTTTTCTTTTTGAAGGTACTTCTGATGGGCCAACTTTCTCAACTGTTGATGCTCCATCTTTATCTGTAGAAAACAATTCAGCATCCAGCCAAAATGCACATTGCACATTCTATAGATGTAGATGCTAAAATGTACCAGCTTGCTATTTTCTGGCTACCTAGTACCTACTAGGAATATTTGTTACCTACGAGGTAACAAACAATTCCTGGGGAAAAACTGAAAATTGCCTTATATTAATAGGGATAGAGTCACAATTTGGATCAAGAGGTTGTTGAGGTACATGTATTGGCTCATCATTTTTATTTTAGAAAGTTATGCAAAGAAAGCATGGATTTAGGCCAATGGTACTACTAGGAAAATATGCAAGTAAGCCATACCAGTTACTTCCTGGCCTAGAGAATCCATCAGAGCTGATACCAAGTCTTTCTTGTTACCTTTCCCCGAAACGCCCATCCTCCTTCAAATACATCGCACACAATAATTAAATGGAGAAATCAATTCTCGGCAACACAAAATAAGGGCAGGCTAGGAAAAGCGTGAACCTTGTGAGTTCCCTGAGCTCTTTCACTGTCATGGATTGGAGCATACTAGGATCACCTCTGATTCGCTCTATCTCCAACGTGCTTTCAGTGACATCTTCCTACGGTTCAAACCAAAAGAAAAATGAAACCACATCCATGGGGACGGGTAAACGGACAATGACAGCACAAAGGGGCATACAAGACTAACCTTCTCTGTGATTGTCTGGTCATCTTTCTTGATCTCAATGTTCTTAGAGGCTGCTCGGCGTGAATACGTAGCACGAATCCCCTCACTCATCACGTTTAGTTTTGTAAGCACTAACTTTCTGCAACTGTAGTTTGCACTTGGAAGCCCACGGCTACACCTGTAAAAACAAATGTCACCACATTACATATTGCTGAAACATCCTAGGTGATTCTTGTACAAGCGACCCAGATGCGTGCCAGATTTCGTCAATGCGCAGAAAATTGGAGAAATATTATGGCCAACATTGTCTTTGCCGGTTCGTACTAATTGCAGATGGGTTCAGTGGAAGTTGTTCACATGAAACACCAATGCTCAGCCCCGTGAATGGCAAACTTAATAAGCTACAGCACACTGCATAAAACCATATTTTATTTCGATCCGTCGCCAAAGCCAAACTCCTAATGGAATCCGCCCCTTCTATTATCCCCCCCAAATCGAAAGCGGCGGCTCAAACATGCGGGGAAGAGCCCGAATCGATAGAAGGAAATTGAAATGCATGTAAGGGGGCTCGGTAACCGTACTCGTAGAGACGGAGGAGAGAGGCGCCGCGCAGGAGCTGCTGCATCCGCGAGTGGGTGCGTGGTGGCGGCGGGACGCTGCGCAGAAGGAACCCTCACTTCATAAATATCAAAACTAGGGTTTATGGAATCAACAGACCAAGAGAAACCACATTCGACTCGAGAAAATGGGCGTGCGGTAGGGCAGAGCATACCTGAGACGTCGCCGCTGAGATGAACGGAGCCGCCGCTGTACCTCTGCTGTTCACGACGGGACGAGGGCACAAAGCTCCGATGTGTTCGGCGGCCGCAATTGACGGCAGAAGCCGATCCATTCGATGGGGGTAAAATGGGAAAAGGTGGTTGCGAACACATTTTTAGAAGACTATAGTACAGTATATATTTTAAAATTCAAGTTTGAAGCATATGTTCTCTTAAATACAGCAGGAGTTTCAAAATATTACAGTTCTGTTAATTCTCATTCAGCTGATAATTTTTTAAGTCTAAGCCAATTAAGAAATTTTTATTGATTCGTAACCGGTGCAAATTTTACATTTTTTCTGGACTCTAAAAATAAGAAATGCATTCCTTTTGTGGTATGTAAACAAATTATTACATCATAATGAAAATCTTTTAAGATATGTATATCCCAATTTGTAAAATCGGATGTCACTAATTCTTCGTTGAATGAGACTTACATACTCTCTAAATATTTTTAGAGTCACAATGTGGTAGGATAAACTCTAGCCGATCCTATAAAAGAGTTGAAGCTGTAGATTTACGGTTTTTCGGTGAAAATATGTCAATCCCAGAGTGTGTAAACAATCACTAAATTAAAATCTGCTTACCACATATTTGCAGTGCATTATAAGTTGCTAGATATAAATGCATTATAAGCTTACCACATATTTGCAGTGCAGCTCAAAAACTTTGTGCAGGGGTTTCAGGATAAGGCGGTCACGCAACCGCCGCCATCCCCACATTCCATCCATGGTTTGGACCTCCCAACGTAGTTGTGACGCCGAGAAGGTCCCTTGCCACCCGCCGCACCATCTCCATAATAGTATGATATTAGCACATCTCCGTATATAATGCATGATATTATGTAGTAGTTATAATTTTCTTATATTTTCAAAATCTAGAATCTCAAATTCTCAATGTAAAATTGTATACAAGATCTATTTGATATTTATTTTTCTAGTAGTACGTGCTATAATACTGTTATGAACTCTCATCACTAATTATAGTGATACATCATCTTTCTACATGCATGATATTTTCATCCTAGATAGTCTAAATGTCTGTTTCGAGAAATTTACACTAGAAAAACTAGAGTGCATTATAAGTAGTTTTTAGATGGGGTTAATAATTTAATTGGGTCTAATGCATATAAAAGGGGTGGCAACGATTGCGCCATTGGAGAAGATTCGAGGGTGAAGCTGGAGGAAAAGATCATTGGATTTAGGTCTACTAGTTATGTAATGATCATCCACTAATGAAGTAATGAGCCACGTTAAAGAGCAAAGTGGTGAAGGTTTCAGAAAATTTGTTGGGTTCTGAACCCAACACTTGTTTACCAGCTCCGCTAGATCGATTGCTGCCACGAAGGTTTACATAGACAGTGTTCGAGGTTTACAAATACATAAAAGCTCCTAGCAAAGAGGACACACAGATTAATGGTCATCGATTATAAGCAAAGAAAAATGTCACATGCACCGGAGGTGGAAAAGACTACCCTACGGTCCACCTATCATACTTAAACCATTCTTCCATTTGGTATCAAACTTTATTCATGTATGATTGACCATTTGTTGCATTCAGAATTACTTATTTAATTTAGAATATAATTATTATTATTATTATTATGGTGTGACATTTTTCAGTCAACTGAGAATAATTTCGTTCTTAACATGTTATTAAATCTTAGTTGCAACCTTATGACTAGCACAAATCACGGAGCTTTTATAAGAGAAAAAATTCAGTTGCAACCGCAACCAAACCTACGTGCAACTCATATGTAGGAATCGCAATACAAATTACGAATTGGAATACAAATTAAACGATGTAGAACTTGAATGGATCGGCATTGCTCAAATAGTGTTCAAGGTTTATGAAAATACCTAAAAGCTCCTACCAAAGAGGACACAGAGAGATTAATGACCATGGACGGAGCAAAGAAATGTCACATGGAGGTGGAAAAGACTACCCTACGATCCACCTATGCTGATACATAAACCATTCTTCCATTTGGTATCAAATTTTGTTCATGTACGATTTGACCATTTGCATTCAAGATTACTTGTTTAATTTAGACTATTATTGTAATTTGTATTATTATTAGTACTGAAAACATTTATTTAAGAAGAGATCATTTTGATGAGTTCACATATTAACGTGACAAATAAAGGGAACGCGCGCCATATCGTACGTTTGGTTATTTAGCAGTTGCTCTCTAAGGTTGTCCCCGGAGGATTGGAATTCCATTAACTCGAACGATTTACATGAGCTCACGGTGCTGCCCAGATAAGCAGCACAAGACGATGCAGGTCACCTCACTGATCATGGCAGATCTGAAGAACTGTACTCGGTCGCTCAAAGTACACGTACACTAGTGTATTCCTGCCGTACATTACAAGAGGAAATGCTGCAAGTATCTGAGCCCCTCGTCGACGCTGACGTACCGGCAGTCAAGCAGCACCCCGAGCCTCACCATCTCCACCAGCCTCTCCTCCCCGCGCACCCCGACCACGACCTCCGCCTCCAGCCTCCCGCCGCCGCATCCCGGCGCGGGCATCCTCTCCGTGGCCCACGCCTCGCCCCTCTCGCCGCTCCGGAGCGCGCCCGCCCTGGACGCCGGCACCTTGGCGTCCATCATCACGATCGCCGCCGCAGGCGCGAGCCCTGTCCGCACGGCCGTCCAACGCACGCTCCAGTGCTCCCCCGGCCCGGCGGCCGCGTTCCGGTCGCTGACGTCCACGCCGAACTGGAACACGCCGCCGGGGGCCTTCGTGACGCCGGCGTCGGACGCGGCGACCGCGAAGGAGAGCGCGGTCTCGCCGCTCGCCGCGAAGAGGTCGACGCAGAAGGCGACGTCGGCGAGGGCGAGGCGGGGCGCCGGGAGCGAGCGGCCGCGGGAGGATGCGGCGTGGAAGAGCGCGTAGAGGCCGCGGTGCGGGCAGGCGCGTCGGTCGGCGGCATTGCCGTTGCTGTCGGCGTGTCGTAAGGGGAGGAGGCTGGTGGCGGACGGGTAGTGGGAGCGGCAGAGGCGCGCCCAGAGGTGGTCGGCTGCGAAGGCGGCGTGCCAGGAGGCGGAGACGCAGGACGCCGCGGCGAGGGAACGGGCGTCGAGGAAGCCGGCCACGAGGGAGAGCGCCTCCCACGGAGGCTCCTGCGACCGCAATAATGGCCTCGCGGCCGGCATTGTCGTCGTCGCTCCGCCGTAGCGCATATGGTGGCTGCTGTGGTTATCGTCGTCGAGTTTTTTTGGGGTGGAGATCGGCCCGTGCACGTCAGTACGGGCGCTTGTTTATATCGGCCGGCGGCGTGCGTTACGCATGTAGGAGAAGATCGCCATTGGGAGAGACGCTGGGCGGTGTGTGGGCGTGAGCGGAGCACGTGGTAGCGGGCTGGTGGCGTGGCGCGGCGTGAGCGGGGCGCGTGGCGGCGAGGGACAGAGCGTGCCGAGATGGCCTCTTGCGCGCGCCGCGCCGGGAGCTGCCGTCGGACAGAGCGTGGCGTTGCAGCGAGAACGAGACCACGCGTCTCGCGCACAGAGAGCGCACACGAGAGCGGGACGCTGCTAGACACGTGGCGGTAGACTGAGTACCGTACCAACTCATTTCCGTTCCCGACCCGACCCGGCTATTTTTTTTTAAAATATCATTTTTTTAAAATTTCAGAAATAATATGTTTTTTAAATTAAAAATAATATAGCGTTGTCTTTTTTTTAGAAACACAGTACAAACGCAGACGTTTACATACACGCACATACACCCTTTCCTACGAACGCACACACGTACACACTACCCGTCGTCTTGGCTGACGACAAGTGATGATCGTCTTCTATCAGAGCAACACTGTATCACTTTTAAAAATTTATAAAAACATGCATTATTTCTAATAGAAAAATAATAATATCCTAAAGCGTAAGTTATAAGAAATATCTAAATGTCCGTGAAGACCGTTGAAACCTCTACAGACCGGAGGAACTTGGCTGGGCTGATTGGTTTTAGCCCATGTCAATAGATATCCATAGCTAGGTGAATGATCACATATGACATTTCGGTGGACTACACCAATAAGTATTCTCACATTGGCGAAGATACTACTCTCGAGTGTGTGTGTGTTTTCTAAGGTGATCACTCATGTGTTTCGTGCGGTGGATCTTTCCCAATGAAGACGATTTAAAGAGATTGATGACGATCAATGAGAAAAATGGTTGGCCAGAAATTCTAGGGAGCATAGATTATTTGCCTTGGAGATGGTAGAACTTCCCTATTGGCATGGCACAGACCGTGGCATTAGAGGTCTTGTGGATTTATCATTGCTTCTTTTGACTATCGGGTTTTCTCAATGACATCAATATCTTGTAGAGGTCTTATCTTTTTGCTAGACTTGCGGATGCTCTGACTTGCAACTACATAGTCCATGGATATGCCTACACTATGGGCTATTATCTTGTCGATGATATTTATTTGTTGTGGTCTATATTTGTGAAGATCATCCCAAATCCAGCAACAAGCAAGCTGAATTTTGCAATGCACAAGAGCAATGCTGAAAGGACACTCGGAGAGTTTTCGGTGTTTTAGAAGCTAGGATTGCTATTGTCCAAGGTCTTGCTCGTTTCTAGGACAAAAAATCCTCAAGAACATCATGGTTGCATGAGTGATTCTTTGCAACATGATCATCGAGAACGAGAAGGATTTAGACTTGGAGTTTTCTCTATTTATGTATACTAAGCGATTAACTTATACTCCTCCATTTCAAATTAACTGAAGCAAATTTATTTAAATTCGTACTTATATGCACACAAAAAAATATCTAGATACATGGGTATCTAGAGAAATCCGCGTCAATTAATTTAAATGGAGAGAGTATTGATGAAAAATCGCTCAATAAAGGTAATAGAACTTCATATCATCGATTTTGTAAAACAAATTGGACATAGCTTGGGTGCTCCCTACAAAACAAAGATCATAGCATGTCTTTGTTGTCCGCTCGTGCACTCCTTGATGACATGACATGCACCTTAGAGAATCAATTGGCTGAGTTCAGGATGCATGTCAAGTGAATTTTGAAGGTAGACCATAGCACACGAAGCGGTTACCAGTATTTCTCGCTTGATTTATCCGCCAGCAGAGGGGACAGTGTAAGCTGCAAAAACAATAACCAACAACAAGCACAAGTAAATTAACAACTAACCGTAAAAACAAAGTAAATTAAGAACCTCATGTGTCGGGCGAGAGAAACATCTACGAGCACTTACTTCCACACTTGGAGCCAGGCGTGAGTGGTCGCTTGCAGTAGTCAGCGACGTACACAACTTCCTCCATGTCTATAATCGACTCGACATCAGCGTCCACCTTGGAGCACAGACATGGTATATCCACCTTCCGCCATGTGTCGCAGCATGCTTGCGATGGCTTACTCTTCGTGCCCGGCGGGCCGATCACGTAGAGTATGCACTTTGGGATTAGGGCGAATATGTCACCGACACAAGCACCCTCTCCCTCTGTGCCTATAGCTGTCGCCGACGCACTGGCCACTGCGACCATTGCCAAGGTGAGGAGGATGAAGAAACCCGAGAGTTTCACCATGGTTGCTGCCAATGTAAATTATTTTGATACACTACTTGTGTGATTTCGGTGCAGAGTTTGAGCGTGTTGGTTGGGTTTATATAGACTCTTTGGAGTAAAGATTGAGATATGAAAAATATCTTATTAGATTGGTCATTTATTATGGATTTCTATTTTCGCCATAAGCAAATATATATGAATGCAATAATAAGTATTGTACATTTATGTCTATTTATTGTGTATTTACCACGAAATAAATTAATGAGGCCATTTATTATAAATATTTCTAGATATACACGTTTGTTTGGAGTATAGCTAGTACTACATGCATGCAAAAAAGCTGATGTGTCATGTCAATTAATGATGAGAGATGATAGTAATATCGTAGACAGATACCGTATCATAGCACATAGAATAAGAAAAATTACTGGCATCTCCAATGGACCGACGCAAAACGGACGCTAAAAGTGTCCGCACGCGTCCGTTTGTGTCGGTCCGCAGACACCAAATCGGTTCTACAGGGCCTCAGGGTCCATTTGCGTCGGGGATGCAATTTTTTTCCATATAGCGTCAAGCTTGGTAATGAAGGTTTAATGCCCTGTGGAGCCCTACGAACGGCGATTGCCGCTTCCCGCGTGGGGGCGGTGGTTCCCACGTGCGTGAAGGCCACGGAGGTGGCGGCGCAGGAGGTGATGGCGGCAGCACAGAGAGTCCAATGGGACTCCTCTCTGGTCGAGGCCATCGAACGCTGCCGTCGGGAGGAGGAAGCCTCTAGGGAGTTCCGGCGACGTGAGTGGTGCAATGCGGTCACTGCCTGGATTCGCTTCGACGACGATGTCGGCCACTCAGCTCACGTTGGCAGCCATTAGTAGGCAGCGCGACTGCGAGTAACCCCGGCCATAGTAGGCCGCGCGACGGCGAGTAGGTACGGCCGTAGTAGTTTTATATTAACTCAACTAACCATCTCTGTAAAGATGGTAATTTTGGCCAATCAATAGTTAATGGGAAACTGATGTTCGGCGCAACCGCACAACGTCAGCGCAGACGCAAACGCGGAGCATATTTGGGCCGCGTTTGCGTCTCCAAGGACAGGCTGGCCACTTTGCGTTGGGCCGCTGGATCTCGGTGCAGACGCATTTTTTTATCGCTCTGCAACCGTTTGCGTCGGGCCGTTGGAGATGCCCTAATGCCAAACAAACCTTGTACATGCTTTTGTATTGAGATTCTACAAATTATTAAATATAATTAACATATGATACTATTGCCTAGATTTTAGAGGCCTTGGCATTGATCTTCATCATCACCATCCTCATCCATATCATTGAAACCCTAGTGTGGATTTGCACGTTTAGTATTTGATCCTTCACAACCATTTGTACCACTATGATGATGTTGTTTGCCTCCATGTGTGAGTAGCTCCATTTGTTCTTGGGGACATGAAGAAACACTAGCAATATCATGAACTGTAAAGAATATTATGTTGTATCCATTTGAATTATGCATGTGGTGATCTTATTTCAATGATGTTGTGTGAATGTCGATTGCACAATATTTTCCCCTTGGGGACACTAGAGGAAATCATCGTTATCAACGGCGGAGGCAGAAAAAAGTTTGAGGGGGGGGGGGGCGACCAAAGAACACAACTCGCGGATGACAAAAAAAGGGCAAGAAGTGATAGCGATATTTTTTTTTCATTGATTATACAATCATTCACTGAATAATTGATGATGACAAAAGGATGTACAATTTCATATATTACTAAAAGTAGTAATCTAGATAACATGAGATAGAGCAACTAACACTTCTCAATTAAAGTCCACTCGAGGAGGTGCTTCATCGAACTCATCTATAATTGCATCCGTTGATATTCCAACAACAATCTCCTTTTCAATGTATGTTACCAACCATTCTCTTAGGAATCCATCTTCCATTTTATTTTGAAGCCTTGTTTTCACAAGTTTCATTGCAGAAAACGTGCCTTCAGTAGTTGCGATTGAGACTGATAAATTAAGAACAAGGCGAACCAATTTGTCCATTAAAAAGATTCATTAAAAAGAGTTAGTACTTTTAGCAATGATTAAATCAACTCATAGAACAATTCTATTGAACAAGGCGAACCAATTTGTCCATTAAAAAGAGTTAGTACGTTTACCTTAGAAAGATGAAATTAAACACCATCAGGCTAACAACTATGTATCATAATTTCATCGGTTTTGCTATATCTCAGTCAACTGAGATTTTCTTAATTCTAAGTCACTTACAAAAAAGTGTTGGACTTGCACTTTTCTATGAAAAAAGTGCAATTGCACTTTTCTGCTAGAAATGTGCAACTGGGTCGAGTTGCACTTTTTTTTGAACCATAGTTGCATTTTTCTGAGGTGACTGAGACTTAAGAAAATCTCAGTCAACTGAGCCATAGACACCATATACTCAAATGTTAAATCTAAAAGAGAAATTGGTAATACAATCAACAATTACACTACATTGGTTCATACAAAACAAGTCCTAGATCTAGAGGATCAAAATAGAGGAACCTACAATCCTAGATTCGGAAGGGGAAAAGCCGAGCTGCTCCTTACCGCTTGCCTGGGAACTCGATGGGAGGGCCAACTGGTTGGGAAGATCGGAGGGGGCGATTCTGGGAAGGTCGAAGGGAAGGGGCCAAGCAGGGAACTCGAGGAAGGTGAGTAGGGGCTTCGTGGCCGCGCAGTCTCGCCTCGCAAGTCGCGAGCGAGCAGTCCGGGAGAAGAGGACGCCAGATGGGCCTGGCCTCCTAGAAACCTTGTTTTCCTCTTCCAAACTTTTTTTACAGGAAGAAAAAACTGTAAGGGTACATTGCCCCAATGTGTGGTTTTGGTAATTAATGAAAACCCCTATGGACTAATGTTTTCATTGAGTTTATATGAAGGAATATTCCATAGGTACTTCTTGTATTCCATGTGTTGGATTCAAGTATGGATGCCATGAAGATAAAGATACACCTTGTGTATTGGCATCAAGATCATCGATTTAAAGATACATATGTGATATGATCAAGAAGAAGAAATGAAGATGGAGTTCTTATGTGGAACTCAATATTAGCCATGCTCTATCTTAAGTGAGTATGTGAAGATACAAGGTTGAGTTGGGCAAGTTCAAGATGAGCATCTCAAGTGAATCACATGCTTGAAGCTTGCCGCCCATTTGGTAATAATGGACTTGTGAAGATGTGCATCAATGAAGCTTTCCCATCATAGTGTATGGGGGAGCATTTGTGAGTCTTCACAAAGCAACAATGATCAAGTGAGGCATTCCGGCTTGAGTGGAGCGTGAAGAGCTATCATCAAGATCAAGCGGGATGCGCAAGGCAAAGGTATGACCTTGCTAGGTTTTCCTTTTACCGGTCTCAAGGTGGTTGTTGGGAGACCGGATTATAGGATAGATAGCCGCACTATCAAGAGGGGCTTTCGGTTGGGTAACTTGATCACATCGTCTTAGGGAGCTCAATCCTTTGCATACTTTTCATATCCTTATTGCTTCTTGGTGTTTCTCTGTGTGAGGTTCTTGAGCTTGTTGCTAGCTTTACAACAAGCCCAAGTTCATCGAAAACGGAATCCGCATGCATCTTCTATTGCGTTTTCGAGTTTGGACGTCTTCACCGTTTCTTGACGGTGGGAGACTCCCTCTCTAAAATCATCTAAAATGTTCTATTCATCATTATCTTTCCAACAAAATTGGTTTCGTGTCAATCGGGGTCCGGACACAAAAGTTATCACAGTTTTTGTATAACATGTTTTCCTGCTCACCCGGTCAGGGACCCGGTCGGACCGGCCCATGCGCCGGCCGGTTCCGGTCTGCCACCCGGTCAGCCGGCCTCCCAACCGGCTGGCCCGGCGTGCCGACCGGTCAACCGGGCGCCAACCGGGCGCCAACCGGGTGACCTCCTGGACAACACAAAGTGACCCCGGTTGGGGTCCGGCCTGCCGACTGGTTTGGACCGGCTGGTCGGACCTTTGGCCCAGTCTGACCGGGCCCTTGACCGGACGGCCCGGCCCCAAGCCCGGTTGACCGGCCTCCTTGACGAATGACTCAGCCCAACTTTTCCCCAACGGTTATATTTGCTCTTGGGCTATAAATAGCCCTTCTTCCACCTTGGGCTGAGTTAGTTCTTCCCATTCTCTCTCCTCCATTGTTGCACTTGAAGAACTTGCTCTCTCTCTCTTGTTCCCCTCCATGATTCTTGCTCATTCTTGAGGGATCTAAGAGAGGAGATTTAGATCTACACTTCCACCAATCCATTTCTCCTCTAAGTGAGGGAAACTCTTGGGATCTAGATCTTGGAGTCTTTTGTTGACTTTTCCCATTGTTCTCCCTCTCCAATCTCATCTTAGCATTTGTTGCTTGGGTGGGATTTGAGAGTGAAGGATTTGAACACCTCTAGTGTTCTTGCTTTGCATTATTGCATAGTGTTGAGCTCTCCACCACGATTAGTTCGAGTGAGAGACCGTGAGCTTGTTACTCTTGGAGGGAGACCTCCTAGTTGGCTTGGCGGTTGGTGCTCCGGTGATCTCTTCAAGAAGATTGTGAAGAGGCCCGGGCTTCTCCTTCGTGGAGCTTGTGAAGTGGTTGTGGAGCTTGCCATCTCCGGAGCGGAGGAAAAGCTAACCATAAGGAAAGGGCCATTATCCTTCGTGGGTGTGGTTCGGAGAATAGGGTGAGCCTTCGTGGCGCGGGGAATCCTTCGTGGGACCTCCACTCCTCCAAACGTGATGTACCTTCTTGCAAAGGAAGGGAACACGGGAATACATCCTCGTCTCCGCGTGCCTCGGTTATTTCTATACCCGAGCTCTCATTCCTTGTGATAGCCATCGTGCTTGAAGTACATATATCTTGCTATCACTTGTGCTACATATATCTTGTGCCTATCTTGCTTAGCTCTACTTGCTATTGTTACACTTAGTTGAGCTTAGCATATTTAGGGTTTGTGCTTGTAAACTAAACGATAGTTTAATTCTGCATTCTTACAAGACAAATCCGCAAGAGTTTTTAATTGCCTATTCACCCCCCCCCCCTCTATGCGACATCTCGATCTTTCAAAAACCAACAAGTCAACATAGTTTAGTGGGTACTAAAAAATTGGTTGCATTTGTGTGTGTGTGTGTGTGGGGGGGGGGGGGGGTTGTTGGTCCCCTACTGCCTCCGCCTTGGTGGTATGTGTGCGTCGGTACGTGATATCATTCATCGCCTCCTTAAATTATGTATTAATGAGGGAACATGGTGACGTGGGGTAGCACGACAATGCCCTTGGATTATGGACTTGGTTTTTCGAGGAAGAGGATGGGGGGTTGTTGGTCCCCTACTGCCTCCGCCTTGGTGGTATGTGTGCGTCAGTACGTGATATCATTCATCGCCTCCTTAAATTATGTATTAATGAGGGAACACGGTGACGTGGGGGTAGCACGACAATTCCCTTGGATTATGGACTTGGTTTTTTGAGGAAGAGGATGTGCTGGTAAATTCTTCTGCGCGCAAACAAGACAACACCCGGGACACGATTTACCCAGCATTAGGCCCCCAGAGGGAAAATCCTACGTGTTGCTTGTGTTCTCTTGATTGAAGATGATTAGGGTTACAAGGTTGGTGTGTCGGCTATGGTGTTCTCTAGATCATGTGTTGTGGAATCGTCCTTCCAGTCAATTTATCCTAGTCCTTATATAGGAGGCCTTGTCTCAGGACTCCGGGTCGGTTACATGTTCGACTACCCCTGTATGGGCTTGTCCTTGTGTTGCACGTCAGGTTCTTGGGCTTTGATTGCTTGTCGTGTCATGGGCTTCCTGGGAGTTCTGCTTGGACCGTAGCCTGGTATGTTAACAATGGGTATCCAATAAGGTATGCCCACGTCACACGGGGATCCAAGAGTGGATATCCATAACCATGGGGAGAACATTAAGTACTAGTGTACTTATGTTACTTCCTATAGAAGTACTAGCGATGGTTATGTGGGGTGAATATTAGCGCAAGTAAGTGCATCTTTATGTGCGACTCTACCCGTACACACATACTAAAGTCACCATATATGCTAATCATATAGCTATGGTAGTGGTGAGTGTGCAACTCTCTGGAACCCTTTTTCCCATTGCAGTTTCAAGTACTTTACATCTCTTACTATGTTTACTATGCATGTATAGGAAGAAATTATATGCGTGTATAGGAAGAAATTATATGTCTGGTTTGTATTTATCCGGTTTACGGATGGAGACAAAATTATGGCGAAATGCAAGAGGGTAGATTATGGCAAAATATCTCCTCTGTTTCTTGATATAATGTGTATTGCACAAATATTAACGCACAAATTAGGAGGGAAAACTTCGTTGTTTGAACGTTACTAGAACCTAGGTATCTTGTCCGGCCTTCTCCATAGACTGTGAGAGGCGGACCAGGAGCTGGTATCTTGTCCTTTTTATGGGATCTGGATACTCGATGGCTAATTCTCGGATAATTGCAACCCATTTGCAATCCACATGCAGCACTAACCATGATTTAGATCTAAGGGTTTAAAAAATTTCTCATCGGTTGCAACTCACTTGTAGTTAAAAAATAATGAGCTGCAACCCACTTTCAACTAGAAAACACTCAGCTGCAACCCACTTATAACACTTCACACACACAAATCACGACATAAACTCAACGATTCTGATTCTGTAGTTGACCGAGCTCTAAAATTTCTGAGCCGACCGAGAACTAGTACACCGATATATAAAAAAAAAGACAAGCAGGGAATGTTTTGATGGTTGTCAAATCTCATCGTACCAATTATCTTTTTCTTATCAACTTATTTGTCGGCGATGACAAAAAAATGTGGCACTGGAAGGATTTCACAGGAGGTTTAACATGTAAATGCTGCAAACAGTGGCTGGCACACGTACGTGGAAGAAGAGTTTATCAGGTTTACGGAGGGAAACAAAATTATGGCGAAATGCAGGAGGTGGCGGAAGGAAGTTGCGTGGATGCTTCAATGTAAATAAATACTGATGAGGAGAGCCGTTTCCACTCAGACACGATTTTAGGTCTCGCTCATGAGACGCGGCGTGGGTCGCTCCACAGTCTTATAGCATGGAAAAGGAATGCTTCTCAATTTAGCTTCTTCCAAAGAAAGAGAGAAAGGAACGGTCCAGCGAGCTCACTGAATCTCCGATCACCTTTCGTAGATCGGTGCAGCGTTCATCACTGGCCGTTGGACGGATGTAGCTCGTGATCACGGAAAAACCAAAAGAACACATTCTACCGTCTCCATGGCGACTGCTTACGCGTTGTGCTCCGTCGCCGTGGTCGCCTGGTTCGCCTCAATCGTCGTCATGGTGCTGAGCTTTTTCATCGACAAGGGCACCGTCCAGATCCGCGTCACGACCAGCTATGCTTTGGTCGACTGTGCCCCGCCGCTGCTGCCATCACCGGCTGCAAGAAACAGCAGCTCCTTCCGCGAAAGCCTCCTTCCGCTCCTGGCCGCTCTGCCCGCCGCCGCCGCCGCCGCCGCGCCGCGTGGATTCGCCTCTCTTCACTCCGACGACCACAGCGCCTTCGTCCGCGGCATCTGCCTCGGCTTCGACCACACCAGCAGCTGCCACGCGTGCCTCGTCGCGGCCGCCGAGAACCTCACCAGCAGCTGCCTCGGCGCGAGCCGCCGCGGCGGAGCTTGGAGGAGCGAGAGCTGTTTCGTGGCCTACGCCGACACGAACACCTCCTCCGCGCGGGAGGACGCCTTCCGTGTGTTAGGAATAAGCCATGTCGTGGTGTCGACCAGCGTGTGTGCGCGTCTAGGTTGAGGTCGGACTGCGGTGCGTGGTCGCGTCCATGCTGGTGTCCGTGGTCACGGCAGGTGTGCCTAGTGTATCGTGTGTAGGTCGTGCCGGTAGATTGGCTAAACTCTAGGTTTGTTAGTGCGTGCGTTAGAAACGGAGAGTCCTTGGCATGGCTTGCGGTCAGCTTAGAGGATATCGATAGTGCGGTTGAGGAGATGGCTCACTTACTTTTTTTTTTTTCGAAATGGGGGTGAACCCCGGCTTCTGCATCATGACGATGCACACGAGCCTTTTATTAAAACTTAGTTCAAAACACAAATCTTTTACAAGCACACATCAACGAAGATCGATACAAGAATCAATCATCGAAAAAAACAGCATACTAAGACTATAAATCAACATAGCCTCCTAGTATGACGCCAACCAGCCTGGCACAAGATATCCTGAGCAACCATCAGGAGCCGTATGCAGCCAGAAGCCATGGCATCCCGCTGCCCCTCCGGGGAAAGTAGAGCCCAGAGTTGGACCCAATGGGAGACCATATGAAGAACCTGCAAAAAGTTAAAAGAGGATTTTTTTATTAAAGATTATATCATTTCTAATCCTCCAAATAGACCAACATAAAGCAGACATCCCAATCCGAATAAAAGCCTTAGATTGTCTATTTACTCCATTTAACCAATTACCAAACATATTAGTAATATTGGTTGGAGGTGGAAGATCATAAGTGAAAGTAACCGTACGCCATACGAGTTTAGCTAACGGACATTCAATAAACAGATGTTGAATAGTCTCCTGCTCCCCGCAGAAGACACATTTTGTACATCCATTCCAATGACGTTTCGCTAAATTATCCTTAGTTAATAACACTTTATTACTCATGAACCACATAAAAATCTTAATCTTTAGCGGTATTTTCACCTTCCACAAATACTTTCTCAAGTAAGGAGTATGATCACACATACTATCTTCATACATCGACTTGACAGAAAACATCCCATTAGCTGTCAACTTCCAAACAAAACGATCATCCTCATCGTTTAAATTAACCATCATTAATCTTCTACATAATTGTATCCACGAGGTCCACTTATTATCATTTAGTAACCTCCGAAAAGTAATTTGCAAAGGTGATTGGGCAAGCACATGTGCAACAGTAACATTCTTATGATGTACAATATTATACAAGGACGGATATTGCTGGGCCAAAGAGGTATTTCCTAACCAGACATCTTCCCAAAAGCAGATGGACCTACCATTCCCAACTTTGAAAGAGCCCCTAGAAAAAAACTCCTGTTTGACCATCATCAATCCTTTCCAAAAGGGGGAATCAGTAGGCTTAGCCTCTACCTCTGATAACGTCTTATGTGTTAGATATTTGTTATGTAGCAACTCTTGCCACACCCCATCCTCATTTAAAAGTTTGTAAAGCCATTTACTCAATAAACATTTATTCTTTATTTCGAGTACCTCAATACCTAACCCTCCTTGATCTTTGGGTCTACATACAATATTCCATTTTGTAAGCCGGTATTTCTTTTTGTTTTCGTCAGACTGCCAAAAGAATCGAGATCTATAGAAGTCTAAACGTTTTCTTACCCCAACAGGTATTTGTAGGAAAGACAACATAAACATTGGTAAACTAGTCAACACTGAATTAATAAGAACTAACCTATCACCATAGGATAATAACTTCCCTTTCCAGCATCCTAATTTACCTTCAAAACGGGTCTCCACCGGATACCAATCTGAATTCCTTAGTTTTTTGTAATGGATTGGAATACCCAAGTATCTAAAGGGGAGTTGTCCAATATCACATTCAAAGATCTGTTTATATTGGAGCTCCTCCTCCTTTGCCATTCCAAAACAAAAAATCTCACTTTTGTGGAAATTAATCTTAAGACCCGACAGCTCTTCAAAGAGACACAAGATTAATTTCATATTAACGGCTTTACTAAGGTCATGTTCCAAGAATAGGATTGTATCATCAGCATACTGTAATATAGAGAGTCCTCCATCAACTAAATGAGGAATTAACCCTCCTACCTGACCATCTTCTTTTGCACGTTCAATTAAGATAGCAAGCATATCCACTACAATATTGAATAGCATTGGAGATAAAGGGTCCCCTTGCCTTAAACCTTTCCTTGTCTGAAAATAATGACCAATATCATCATTTACCTTGACACCAACACTACCTCCTTGAACAAACTGTTGTACAATCCTACCCCATTCTGGAAAAAAACCTTTCATTCTCAAAGTTTGTTGTAAAAAAGGCCATTTCACCTTATCATATGCCTTTTCGAAATCAATTTTAAATAATACCCCATCCATTTTCTTAGTATGTAGTTCATGGATTGTTTCATGAAGTATAACTACCCCTTCCAAAATATTCCTTCCTGGCATAAAAGCAGATTGAGTTGGTTTAATCACTCTTGGTGCAATCCCCGAGATACGATTAGTCCCAACTTTAGTGAAAATCTTAAAGCAAACATTCAGCAAACAAATAGGTCTATATTGTTGGATCTGAACCGCATTTTCCTTCTTGGGTAACAAAGTGATAACCCCAAAATTAAGTTTATAAAGGGGCAGTTCCCCATCACTAAACTGGGAAAACAATGCCATCAAATCATCCTTTAAAACTTCCCAAAATGTTTGATAAAACTCAGCTGGAAAACCATCTGGCCCAGGAGCTTTATTCAACTCCATTTGAGAAATGGCCTCGAACACCTCCTTTTCAGTAAAAGGAGCCGACAAGATCTCATACTTGGGCAGGCCGGGTCTCCAGGAGCTAGTGCGTGTGCGCGCGAGTGCCGCAGAGTAGTTGCTAGGTGCTGTTCTATAAAACGTCATGTAATCCTTTGTACTGTTTTGGGTGCCAAGTGAATACAAAAGAGACTAGGGCGTTGGTGCGCCCGTGGCGGCGTTCGTCGCCGGCCGGAAAACCTTGTGTTCATCTCCTTCTTCTACCTCAAGTCCGTGAGTGAGAGAGAGAGAGAGCTACCTAGGGCTGCTTGGCACCTACACCGTGACGTCGTCTTCTCCGGCCAAGACCCGGGAGGAGACCCCAACTGCTTCGACACGCGGAAGCTCGTCGCGCTCGCGCGGTCCATGGCGCGGCGCCGCGCCGCGAAGGTCTTGGGCGCGCATGTGTTCAGGGACGCGGCCGCACTAGCGAGGAGGAGCGTCGCCGCCGCGCAGGACACGGTGCGCGTGTTTCCGGACGTCGCCAGGGGGGACACCAGGGTGCGCGTGCTGGCGCAGTGCGCGCGGGACCGCGCCGGCGCGGCGGAGTGCGCGCGGTGCCTGGGCGACGCGGCGAGGCAGGTGCCGCCGTGCTCCTGGGGCCTCGACGGTGCGCACGTGCGCGTGGCGGACGTCGTCGGGTACAGCTGCTTCCTGCGAGTGGAGACGTTGGTTAAGCCGCAGCCCGTGGCGACATGGCGGAGTGAGTACTTCTTTCTACATGTAATTCTCTTGCAAGATCATGCCAAATTCTAAGCTGTCTCTAAGTTGAAGATGGTCGATCGATGCCTGCAGGTCATTTTTTGGATATGGCAACGAACGTCCTGGTAGCGCTCGAAGTTTTTGCAACAGTTCTTGCCGCAGTAGCATCAGGTGCGTTCCTGTTTCCGCATCTAAATTCATGACTGTCAATCAGTCTGTGATTTCATTGCTGAGCACAGTCTGATCCGGGGCTCTGGTGAAGCAGGTGCGCTGGTTTAGCACCACGCGGGTTTGGCTCTCTCGTCGTCCTGGGTGATATACTGGTTGATTGAGGACTTCATATCTCGAATCGGTTGATAATTAGTCATCTATGTTCTTATGTTTTCCTTGAACTGCAGTCCATACTTGCTGTGTTTTGCATACCTGCAGCGTGGTTGTTGGCTTTTTTTTTTTTGTTGAGGGAATGCAGCGTGCTTGTTGATTTCTGCTTGTTTTCTAAGAAATTTTCATCTGGAATCCATGCCTAAATCGGTGCACACCAGGAATGGTTTTGTTCAAAAAAAAAAAAAAAGGAATGGTTGAATGAATACAAGGTATTACGGCGTACCGTCCTTCTGCATTAACTGTGAAGAACGAATAGGACTCTGAAAAAAAGATGCTTATAGTCATCACATGGCAATACATCATTGATTAAGTTGGAGAATGGCTGAATGGGTGCTGAATTAGCATACTATGCCGATTGCAAGTACATAGTCCATGTGGCTCCAAGTATGGTGAAAAATCCATCTATTATTACCATAACTTAATCAGATAAGCCCTTGTGCATGTGATGTTTCTTTTCAAAAAGGAGATTAAAATCCCGGCCTCTACATTAAAACTATGCACACAACTTTCTTTATTGAAGTTGATCTAAGGCAACTATGCTAAAGTCATCAGCAAATAAAGTACTGATGCATGGACCGAAGGTAAGCAAGGATGTGAAACTGCATCCGCCGTAAAGAAGATTTTTTTTGCGAAACACTGTACAGACGTAGAAGTTCACATATATGTACATACACTCAACCGCTATGAACGCACGCACATCCTACCCCTATGAGCACCTTCGAGAGACTGTGTCCAAGAAACTTCATCCGACAAGTCTTGAGATTGACGAAGTCACCACAGGCGCCTCGCTGTCGATGAAACGTCGCCTCCCACTGAAGAATATTTCGCCTTTAATGAGACACCAAAGTGTTAAAGCTGGTGTTTAAACTCTAGTGGGCTGGGGGTGCCACTGTCCTCCTAACCACCCAACCCAACTCAGCGATACACTTTGCTAAAGCACGAAACTATGAAATCTGAGCAATAGTGAACTTGTGGAATAGTGCAAAAAGATACAGGTTCAATTCATGAACTTTGGCTTGAAGAGCAAACACTATAAGTCCATAAATCACCTAATGTAATTTTTTTTGACAAACACCAAATGTATTTAGAAGACCCAGTACTGTTGTCACTATACGTACCTTCCAACGTTGCACCACAAAAGCAAAGTAATTGGTGGTGGGGGGATCACGAAATGATGCAGAATTTAACCAGAAAATGATTTAGACTACGGAGACCTTTTTTTGACATAAACATAGCTCTTTATTCATCGTTACATCGTTTACTAACTAGTAATTTCTACGTGCTTTGCACGTCAGATTATTATGTATACCTACAATTCTAATCCATAAAATTAAAAGAATCACCTATGCTCGGAAATTCAATTCGGCTCCCGGGTGCAAATGCTCTCTCTACCAAAAAAATTATATTTCATCATGTCGAAATTTTTTGACAAAAAATTCTACATGTACATGTCCACAATTGAAATTTCGAGCGTATGCACCCGGAAGTCGAATTGAATTTCCGAACATGGGAGTGGTGTTTTGGAACATGAGATCATATGCTCCCCCATTTTGAAATGCATGTTACACTTATTTTGAAATTTTAAAAAATTTAAAACAAAAATTCTCACGTATATCTTCACATGCTACACGCTCACAAAGTTATTTCATGAAAAATCGACTTATCATGTGGCGTGTGTAAAAAATTCAACCGTAAAAATAAGGCTTTTTTGAAAAGAAATTTTCTCTTTTTTACGTAGACCACATATGTTATGATATGCTACTATTTAATACGTAGTTTTCAAAGGGTGGTTATATTCTAGGAACTCCAGAAAGTTTTTTGTTTTTTTTTTTACATCAAACCACAATTGGACAACTTTTTATGAAGTACTCCCTCCAGTCGTTATTAATCGACCCGTAACTACAACTAAAACAATGTATCCTTCCGTATAGGCGACGTCGATTAAATCAGATTAGAGGGAGTATGTATTAGGAGAATCCTTGGTTTTTATTTAGTTTACCAACTTCTCAAACTTGAAATATAGAGAAAAGAAGTTTGATGTTCAAATTTCCGCCATTTTATAAACGGAGGCTGTCATGCATGCATTCTAGGTCACACTGTCAGTTTGCTAGCATTGTACGTGCGCATTTATTGAGATACTTCTAGTTCTCTACAGCCTAGTCTACCATCTTCAAGTCATCACGTTGTGTTTTCTAGTTCTCTATACTGCCTGCTCACGTGCAGCTCCTCGCGTGAAAGTTCTAGAGTCACTAGTGGAAATATGGCCTTTTGCACCGGTTTTTAAAGGCCATATGCACCGGATGGGCAACCGGTGCAAACCATCCGGTGCAAAAGGCCCCCCCCTTTTGCACCGGTTCTCTTACGAACCGGTGCTAAAGGGGTCTCCACGTGGCCGGCTGTGGGGCGCTCGGCGGGGGAGCTTTTGCACCGGTTCGTAATACGAACCGGTGCAAAGGGTTGGGCCGCGGCAGCATTTTAGTGCCCTTCCCTGCCGCGGCGGACTCGCCGCGGCAGGGAATTGCACTAAAACGCTGCCGCGGCGAGACTCTGCCCCATTCGAAATACGGTATAATATTAATGCAGTACAATTCACATATATATATAGGAAACCATTGTATTACATATATCGATCAAAGTGACACACGTTCATGCATATATATATATGTCTACATCAACATTGATATTGGCGGTTGTCCACATAGTGTTCTCCATCTGGAGCTATGACTTGCTCAAGTAAGAACCCCGCCAGTTCTTCTTGAATTGCTCGTACATATAGCTGTTCTCCATCTGATGCCTCTTCATCTTGATCACCTCCTCCTGCATCTTCATCTTCATCATGCCCTGTTGCGGTATAACCGTAGTTAGGGTACATATCATCATCCTCTTCTTCTTCTTCGTCGTCTTCCATCATAACCCCTCTTTCTCCATGCTTGGTCCAACAATTATAGCTGGGCATGAAACCTTTCCAAAGCAGGTGTGAGTGAATGACTTGCCATTCAGGGTATTGCTTCAAGTTATGGCAATCAACACATGGACAACACATAAAACCATCCGCCTGTGGGTTTTCCGAGCCACACGGATAAATTCTTCCAGGCCCGATCTGAACTCGGGTAAACGTCGGTCAACGTACATCCATTGCCGCCGGTTCATCTACATCAAATAATTAATTAAGTTTATCAATAAACAATTACAAAACATCATAATATTTATAAATAGTGGAAATTAGCACCGTACAAATGAAAGGGTTAAGTTGTTGCTTAAACCTTGATCGAGGAGGAAAGAAGGAGAAAGCTTAAGTGTCGCTCCGGCACCTCATCTCATTTTTGTTGGGTGTAAAATCAAGCGGCATCACTCTCTCACACATTTCATCGAGCACCTTATGTGCATGCCAAAGAGAAGCAACTTAGCACTCAACACACACACCTTCTCCTAGCAAAAATGAAGTGAGTTGGGCTGTTTGGCCGGTAGCTGAGCTGAAATAGGGCTGGGGACCTTTTAGCACCGGTTCGTGTTACGAACCGGTGCAAATGGTCTATCTTTTGCACCGGTTCGTAACACGAACCGGTGCTAAAGGGTCCTCGGCCGACACGTGCTCGGCGACGAACCTTTTGCACCGGTTTGTGTTACGAACCGGTGCAAAGATAGATCATTTGCACCGGTTCGTAACACGAACCGGTGCAAAGGTCCCTCGGCCGGCTGCTCCCCACGAACCGGTGCTAATGACCCCTTTTAGCACCGGTTCGTGCCAAATCCGGTGCAAATGACATTTGGGGCAAAAAACCAAAGCCCTTGTTTCTACTAGTGAGTGTACGGTTTGGTTAGATGACAGAGAGGTGGTCCCCTCAGCGAATCCCTTCAATATAAACCGTAGGATTGCAACATCCAACGGCACATGTGATGCCACCACATCTCAGATTTTTAGTCAATTGATTAGAGCCATTGGATTGTATAGATCCAACGGTTGATATGTTCTGCTATTGGTACACTATATAGTGGTATAGATATAGATAAGGGTACAGTAAAATCAGGTAGCTCATCGAACCACACATGCTGATCATATCTCCGAGCTAGTCTCGCTAGTTCATATTTGCTTCACGGACATTGTACTTGAACTGAATTTTTGAAAATTTTGTTGCCAGGTTGTAACAGTCATCTAAAGTCGCCGCTGCGGCTCCATTTGAGTAGCCTCCGTCTTGCATTGCTTGGATCACATACAGGTTATCAAAGCAGTAAATAACTCTGTTACAGCCAACAGTTTGATCCAACATGAGTCTCTGCTTCAGTGCATTGATCTCAGCTGATAAAACATCACGAACAAACTCCTATTTCGTGCTACTAGCAGCTATGAAGGATCCATTGCAGTCCCAAATTACAGCCCCGGTAGCACCTCGTAGCTGGTCCTCATCAAATGAGGCATCTACATTCAACTTGACAAAATTAGATAGAAAGCGCCAATGGCCATTGCCGATTGCGCCACTTCTTTCACTTTTTCTCCATGCTATGCTTGCCTTCTTTCCCACCATAAATACCAACACATGATTTTTTAAACATAAGGCCTAAGCCCAGCTTTAAATTAATAAAGCCACAATGGCAGAAAACCATACATCCGAATCTGAGATCTGACACACATACGCCACAAACACTCAGCCAACTGCAAGACTGAAACCTACTACCCCAAGACTGGTACCTACAACACAAATACAACGCAAGACCGATAACAAAGTCATATGAACCAGCGCCACGTCCAGCCCCATCAAGTCCTCATCCTCGCGAGCAAGCTCCTACCCTCATCCAGCGGCACGTCCAGCAGGTCCCTGACCCTCCGACTGACCCGTGCCCTCCAGCTCTTGCTCGTCGTTCCTGGTGGAGACGCCGTCCAAGTCCTTCTCCTCCGCCCGCCTCATGGCCCTCTCCAGAATCGGTGTGCTCGCCTGCACACCGGTGAACCTTGCGCTCTTGCGGGTTGGCATCATAGACGATGCCTTCTTCTTCCTCCTGGCGTACTCGATGGTCTTTGTGCGGCGGCCCTGAGCCACCGGAGTTGTTTCCTTCAGCGCCTTCTGCAGGTCCTCCCTTGGCTGCTCCCCGGTGCTGTCCACCAAGATACTCGTCCTCCATAAGCCCAAGCTCGCTCGACTGCCCCTCCTGGACGCCAGATTTGGCGAGCACCGCCGGCGGCAAGTCCACGACCTGGCTGTCATCCACCCATGAGGGTAGAGGGTCCGTGACCTGCGAGATAGAGTCCGCAGACCCCGACGGCGCTCCCGCCCTCAGCTCCTGCACCATCGCCCCTGCTTTGAGTGTGAGCAGCTCCAACTCCTTCATCTTGCCCTGTTCGGCCTTGTCAAGCATCGTCGGTAGGGGCCCCATGTCCACTCCGAGATTGGAGCCATAATAGTTGAAGCCCCAAGCCGCGGACCCTCCATGCGACTGACCACGGACCGGGGCACTCCACGAGCCCAGCATCCCGGCCCCAACCGTCTTGGCCCCGGATGCACCGGCCTCGTCCACCGCCCCGGCCCCGAGCCCCGGCTCAGACCTCTGGTCTTTGTCCTTGTTCTTTTTGTTCCTTCCATCCTTGTTCCGCTCACCATCTGAGGACACATAGTCCGAGTCCTTCTTGTCCCTGTCATCGCGGGCCGGTGGCGGGTCCCCTGCCCCTCCCCAATCCCATCCCCCGGGCCATGTTCCGCCTGCACCCCAACAGTGAAGCCTTCACCATTGACAAAGACTTGAACCGAGCCCTTGATGCGCTCAGGGTACCGGCATTGGAACCGTATTCGAATCGGCTAAGTCTCTCTCTTTAAGATCGATAGATCATCAACATCAATTGCCCTGCCCACCATCCCAAAGGCCACCATAAGTCTCTCCCGTTCCATCAGGTCCTCAGGGACGCCGATAAGACGAACCCAAGTCGACGGTAGAACAAGGTACGGCTTTGGAGCGTTGAAAGCCTCCCTAATCTCCGTATCTTTCTTGTTGAGCGGTAAGTATAGCTTGCCACTCCCCGTGCTCAAGCGAAGAGTCTAACGTGTGGGGAAGATGACGGAGAACTCTGACTCCGACAGCCTCCGCACCTTCCAATCCCACATGTCATCTACCAGGTGCTTTAGCTCAGCAACGAGTTGTTCCTCCGAGAGCGGTGCAGACGGGAACTTGATGACAGCAGCAAACACTTCCCCCACCCGCTTACCTCCCTTGAGCGGCTCAACATCAATGTTGTAGAACCCACCACCTGTAATGGCATGGCCCATCGTCTGGAGGTGGAAGCCCTTTCCCCTCGACGGCCAGTTGGAGGCGCCCGCACCCTCCCGGCGGTCGCCACCCTCCTGCCAGCGACCACCGTAGCCCCCGTCCCTGCGCCCTCCCGCATCAAAGCAACGCTTCCGCCCATCATCCCCACCGACCACGAGCACCTCCGCAAAGGAGCGGTCGAGCGGTGGCGGGGTTTGAACTGGGCGGAGGAGCCTGTGTGGTGGCGCGGAGGGATCGCACAGCCGCTGTCTCACCTCACTATGACGAGCTGGGAACCCTAAGGATGGGGATGAGCACCCGGCTGGCATCCAAAGCCACCTAAACCTCCAACGTTTAAATGGGCCAGGCCCGGGAGTGATTAGAGTCCCCTCACTAGCCGGATCTGGAGCAGACGAAAGACTCACCAGGGGCCCAAGAGCAGGCGACGCGGCCCACCCCAGGCCTAGGCCGCCCCTCCCCGGGGTCTCCCTAGGGTTACTGCCGTCTTCCCCAGCGGCCGCCTCCCGCGCGACCTGCGACGCCGCCGTCTGAACCACCGGCGTCGAGAAAGACGAGCACCCCCACCCCGACGGAGCACTCCCAGCGCGCGTCTTCCTTGTAGAGCTAGCAGCCTGCCAGCCGGCGTCGCCCAGGCGAGTGAAACGAGGCACGGTGCGACTGAAGCCCGCACCTTTTTCAAAATCTTTAAATAGCCGGCTACATTTAAGTTCAGGTCTAGAAGGGGAAGTTTGAAAACATACATTTCAAGGGAGCTCAAATTGCATCGATGCAACTGCAACTCTAATATGCAACACAACTACACAGATTGATGATTACACTTCGCTTTCTGATGAAAATGCTAGCAAACTAAAACAAGATACATAACTCCACATATTTCTTTCTCGTTGTCAGCTCTAGCTAATGAGTCATAATTTGCAGTCACAGAGCATGCTGCCTACCGACCGCCTCTTCCATAGTGCCAGCAACTCTGCGGCTTCATCCTCTGCCTGACTCTGTCTTCGGCGAGAGGTGACGCAGCGGACAGGCGCCCACGACGACGAGAACAAGAGGGGCAGGGGAGGAGCTGACCGATGCAGGGAGCGACAACAGATGAGCTAGCGGCGGGTGATGCCGGTGACTAGCGCAACCATAGCGGAGCCGTTGAGTAGGAGGTGGAATCACGGCGATGGATGAGTTAGGCGTTGGGGAGTCGAGCGAGATGACTCGCGGAATATTTTGACCAAGAAATGCGACAAGAACCGACAAAAGCTAGCATTTCGAAACGATTAGCAAAGTTGAGGGTTTGTATTGTAGCAAGTTTTATTTCTTAACACACAGAAGAGGAGGAACGATTTTCAGCTTTGGCAAAAGCACAAGAAGCACATGGGTCACAACCTTCTGTCTTAGTTTTGCGAAATAGTAGAGGCAACTTTAAAGAGCAAGCTATGTATAGGTCTGGAAAATTCAAATCTACTATTACATTGATGAGAAGATCTTCGGTTTTCAATGATTTCTGTTATTGATGGCTCAGTTTTAGCTTCCAAGACATGTATCTAAGTACTCCTAATTTCATCATATCGACTTTCTTCTATAAAACTTAAATAAGGTATTATCCAGGAATATAAGACACCAACCATATCGTGCGCTAATCTGTTCGTAATTTTGTGTGCTTTATCCTAATTCCATCCTATCATATTTATTTTGTAAAAACTCAAAAATGTACTATTATTTTCTCACCTGGTTCTTTTTAAAAAGAAATAAGCTGATTTTTATCGTCGTTATACAAAATTTCAATCATCGCTAATTTTATGGGATCGTGCACCAAGGTGCACATCTAAATCTAGTGGTTAACAATTGTAGGCCATTCAAGCATAGGTAGTGGTAAACAATTTGACTTGGTTATGACTATTGATTCTAGGACAGTTTTAAAATTTGGAGCACTAGAATAAATAGTACAGGGAAGGGAGAAAATATTTTACCATTTACCTCTTTTGTCTAAAATATAAACATTTGTGTTTGAATTTTGCTTAGAGACCTTTTTGAGGACATTTATAATAAAGAAAAATATGTCCATTTTAGAGTGTTAAGTTTCCCTCACAAATGCAATTATTTTTTATACGAGTTGAAAAAAAATGAGTGCTATCCTCATTAGTGCAAATTGTCTCTTTATTGCATATATTAGATGTTACAAGGGACTATGTACCTCGTCTCTCCAGTTTCTCCTCACTAACCTAGGGGTAGAGTCCCCTAGAAAATAAGTTTGTTTTTTGTCCCTGCAGCCATAAGTGAGGAAATAATTGTTTCATCAAGCAACACAATAGTTTTTATTAAGAAACAAGCAAGTTAGAAAGAACAATTAGCTCACCGATTATGATGGCACCAGAAGATACGATGAATGAGGTTACCAGGGGACGGTTCAAGACCACAAGTAGATTCATCGGTTGTCCTCAACCATGTGCCACCCTTGAGGTGGTACTCCCCAAGATGTATGTCCCTGGGTTTGAGTTTTACAATGGTGTCGCCAACAATGGTAGGGAGCGCCCTAGCGCTCACACTCAGACTCCTATCGATATTGGCAAACAGAACATTTCCCCCAATGCTCTCTACTGGGGTAAATTTGTTTAGGATAAGGTCAGCTAATCTGTAAACTAACAGGTGCAAAGAATTCGGTTTGTCGCTACAACCGATAGCCAGAACATCCGAGTCACATTGTACCAGGTGGTATGGAGGCTGGATTTTTCCTGGGCATGTGGCAATCAACTTTGGTGGCGATAGGATTTCCTTATCATGGTGTGGAGGGTCGATCTGGAGAATCTGTGGGTTACTACTGTTATAACCGGAACGCTGCAATATGTACAGCCTTCCTTGGAACGACACTGACCTCCACATGGGTGAAAGGCTCCAGCTTGAGACACTCCATTGCCGGTCAATGCCGCCGGAGGTGGTAGCAAAGGCCACGTGGCCCATCATTGAAAGAAGAATCATGACCGTGATGAGTCCATCCGAGCTCACGCTGACGGAGGTAGCACTGATTTTCCTGAAATCCGACAGATCCCATATGGAAGGCAGCTTAGACTTGGCCGCAAAGTCAGTCACAAGGGTTGAGAGAGGCGGGAGCTCGGCGATGTCGCCGGTGAAGGGGTGGAGAAGGCGGATGGCGCCGTCTCGTTCCTGTAGCAGCAGGACGAGGCCGTCAACCGAGTCGAGAATGCGGTGGTCCTCGAACAGCCGGAGGCGTGCGCGCACGGAGAGGCCCGTGGAGCGGTTGAAGAAGCGGACGTACCCGTGGAGCTCGCTGTGGCCGGGGAAGAGCGCGCGGCCCTCGGGCAGCAGCACCCACAGCCGCGGGTGGAAGCGCTCGTCGACGAGGCCGCAGCCAAGTGGGCAGACGGTGCTGGAGCGCCAGAGTGGACAGACGGCGCGGAAGCGCACGTAATCGAGCAGATCTCCGGCCAGCACCCGCCACCCAATCAGCCGAACCAAGTCCGGGTAGAGACACGCCCAACGGGATGCATCGTCCATTGGCAGATGGTACCCTCGATGCAGCAAACACGACAAATTGAGATGGTTGGCGAAGAACTAACAGAATCCAGATGAGATACACGTAACACGCCGCCGCCACTCCGGCGCGGATCGTCACTTCGCCTCGCCCTGCGCCGCCGTGGGAATTCAGAAAGATGACAAATTGAGTTGCTTGGCGAAGAACAAACAGAATCCAGGTGAGAAACCGAGCTGATGCACGCAGCACGCCGCCTGCCGGTGAGCGGTGAGCCCTCCCACGCGGATCGTCGCAGCTGCCTTAGGCCTCGCCCTGCGCCGCCGTGGGAACTTGGGAGATTTGGGATTTTAGGGGAACCCGGGACAACGCCGTATTTGAGGATCAAGGTGGCCGGCTAGTTGGGCTTGTCCGCTTGGGCATTTATACCCCTTTGTGCTAATGGGCCAGAGCAATCAGATATGTCAGCGATTTTTTTATAATACATTTTTTTCTTTATTTTCAGAAATAATACTCGATTTCGAAAATTTTCACAAATAATACACCGCCGAGAAATAGTACCCCGATTAGTGGGGTATTGGGGAAGCCGAACCCGATTAGCCGCAGTCGGGGTAGCCAAACCCGATTTCTTCAGGCCACCTGACGCTCGCCAATTCCTTTGCAGTAGTCGGTGTACACTTACCCGATTGCCTCCAATCGGGAATAGCTAACCCGACTTGTTTGGTCAGGCTACTCATTCCCGAATTTTTGGCCCTGTCATCCCGCCACCCTTCTCCCAGTCATCTTCCCGCCACAGTTCTCCGACCAACCTGTTACCGCCACCCCTCTCCCGCCACCCTCTTTCCCGCCAATTAATCTTGATGGCTCTCTATAAAAAGAACCGGACCACAAGATTGTTTCGAACAACCATTGTTTCTATCCCTTTCTTCGACCGCAATTGTTTTGCTGCCATGAGTGTGCCTTGCTCGGACCTGGACTGGAGGCCGAGGAAGAAGAAGGATGCAAGCTTGCCCCCGGCATTCTACTGCATTTGGTGCTGAAATACCAAGCAAACAAACAAAAAAATCATTGTTAAATGAGGGAAATAGAAGTAGAGATGAGAGCAAAACGAGAGACAACTGAGAGAAAATGAGGAGGAAGAAGAAGAAGGCGAGGGCGTCGGCAGGGCGTCCGCTCGCATTTAAGCCTGGCTAGCACTACTCGGGGAACCTCTCCCTGATTCACCGCCTCATGATGCCGCGGCCCGACAGGCCTACCGCTGGTCAGACCGACCGCTGCGGCGCGTCTTTTCGGGGAGCAGGAGGCCAACATCGCGCACTCGGGGAACATCGGCCCGACAGGCGCTCGCTCATGCGGTCGACGTCAGATTCCTGATACTCGGGTTTCGCTTTCCCGATACCCTCTAATCGGGGTACTATCCCCGACGGTATATTATTTGTGCAAAATTTTGAAATCGAGTATTATTTTTGGACATAAAGAAAAATGTATTATTAAAAAAATGGCCTAGATACTCCAGAGTTAAAATGAAAAATAGTTCTAACCCCGGGTGTACATGCTCCTGGTTAAATAAAAAATCAAAAAAATAGCAAACAAGTTCAAAAAAAACTGAATTTGTGTATAGCGAACATGGACAAGTTTTCTAACTGCACACAATAAATCTAGGATAAACAACATACATAGTGATCTGTGCAAAAAAGACAGAATGTGGTGTTGTTTAGAACATCTAGATTTATTGCTTACATCACTCATATTTGTCTCTTTGAAATACTTATATCTTGCTTAGCTTATCTTGTTTTTGGTGCACTTTGTTGAACCTGGCTTATTTCGGTTTCATGATTGTAAAATACACGTACGTTTAGTTGCCCATTCTCACAAGCTAAATTGGTAATTGCCTATACAACCCCTCTAGGCCACATCTGGTCATTTCAAATGTGTTGCAAAGCAATTGCTGATGCTGCTGCAAGGAACGTCCTCATCAGGCGGCGGCCGCAGCTCACTGTGCTGATGGTTGGCGCTGCTGGCCGCGAGTATCACCAAAGCTCTGAGAGACGAACACGATGGGCCGGTACGAGGCTTGTTGGGGATTATTTCTAGGCGGATCCTATACACCGACGCATGCCGCACACCCCTGGTCGGGTATAGGGCCCGGCCTATTTTCGCCTTTTTTTTAATTTTCTGTTTATTCTTTTTCTTTAGTTTGTTTTCCTGTTTTTTGTTTTTGTTTTTTTCTTTTTCTTCAAATTCATAAAATATTTCAATTTATAACATGTTCAAATTTGATAACCAAAACTTAAACTTGTTCAAATTTTAAAAAATGTTTATATTTTGAAAAATATTAATTTTTTGAAAAAATCCACATTTTAAAAGATGTTTAAATTTAAAAAATGTTCATATTTTTAAAAAAATGTTATTTTTGTGAAAAAGTTTACCAAATTTTACAAAATGTTCAAACTCTAAATATGTTCATACTCGAAAAATTCTTCAACAAAAAAACAGGTTTTGAAAAAAGTTCAAATTTTAGAAAAACAATGAAAAGAAAAACAACAGAAAAAATCGAAAAAGGCAAGAAAAAAAGAACAAAATGGGTCGGTCCAACACCTTCCGTGGGGTGTGCGGCACGTGCTATACACCTAGCACTCCCCGTATTTCTATGCGGTACGAGGGGTGTACATGTGGTATCTAAGCTGAGCCTGGTTTTAGATCACAGGAGGTAGGAGTTGAATCAGACAATCCTGAAGGGGTTTACGGGTCGATTGTTTTTGTATTTCTTGTAGAATTTATTTTTTAAAATTTTGCAGAAAATGCAGAATACAGCCGCTTGGTTTAGAGAAGCCGATCTAACATCCACAAAATCAGTTGCCCTAAAAAAAGAGAGCTAGCACGCAATGGCGTAGTCAACTGCTTTTTATATCGGGCGACAATACATCTCTTGTGGACTTTATTTACTATCACAAAGTACATACATATATTTATCAGGGGCGATAGTCCAGTAAATCAATTCTCAGCAAATATGCAACTCTCAAGCACAAGTACAAAGGTGAAGGCTTAAAATAGCATCTGCAACCTTCGTGATCATCCAGTCGGAAGATATGCTGGATTATGCGATCGGAGGAACGTGGTAGCCTGCAAAACAACAATCAAAGTAACCATAAAAATGCATGAATCATGTGTGCACAGGTTCGGGTCGGAGCCATATCGACTTGCATATGGTTTTGTTCACGCTTACTTCCACAGGTGGAGCCAGCCTTGAAGGGCCTCTTGCAGTAGGCGGCGACGAAGACGACCTTGTCCATGCAGATGAACTTCTCCACCTCCGGGGTGACCTTGCCGCACAGGCACGGTATGTCGGCGTTCTGGATCACGCCGCAGCAGGCCGCCGATGGGTCGATCTTCGGGTTCGCCGGGAACTGGACGTACTGTTGGCAGTTTGCAACCAGGGCCTGCACGTCGCCGTCGCAGTCATCGGCGCCGCCCGCCGCCGCTGTTATTGGCGCCCTCGCCGTGGCCACGGCCGTGGCGAAGGTAAGGATAACCAAGCACACAACAAACAGCCTTGCCATGGTATGGTATGCAGTTTCAGTGTTAATTAGAATGAATGGCTACGTGTTAATTAGCTTCGTGTTTGTGGGGTTTGGCAAGGGATGCCTTGGTTTATATACGTAGGATCATGGTGTGCAGAAGGGCAAGTACTCCTACTTCGGATGTGCAGACGGTTTTGGGTTTTTTTATGGCACGACTAAAATGCGTATGTATCTGCCTTGTTTCTAACAAGCTCAGACGTCCAGTCATGAGTCTTGACAAAACTTAATATTTTGTTTCATAGGAAATGAAGAACATACATGTGGAAGTAAGCATCTTCTACCAAAATTTTGTATTAGTTCTCTTAATTGTTGGCACTAACTTGTTATTGCATTGTCCGTACATGATAAATAACTTAAGCCAAAAACGTCATCCCAGAAGTCAGATATAAGAATAATCATGTATATTTACAGGACGTCTAGTCAACACCCTTCAGTAAAGGTTTATCACGGTACAATTTAACTGCACATGATTGCGCAGTGCTTAGATATCGCAGTATTAGTTTAGCACAGTTGATATCAGGACAAACTTCGCAGCACCACTCTCAATGACATATCGATGGCGATGGATTCATGATTTAAAAATTCGTGAGTCTGTAGCCCGTACATAAGACGGATGCACCAAGCCACCAATACCCTATGTCACGTTAATCTCCAAAAATTTCTGATATCCAAACTCCAATGAAATATTTGCAATCAGCCAAAAGTTATACCCCAAATAACCCATCAAGGTTCAGGAATTAAAAGGCAGATTAGTTTCTATGGTTCAGATGTCTGAATTTTATTTTCTGGACATCCAAATCAGATCAAGTGATCCAATAACTGAATTCCATCCAGGTAACGGCTAGAAAATCAGTAATTAGCAGTTGCTTGGTAGAATTGTATTAAAGGAAAATAGCATCTCAAATATGTTTGGGGCATTGGCCGTCAGGACAAATAGATTATGAATAGAGCCTGGTAGATAACCTGCAAGGGAGATAATTTTTTTAATTAAACACAATGTCATTTATACATAGCCATACTGACTGAATCATGGCTACCGCTTCCAACCAAATAAGGATTTTAAAATTACGATCAATACCCCGTAACCAATGGCAATTTCTGTGGCAACAATTTAAGGTTGGTACAAGTTAAAAATCACCTGGATGACTGGGCATATAACAATGGCAAACTTGCACATGAAAACATATGTTTGATATTAAAACAATGTAGATTAGAGTGGACCGTGCTATACCTCTCAGCGTCGGTGGTAACTCTCTTATATATGCGACAACATCAGGGTATACAAGGTTGTTACGTGTATTTGGGATCACAACAGGCTAACTGAACTAAGAGCTGTTTAGATATACAATCTGTTAGCTTAACGTGAGGATCATGCATTGCTCCTATTGTCAACCAACTTTGTTTAACATGATACTTTGATTTTTTCATCATGACGGGAAAAAAATTAACACTTTTGTTTCCTTGTCAGTTGCGCTTTGGAAGGCTATCCTTAGTTAGGACTACACCTTTGCGAAGTGGAGATTTTAATTTTCAAAGATACATGTGTTTAGTAGATTTGTTCATTGTTGTTAATTGACACATCTAAATGTACTATACATGGAATCTACCAAGAATTTTTCATTAGCATGTGAATTCCTTTGGAATTCGTCCTGCCCTTGCAACAATTCGATGATAGCCAACCTCCCTTGAAGGATATTCCATGCCGCAAGAGGAGGCCCAGCTAAACTCCTCTACAACTTCACACAATGTGGTGCGACCCTAGCACCTCTGCAATTGTATCTCTTTTGTTACAAACTATAGAGATTTTGCTAGACCCCATCCTTTGTAAGAAGCTTGAAAAACCATAGCTTTGATCCAATATATTTTCTCGTTAGGAGATTTTGCTAGACCCCATCATTCGTAAGAAGCTTGAAAAACCATTTACTATGTAATTATTATTTACCTCAAGATCTTGAATATCAAGAGCAGCAATCATATGTTTTATGATAGAGAGCATTCCATTTAGTTTGTCAATGTTTGGTTTTTTTGTCATTTTGCCAAAAGAATATGGATCGGAAACAATGCAGCCTCTTAATTAAGGACCCTTTGTAGCATATTTCTTAGCACCAAGTTCATAAGAACCGACCTACATCTAATGGGGAGGAGCTTTCCTTTCCAACCGCTCAACCGCTTCTCAAAGCACTCTTCAATATTTTTTCATTGGGCATTTGAGAATCTCTGATGATGAATCGGCATTCCCAAGTGAATGATATTAAACATGCCTTGGTTGCAACCAAACGACTCGGCTGTATTGAGCGGCAGTATCCCACGCTTTCTCCAAAAACGTTATCGCTGATTTTTATGGCCATGCTCCCTCCAACTACGAAATTTTTGACCCATGCACGCCAATTTTTAGAAGGCACTCTATTTGAAGTTTTCTAAAGAGAAGGCCATTGCCTGTAGCTTTACTTTTCAAAGTTAATTGTAAGAATCACACCGCTCATATTCTTTCTGATGTAATTTATGGACCGTTTCATGAAGGAGTACCACTTCATTGAGATATTTCCTACCATGAGTATAGTCCTTCAAGTTGGTCAAACCACGTGATATGTCATCGAGTTAAGGCTAATGGTTGCAAATGCAACCAAAAATACTTGCGGAAAGCATGACTCGAACTCAAGACTCTGGGTTGTGATACCATGTCAAGCTTCATGCACTACCAGTAATCAAAAATCCAAACTGATGAAAAATATTAGGGAATCCACTTATACACTTTAATAACAACGTTTGTGAAATTTTTGAAGATGATATTAAGAAGATCGTATGCGCGTCCTTATTCTTAGGCAACAAATGGATTTCACCAAAGTGGGTATCTAAGGAATAAAATTGGTCTGTAAGGAACAAGTCTTTGTACAAATCCTATAGTAAACCGTACACATAGTTAGAAGAGGCTATGAATATTACTAAAAAAACGTAACCCAGGGTGTGTCTACTTAGTTTTTACAGTACAGGATAGACAAAAGAAAACTAGTTCTATCTTCCTGTTATTTGCTTTGAGCTGTACGTAGCTGTTATTGGATCATCTTCCTCCTTTCACAATTCTAAACTGGTCCCGGATCTCCATCGTGCTCGAGTTAACAAACTGAAGAAAACACAGCGTCAGTACTGTTAAGATTTCATATGCAAACGCTGAACTGCCCAAGAAAAAAGAAAAAGGAAAGCTAAAACTAACCTGAACCAAGACGTCGGTCTTCGTGGCGTGCACCCTGGCATAGCCAAATTCTGAAACCCTTGATATGCTCCAGCTGTGCCGCTGAATATTGGACAGCAAGACGGGGTTGGTTGTCAACGAACAGTATATAAACAGGTACTGATGCAGGATTATAAGTTTTCAGTTATCTCTAGAGTCCTACGATTCATCCTTAACTCTTACAATGATAGAGAAGCCGTCCAACTTGAACCCTGCTGCTCCAACAACGGCATGGACCGGCGCGGTGTAGTTGTTGTTGTCGTAGGTGTCGATTCCGTTTGCATCCTTCCTTGGCGTGCCTCTGCAGTCGCCCTGGTAGACTGCGCAGGTCCTCTCGTAGTTGTGCACATGGCCGAAGAAAACCAAATCCACCTATTACCACAAAATCAAGACATATCAATTTGACAGTTTACTATAATTTTATGATCATACAGCCATATTTTCTTCAGAATATGATTGCAGTGTGATGTCTTGCCTTGTTCTTGAGCAAGAGTGGCTCAACAGAGTCAACAAAGTCCGGGTCCACGCTGGTCGGTATACCCAGATTCGAAGAATACATTGGTCGATGCCTGCAATGGTCACTCAAATAGCAGGTGTTACTTACTTGTAGTCACATCAACAAGGCAATATCTACACGGTCTGAGGTATCGTTTTGGGAAAGAAAAGAAGAATTTTCTGGCCTCGACGTCAGATGAGGAAAGAGGGTTCAGCTCACCCGATGAAGATTACCCACGGCGTTCTCGTTCTATCAACCGAGGACAAATCTTTTTCCATCCATTTGTACTGTTTCAGAAACAAGGTAATTCAGGAAAACATCAGCTTGTAACACTAGGCGTTAAATTTTGTATGTACAGTATACGAAATAATAGGAACGCGCAACGGCTGGTTTGCATACTTGCTCCGACTTCTCCGACCAGGGATGCTCGGTGGACATGACGAGGAAGTGGACGCTCCCTTGCTCGATGGAGTACCACGGCTTGTCCTTGCCAGCGGCAGGCATGGGGAAGTAGGACTCGTACGCGACGCCGCATTCACCGCCCGAATCCGGGGTGACGTACACGGAATGAGACCCTGCATAATCCCTGAAATTTGCAGTTTCTTCAGCAGATGTTACGGACGGTGCATGTGGCGTATGGTGTCATACGTCCATCGTTAGGTCGAAGTTGGCAGGGAAGAGTGCGAGGTTAGTTCTGGGTTCAGAGAATAATCACCTCTCGTGGTTGCCGATGGCGGTCATGTAGGCGACCTGGGAAGCGATAGGCCTGATCAGGTGCAGGAAGAAGTCCCACTCGACCAGGAATCCCGTGGCGTAGCTGATGTCTCCTATGTGGAAGATCGAGTCGACCTTCCCGGATTGCATCTCTTTGGCTACTGCTTTGGTCACGGAGATCGATCCAGGCTGCAAAACGAGTGTCATGAGCGTTAACTTGAGAATTCAGAAGATCTCGGTTTTGGTCCGGTTTTTTATTAATTAACTGGGCACTTTCTTCTTAATTCATAGATTGAAGCAAAGCTTTTGCTCCCGTTCTTTTTAAAAAAAAAAATCAGAAGATCTCTGTATTGGGAGCTATATATTTTCCATACCTGGATGTAGTGCTCCACCGATGGGTCTAGTGGAGCCTTCCCCATATCACCATAGATCACAAAGGACACCTCGTCTGACCCTGCAGCCGGAGGGGTTCTGAACTTGACCGTGTCACTCCAACCCACAGAATCACTGCACCAGTGATACCAATGAACTCGTGAAGTCAGGCCACAGTGCCACACACACAATTCACACAACAGTCCTAGAGAGTAACAATAGGAACTTCACCTTCCGTAACGGTAGTCGTAGGACTGAGAGGGCTGGAGCCCGGTCATGACGGCCGAGTGGATGTAGCCGGGGTCATGCCACCCGAAATCCTTGGCGGGGCTCGGTAGCACGTGAACACCTGCATAAGTTCGTTTTTACTGTATTAATCCTACCGGAAGTCTGGAACTTGTAAATTAAGCATGTCAAACTGTCTTGTTAGTTGCTACAAATCGACAAGCATATCTATCACTCACTGCACATGTCCTTCTGCGTGAATGTCGTAGCCTCGGACGCGGCGGACCTGCTGCCTCCTGCATACTGAACCTGCTGCGGCCTCCCATCTCCGCTCACCCACGTCAGCTTCATCTGGCAATACATGCATACCCATGCATCGCTCAAAAACAGGACGCCATTCGCAGCTCAAATTAAAGCATGACGAAATGCTCACCGAGGTGGCCGTGGAGTCGGTACTGGAGAGGTGGCCGTGCAGTGGCTTGGCGGGGTTGGCGAAGTGGAGCACGCCGGAGCGCTTGAGGACGCAGGGCGTCTGGAAGCCGTCGGAGAAGAAGACGAACTCGACGTCCGTGCGGAAGTTGACGACGTGGAAGGTGAGCGTGGCACTGCACGTCCGGACCTTGCAGGCCCCCGATCCGTCGCGCTTCTGGCAGGCCGCCTTCCTGCACCCGAGATAGTCCGGGTCGCTTTTCACCAACTGGGCCTATATTCCAAAGGTTTATGCCATTTGATTTAGCCCACTGGGCATAAATGTCCAAGTATCGTTTCAATTAACTTAGCGAACTGGGCCTCGAAAATAAATTAGGCCTGCCTTGGCTTGAGTTTTTTGGATTATTTTTCGAAACAGTCTTTCGCCCCGCTTTATAGAAAAAAGTCATACCGCAACTGAAACGACACCTTTTACAAAGTAGACGAAAGACAAACAAAATAATAAGACTAGACACACTCGACGAAGCACCCATGAGAACTAACTAGAGGTGCCATCACGACTCCTTGTGAAAACATCGCACATTGTCACACAAAATCCACCAAGTCGTCACCGAAGAGGGCTGCCTGCTCTCTCGCTTCGGGCTGTGGAGCGTCGATCATGTCAGCGAACAACGAGAACGGAGAGTGGTGAAGACAAAGTCGCGTGCATAATAAAGGAGGTCAGCCGATCAAGGAAATGGCTTGGCTTGAAAGATGTCAAATCGGATGATTGTCATGATGCGCAAACCGTTCTTGAGTGGTGGAGCACCTTTGTTCAAAAAAGAGGTCATCCGATGAAGGTCATGGATTCCCTTGGCATGCTTATGTCATGGAAAGGTTGGAAAGGTTGGGGTTTAGCTTTCGACTAGACCCATGGGGTTTGTAACAGTGTAACACTCTAAAAACTCTTTTCTTTATTAATAAAAGGCATGCCTTAATAAAAATAGCAAATCTTTTGTCTTCTTTTAAGAAAAGAAAAACACCCCACACCATCGCCGAAAGTGCTTGGGCACAGGATCCGAACTTGTCGGTGGATGATACCACAACGAAACGGAGACGTACCAGAGCTCCACGAAACGTGTCTATTCCTGGCAGAGATTAATGTTGTTGGTGTCTTGACGCTAGTGGCTCGTGCATGATCGAGTTTCCATTAATAAGCTATAGACAGTGTCACGCTTGAGCCATGCAACAGCAGACGCCGTACGCATGTGCGGCCCATACGGACATAGTCGACCTAGCACGCTTGATATATAACTTGGCTTTGCTTCACGGATGGCCATGTTGTTTCGGGTGAGGCTAACGCACATGTTGGATCGGCCAACCAGTTATGGCGCTAGCTATCAGTACGTATGTAAGCCGGCAGTGGCTTCCCGTAAACATGACAACGTCTTAATGGCGACCGGAAAACTTGAGCAATGGTAAACGTACGTACGTACAGGAGCTGTTCACATGGCGATCGATAGGCCGTACGTCGTACGATCGAGGGGTGCCGCTAAAACATGATGAGATTGATAGGGGTTGCTGTGGCAACTAAATTCTACTGTGGCCAAACGGTGGTTCAGGGTCGAATTGGCAAGTGGTGCATGCAAAAGGCAGATGCTACCTCACCTTGACGGGGTAGTGGCACAGGAGCGGGAGCTTCGCCAGGTCGCCGGTCTCGACATAGTTCACGCCGCTGAGAGGGCATCCGGAAACACTGCTCGATCGCGCATGCATGAACACTATTGTTAGTAGCTACACATGCAGATCCATCAGAAAGTCTAAACGATCGGAAAAATAATCAAATCCCATGAGAAAATCTCGACCTAGCTATATATAGTTATCGGAGAAATGTGTGATCAATGTCAAATCTGTGGTTTAATTACCTGGAGTTTGAAGGCGTGATCATGGCGACCCAGTGCGAGCCGTCGGGCCGGTAGACGCCGCCGACGGTGACGTTGACGAAGGCCTCGTCGGGGAGCGGGCCGCCGGGGCTGACGTCGATCGACAGGTACGGGCTCGGGTTGAAGCACGACTCCAGCGGCCTCCGGTTGATCGTCCTGAACTCCGACTTCCCCGCGAAGCTGTCGTGCAGCATCACCGGCGGCGGTGGCAGCGGCAGCGGCGGCGGCAGCGGCGGCGGCAGTGGAAACGCAGAGCACGAGCCGGCCATGGCGTAGAGGCCGAGAAGCGCAAGAAGGAAACCGCGCGGGGAGGAAGAGAGGGAACCCATCGCCGGCAACCGCACCCTCCCCCACGTTCAACACCACACTACGCGTACGTGGTGGCTATATGTGATGTGAGCGCGCGCAGACTGATTGAAACCCTGCAAGCTTATAGTGGTAACATGCGACGGGGAGAAAGAAGAAGGTAGCAATGCCAAGGCACAGCTACGGCCACACCAACGCAAACACGACTGTGCGGACGAGAGCGGGGGCATTGAGATATCAGCGTCCCGGAAAGCGATATGGGATGGAGGAGGAAGCTATAGAGGTATACGCCTGTACTCTGTACACGTTGCGCCGCGTGCGCGCGCGATGGGAGCGGGGGCGGGCGGGGCTGCCAATTCCTTTCTTTTGTCCGCGATCGCAAGGCTTTCCCCGACCCAGTCCACCGCCCGCGCCCGCTGCGCTGTCGCTTCACACTGCAGCATATACCGCCGTATCTTCCTGGGCTGTGGCAACGTAGACACGAGACAGTGAGAGTTCCTCTTTCGAATGAGACCATCTCATCTATTCATCAATCCATTCCAAAAAAAAAAATCCATTCATCAAACCAGCAGTGCACCTAAAAAAGTATGGAAAATACCTCAAGGTCAGTGGCTTGCCGATCGTCTTCTTCCTCCCAAACGGATCGCCGCCGCTGCCTCTCCACACCGGAGTCAGCCAATCGTTGTTGATGGTAGACGGGGAGTCATCAAGGCCACGAACGTATCGAGCCAACGCGCCTCAAAGAAGAAACAGTTAAGTCCATCATCTGAAGATCCACATATACGACATCTCAATTCTCAACCCCAAAAAACAGAAAACTTGTAGGCCTCAGTCCGACGCCGAAGGCCACACCAACGTGATGGAGAGAAGGCCGGGGGACCGAATTGGAGAGGGAAGCCGGCGGTGCCGGATGCCAACAAACAAAACAAACCCTAACATCACCTGCCCGAGGGCTAGCACGAATCTACACCACGACAAGCCATCAATGTCGCTTCAGCCGACACCGTTGAGAAGGAGAGGCAAAGGATAAGTTATTCACCAAATCTGGGCAGTCGCCACCACCAAGGAAGCAGCGCAGTGTAGACCTGCTAAAGCCCCAATAACAGGGACAACTACAACTTCATATGGTATATCGTGGCCTCCCAGAACTCCCACACCAGCGGAGCACTACAAGAATGCCCCGTGCCTGGCATATTTTCTGGACGACACAAGCAAAAAGAAATCTCCAAAAGTGTTTTACCTGTCATATAGTCCTTTCACGACGACTACATAAGAAGGTGGATATTTGTAAGCCATGTCTGAGCGGCCGTCAGTAATATCGTGCTCGGGTAACAAAGGCATAAACAATTGCGTAGGCATTCCGAGCGAAGTTCAAAGTGTGCCCCGCGCTATAGAAAAACAAGCATGTTAGGTTGCCTTGTTAGACATGCCTCACTGACTAATGTGGTCCACACCACAAAGGTTGATCCAGAAGCGGCGAGAGTCGGGCAGAGAGCTGCCACCAAGGGAAACGAGCTGGAGGATGCGGACCTGTTGCAGCTAATTTGATGCCTAGCTTAGGTCAAAGGTGCTACCCAGTGCACACGGATTAAAAATCAATCTAATTGTATGTCTTATCTTGTCAAAATAATGATTATTGCGGAACTGATAGTTGGTGCATCCCATCATAATAGATCATCTAATTAGCCCACTGTATGGAGATTTTGAGCAACTGAGACTCATAGTTCTGCCAGCTTACTCAAGGGCCCATAAAACAAATCATATCTCCACTATAAACTCGCGTTTTATATATAATACATGTAACACTTGACCAATAAACTACGCCCGCCACAATCCCATAGTCTCATTTCTCCACTCTGAACCCAAGATCTCGCACGACTCTCATGTCTTCACTATGAACCCTGGATCTCACACAGTCTCCCCCGCCGTGCACGTACCAAACGTGTGTTACTCATGCTTCTACATATCACATTTCTTTTTGCTATTCTTTGTTTTCTTTAATCACCCTTATCTCTTTTCATATCTGACTCGAGGAGGACAACTAGCAGATCAACGACACATAGGATAGCTGGAAGATCAAAGGCGCGGAGAACAACTAATAGATCCTCGGTACGGAGGACGGCTAGCAGATGCTCGGTGCGGAAGATGGCCAACAGATGCTCGTCACAGAGGACATCCCGAAGATCCTCGAGGTTGCCCGACGCGATGCACAAGATATGAAGAAGAGAGGGGTGTTCTAGGAGATTATTAGTACCCATTTTGTCCTCCCGTCGAGCAAAGAAAGTTGGAACCTTTGAAGTGGAGAAGCTAGATCGATTAGTCGGATCCGTAGCTACCTCAGTACTTAGGCGGATCCATGGTAACTTTGGTCCCAAGGTGGATCCCTGGGCACCTTTTTCTCTAGGTGGATTCATGGTGGATTTGTCTGTATGGCGGATAAAAAACTCATCTTGGCAAGAAAGGAAGAGTGCTAGAACTTGAAGACATCGAGAATTCACGCCAAGAAGGAATGCCAAATGATTTAGGTCAGAATTTTTCCACCTCTGGTTTAAGGTGGAAACGCCCGGAAGACAACATATGGATATGTTAGTCGGAATATCCTCGATATTACCTCATATGGAAAAATGACCAACACGAAAGTTGTCCGTATCATAAAGTCCTACATCTTTGCTTTTCGAGTAATCTGGATCCGACTTACGATGCGGCCCACTGATACTTGACAAGATTTGGGTATCAAGCCTTCCACCTTATGGATCTGACCTGAAGCTGAAGATGTGCTTGCAGATGCATCAAGGTGGCCTTAGATGGAACATTGCTCAATACGGAAGTTGTTCGTATAGTCAATACTCACAACTTTTCTTTTTTGTCATCTTGATCATACATATCTTGCGGGCCGCAGAATCTTCACAACATTCGGGTAACATTCTGCCTGACGGATCATCGTTGCTGCCTCTCCACGCCGGAGTCAGCTAGGCGTTGTTGATGGTAGACGAGGAGTCATTAAGGCCATGATCCTACTGAGCCAGCGCGCCTCAAAGAAGAAGCGATAGAAACCATCGTTTGAAGATTCACATATATGACATTTCAACCCAAAAAAAAACTTGTAGGCCTCAGTCCGACGCCGAAGGCCGCACCAATGTGATGGAGAGAAGGTCATGGGACCAAATTGGAGAGGGAATCGAAGCCGACGGTGCCGCCATGCAAACAAACAAAACAAACCCTAACATCACCCGCCCGAGGGCTAGCCCGAATCTACTCCAAGACAAGCCATCAATATCGATTCAGCCGACACCGTTGAGATGGAGACACTAGAGGATAACTTATTCACCAGACTGGGGCCATCGCCATCGTCTAGACCTACTAAAGCCCCAAAAGCAGGGACACCTACAACTTCATCTGGTATATCGTGGATGCCCTGAACTCCCACACCAACGGAGCACTACAAGAATGCCCCCGTGCTCGGCATATTTTTTGGTCTGACATGATGGTCTCAGTCGGGGAGGCAGCCGCATGACGGTCATGTCTGTCACGACGTACCGGGCCGGGTGGGCTTTGGGTGTGGGCTAGGTCGTCACGGATCCATGACGGGACGATCTAACCGTCAGTCTAGTCATCTGTGACGCGAGGTCCGCCACGGTCCTGCAAACCATCAGTATGAGGCCTCCATGACGGATTTTGCCCTTTCGCTGACGAACTAAAATCGTTATAGAAGCCCTTGTTGTTACTAGTGGCTTTCCGGGCTTATGCCGCCGGTTCCCCTGCCATCCCCGTCATAGAGGAAAGGGACAAGGGTGCGTTAGAAGAGGGAGATGCTTCGGCCTTACCCTCCTCTAGCAAGCCCTTGGATGGTGATCACTTAGACAAAAATAAAACCCCCAGTGCTTCTCCTAGGGCAACAAGTGTTGGAGTGAGCTACAATGCTTTTCCTCCACCTTCCCGCTCTCCCGACATCCCAGTTCCCCATCCGCATATAAACATTAGGGGTGATCCACCCAAGTTTAATGTTTAAGATTTTAGTACTTGGCAATTTGAGTTTCGCTCTCATGTTTGTAGTGCCTCCAATAAACTTTGGAGAATCATCATGGAAGGTTACAACCCTTACAACCCCAACAAGTTGACTAGAAGAGAAGAGGTTGACAGCCAACTCAACTCCATTGCCTTGAACATGATTCAAACAAGTGTGGGAACAAAGGACTTGTCTTATGTTCGGAAATTCACCACCGCCAAGGAAGCTTGTGAGGGTTTGGCCATAAGCTTCATGGGAAGTGAAAGCATGAAGAGAAACAAGTATAGTGCTCTTCGGAATCAAGCCGAAGGGTTCATGAGGTTGCCGGATGAAGATCATCAAGAGATGTATAGAAGGCTTATCACCATTGCCGATGCTTTTCGGAATGTGGGTGCTCAACATATTGACGACTTTTGGATCAAGGACAAGTATATCTATTGCATGATGTCTTATGAACCCATTGATGCCAAAAGTCTCCTTGGAAGAGAAAGTTACTCTTCACTCACATCCCAACAAGTTGTGCACGAGTTGCAAGCTCTCAAGGTGGCCGAACAAAACTATCAAGATTCTCGCAATCGTGCTATTGGAATGGCAAGAGGTACAAACCTTGCCTTGATGGTCAATACCGTGGAAGAAGTGAACACTCAAGAACCATATAGGACATCTTGGAGTATGTCCTATCCGGAAGATTTGGAATACCACTACAATGACCACATGGCATTCCATGAAAAAACCTTTTGGGTTGATCCATCCAAGGCAAAGGAAGATAGCAGCAAGAGAAACAACTCAAGTGGGTTCAAGAGCTCGGGTCCAAGATCAAGATCTTGCTACAATTGTGGTGACAAACGCCACTTCATAGCCGACTGCCCCTATGAGCATAGAGAAACTCATGGTGGAAGGCTCATTCCGAAGGACAAGAGCAAAGATTCAAAGGCCCCCAACAAGAAATTCTACAACAAGAATAAGAAGAACAAGAGGCCATCAAGGATTGTGCTAATGACTAAGGAAGAGTATTCTTCCGATGACAATGATAGTAGTAGTGATGAAGAAGAGACCTCAAAGGAAGTGGCCGCCATTGCCACCACAAATATTCCCTCTCATCCCTCTTTGAATCCCCCAATGAGAACCCTCACATCAAGAATGCACATTGCTTCATGGCAAGGTCCTCCTTGAACACATCTATTGTGCTATCAAATGGTGGCTTCCAATGGGTTGATTGCTCTTGCTTCGATCTCCACCAACTCTTCATCACCAACTGAATCCCCCAATGAGGATATTCACATGAAGGAAGAAAATTGCCTCATGGCTAAATCTTCCGAGGTATCATCCCCTAACCCCTCTATGCCTAACATATCAAATGCTCTAGGGGTTGATCATGCTAGCTTAAAAATGAAACAAGAAATGCTTGATTTCGATGAGTTCATTCTTAACTTGAAAGGTGACACTAAAAAGCATGTTTCGGCTCTCATGATTCATCTAGCACAACTAGATGACATTGTTGATAAAAATGTCAAATAGAAAGAGATGATGAAGCCGCATAGTAGCTGGCACTATGGAAGAGGCAGTCGGTAGGCAGCATGCTCTCGTGACTACAAATTATGACTCATTAGCTAGAGCTGACAACAAGAAAGAAATATGTGGAGTTATGTATGTTGTTTTAGTTTGCTAGCATTTTCATCAGAAAGCGAAGTGTAATCATCAATCTATGTAGTTGTGTTGCATATTGGAGTTCCAATTGTATCAATGCAATGTGAGCCCCCTTATAGAACTGAACTGAAATGTATGTTTTCAGATTTCCGCTTCTAGACCTGAACTGAAATGTTTGTTTTCAGACTTGAAATTGAACAGCTGAAAAGCATAATGATTATTGAAATTGTATAAAAAAATCTGGGACTTTCTTCAGTGTGGACAGCTTATAATGCAAAATGGGGATGCCAAATTAGACCCAAAGTATGTGGTGGTGCAATTGCAGATACAATGAATCCACACCTGATGTGGGATACGATCTGGAGATTAAAATGTCCAGCTAAGATGAAAATTTATCTGTGACGTTTGATACAGGAAACAATACCCTGTGGGGCGATTTTGGCAAATAGGCATGTGAATGTAAGTGCACAATGCCCCTTATGTGAGCTTGGAGCAGAAGACACTAGTCTAAGCATATGCTATTTCAGTGCTCTCGAGCCAAACTGATATGGAGGAAGATGGGACTAGAAGAAATGATCGCCATAACTTCCATGACTGGTCGTACAGGACAAGCCATACGTGAATCCCTTCTAGCTGGCCAACACCAAACATCGACGGTCCTAGGGCAGTCAAAAACCCCTGAGATGGTGGCAATCACGTGTTGGTATTTATGGTGGGAAAGAAGGCAAGCATAGCAGGAGAAAAAGTGAAAGAAGTGGCGCAATCGGCAATGGCCATTGGCGCCTTATATTCTAATTTCTTTGCAGCATGTTCCCCCAAACCCAAGATTCGTAAGGTGAGCTAGACAAACCCTTACATGATTTTGTCAAGTTGAATGTAGATGCCTCGTTTGATGAGGACCAGCTACGAGGTGCTAGCGGGGCTGTAATTTGGGACTGCAATGGATCCTTCATAGCTGCTAGTAGCAGCAAATTGGAGTTTGTTCATGATGTTTTATCAGCTGAGATCAATGCACTGAAGCAGGGACTCATGTTGGATCAAACTGTTGGCTGTAACAGAGTTATTTGCTGCTCTGATAACCTGGATGTGATCCAAGCAATGCAAGAAGGGAGGCTACTCAAATGGAGCGGCAGCGGCGACTTTATATGACTGTTACCACCTGGCAACAAAAATTTCAAAAATTCAGTTCAAGCACAATTTCCGTGAAGCAAATATGAACTAGCGAGACTAGCTCGGAAATACGATCAGCATGTGTGGCTCGACGAGCCACCTGATTTTATTGCACCCTTGTTAGTAAACGATGTAACGATGGTGATGAATGAATAAATAGCTATGTTTATGTAAAAAAAGATCTCCGTAGTGTAAATCATTTTCTGGTTATATTCTGCATCATTTCGTGATCCCCCTAAACCCCCACCCCACCCCCCACCAATTACTTTGCTTTTGTTGTACAACGTTGGAAGGTACGTATAGTGACAACAGTACTGGGTCTTCCAAATACATTTGGTGTTTGTCAAAAAAAAATACATTAGGTGCGTTATGGACTTACAGTGTTTACTCTTCAAGCCAAACTTCATGAATTGAACCTGTATCTTTTTGCACTATTCCACAAGTTCACGATTACTAAGATTTCATAATGTGGAGGTTGGTGCTTTAGCAAAGTGTATCGCTGAGTTGTAACTTCGTTTGTCTGCTTACGGCGGATGCAGTTTCACATCCTTGCTTACCTTGTACTTTATTTGTTGATGACTTTAGCATCGTTGTCTTACATCAACTTCAATAAAGAAAGTTGTGTGCATCGTTTTAATGTAGATGCCAGGAATTTTAACCTCCTTCTCGAAAAGAAACATCACATGCACAAGGGCTTATCTGATTAAGTTATGGTATAATAATAGATGGATTTTTCACCATACTTGGAGCCACATGGACTATGTACTTGTAATCGGCATAGTATGCTAATTCAGCATCCATTCAGCCATTCTCCAACTTAATCGATGATGTATTGCTATGTGATGACTATAAGCATCACTTCTTCAGAGTCCAATGTCCTATTCGACGGTACGCCGTAATACCTTGTATTCATTCAACCATCCCTGGTGTGCACCGATTTAGGCATGGATTCCAGATGAAAATTTCTTAGAAAACAAGCAGAAATCAACAAGCACGCTGCATTCCCTCAACAAAAAAAAAAGCCAACAACCACGCTGCAGGTATGCAAAACACAGCAAGTCCATAACTGCAGTTCAAGGAAAACATAAGAACATAGATGACTAATTATCAACCGATTCGAGATATGAAGTCCTCAATCAATCAGTATATCACCCAGGACGACGAGAGAGCCAAACCCGCGTGGTGCTAAACCAGCGCACCTGCTTCACCAGAGCCCCAGATCAGACTGTGCTCAGCAATGAAATCACAGACTGATTGACAGTCATGAATTTAGATGTGGAAACAGGAACGCACCTGATGCTACTGCGGCGAGAACTGTTGCAAAAATTTCGAGCGCTACCAGGACGTTCATTGCCATATCCAAAAAATGAGCTGCAGGCATCGACCATCTTCACCTTAGAGACAGCTTAGAATTTGGCATGATCTTGCAAGAGAATTGCATGGAGAAGAAGTACTCACTCCGCCATGTCGGCACGGGCTGCGGTTTAACCAATGTCTCCACTCGCAGGAAGCAGCTGTAGCCGACAACGTCCGCCACGCGCACGTGCGCACCGTCGAGGCCCCAGGAGCACGGCGGCACCTGCCGCGCCGCGTCGCCCAGGCACCGTGCGCACTCCGCCGCGCCGGCGCGGTCCCGCGCGCACTGCGCCAGCACGCGCACCCTGGTCTTCACCCTCGCGACGTCCGGAAACAAGCGCACCGTGTTCTCCGCGGCGACGCTCCTCCTCGCCAGAGCGGCCGCGTCCCTGAACACATGCGCTCCCAAGGCCTTCGCGGCGCGTCGCCGCGCCATGGACCGCGCGAGCGCGACGAGCTTCCGCGTGTCGAAGCAGTTGGGGTCCCCTCCCGGGTCTTCGCCGGAGAAGACCACGTCACGGAAGGCGTCCTCCCGCGCGGAGGAGGTGTTCGTGTCGGCGTAGGCCACGAAGCAGCTGTCGCTCCTCCAAGCTCCGCCGCGGCGGCTCGCGCCAAGGCAGCTGCGGGTGAGGTTCTCGGTGGCCGCGGCGAGGCACGCGTGGCAGCTGTCGGTGCGGTCGAAGCCGAGGCAGATGCCGCGGACGAAGACGCCGTGGTCGTCGGAGTGAAGGGAGGCGAATCCATGCGGTGCGGCGGCGGCAGGCAGGGCGATCAGGAGCGGGAGGAGGCTTTCGCGGAAGGCGCTGCTGTTTCTTGCGGCTGATGATGGCGGCGGCGGCGGCGGGGCGCAGTCGACCAGAGCATAGCTGGCCGTGACGCGCATCTGGACGGTGCCGTTGTCGACGAAAAAGCTCAGCACCAGGACGGCGATTAAGACGAACCAGGTGACCACGGCGACGAAGCACAACGCGCAAGCAGTCGCCATGGAGATGGTAGAATGTGTTTTTTTGGTTTTTCCGTGATCACAAGCTACATCCGTCCAACGGCCAGTGATGAACGCTGCACCGATCTACGAAAGGTGATTGGAGATTGATCAGTGAGCTCGCTAGACCGTTCCTTTCCCTTTTTCTTTCGACGAAGCATTCCTTTTCCATGCTACAAGACTGTGGAGTGACCCACAGCGCGTCTCGTATCTGAATGGAAACGCGCTTTCCTCATCACTACGGGCCTATTTGGTAGGCTCGGCGCCCCTTGGTTCGCATGGGTCCAGTATTTTTGGGCCGTTTGGTTTCCTGGTTCAGCCGTGTTCTTGCATAGCACAGGTCTTAAAGCATCTCTGGAACAGACCCGGTGCCAGAGGTAGGCCTTGGTGAGACGAAAATCGACAACGCCGGTCGCGCGGGCACTCCGCCTTGGCATGCGGGAGAAGCCGAAATCCCAGCGGTGTTGCGCGACAAAGGTAGGGGTAACCTCCCTCTTCGGTTACCCTCTCCATTAGCCCCCTCCCAATTTTCCCTTTCCCCAATTTTCACACCGGCGGCAGCGGCGACCCAGATCTGGCGGCGCATCTCCCTTCGGTCTTCGACGCTGGACCAGGGTCCTCTTTTCCAGCCGCGGCGGAGCCTGCGCACATCTACGGCGGCTTTCGGCCGTGTCCGTCATCCGCCATGACGGAGGTAAGGGGAAACTCCTTTGTTCTACTGTACTCTCAGATTCACGTTGGTACAACTAGTTGGGTTGGTAATGCATAGATCTTATTTGAGTAGACCGACCAGCTCCAGCTTGTGCATCACGCTGCAGCACTCATCGTTTGCATACAAGTCTGGATCATGATACTGCACAAGAGAGCAGTTAGACATGCTGCTTTTCCTCGTGTGAGTTATGATCCTATAGTACAACGAGATCTGGAGAGGATTGCTAACCTAAACCACATCTACAACTGCAACGACGTAGAGGCTATCTAGATGCTACGGATGAGAAGAACCCCTTTCTATGCACTTGTGAAAACTTTCAGGACTAGAGGACTGCTGACTGATAGCATCCACACCTTTGTCGAAGAACAGGTCGCAATGTTTCTTCATGTCATGGGTCATAACCAGATGTTCAGAGTCATCCATAGCAGGCGATCCACGGAGACTATCTCTCGGTACTTCCAGCAGGTGTTGTACGCAATTGGGAAGCTCGGAGGTGAAATGATCAAGCCAACATCAACGAACACACCACCCAAGATCAAGAACAACTACAGGTGATTCCCCTATTTCAGGGTGAGTACAAAATCATGTTCCTTCTACCTATCAGATGTGTGGTACTGTCAGAAACATGACTGTGTGCTAATTTTTTTACAGGATTGCATTGGGGCTATTGATGGTACTCATTTCACTGTAAAGGTACCGAGATCAATGTCTGCAGCATTCTGCGGGAGGAAGCACTACACCAGCCAAAATGTGCTAGCAGCTGTGGATTTCGATATGAGGTTCACATACGTGCTTGTTGGGTGGGAGGGTTCAGCTCATGATGCAAGCATCCTGGCCGACAGGTTGTCAAGGCCTGATGGGTTGCAAATCCCTGATGGTAAGTTCTACCTTGGAGATGTTGGATATGGCATGCCGACCTGGTATTCTACCTCGCTTCAGGAAAACAAGGTACCACCTCAACGAGTTCTCTGCGAAGCACCAACCTCAGAATGCGAAAGAGTTGTTCAATCTGAGACACTCAAGCCTTAGAGTCACCATTGAGAGGGCCTTTGTTGCATTGAAGAACATGTTCAAGGTCCTTGACCAGAAACCGTTCCACACTTTTGACACTCAAGTAAAGCTGGTCCTTGCTTGCTGCATTCTTCACAACTGGATCATGGGTTGGGGCGAGGATGAGTTCTTCGAAGAGGTTGTCACTTTTGATGAAGTAGAGACCAACCATGGCGTGGACGCATGCGACAATGATGCCTGAAAGGAGAAGAGGCAAGAGTGGGCAGATGCAATGTAGGAAGCCAGAGGCAACACCACCATGTGAGAAGAAGTGAAGATGTGAAGAAGAAGTGAAGAAGAAGAACCCCCATATGATTCCCTGTTTCTCGAACCCCTATTCGATCCCCGTGTTGAACGGCCCCGTTATGATAAACTGTCATTCGTAGTAGCTACGGAGCATCGTGTTATGAAATACCATTCGTACTAGCTAGGGCTGATTTCGTGAACTGCTAGCTTCATAAGTTTGCAACTATCATGAACTGTGATTTATGTGTGATGGGAGGTGAGAGCATGGTAAGGCTACCCTTTGTAGAGAAGAGGTAACCTTAGGCATGCCTGGATGGTACCAAACAGGCGTAATCTCATGTCCATCGAGATTTTCGGGTTGGCTGCAGAAAAACAAACAGAAAGCCCTTTTCGGCCCAGCCGATGCAGCCGGACCTACCAAACAACAGGCCAATTCCGACCTGTGGCTCGTTCTGGACGCGCAGGTGTGCTTGCACCACTGCGCCAGTGAGCCAGGATTCGTGCCCAGGCTACCAAACGCGCCCTATGTACATTGAAGCGTCCACGCAACTTCCTTCCTCCACCTCATGCATTTCGCCATAATTTTGTTTCCCTTCGTAAACCTGATAAACTCTTCTTCCACATACGTGTGCCAGCCACTGTTGGCATTTACATGTTATAAACCTCCTATGAAACCCTTCCACTGCCACAATTTTTTGTCATCGCCGACAACAAATTAGTTGCTAAGAAAAGGATAATTGCTAAGATGAGATTTGACAACCATCAAAACATACCCTGCTTGTCCTTTTTACATCGGTTTACTAGTTCTCAGTCGGCTGATAAATCTTAGAGCTCGGTCAACTACGGAATCAGAATCGTTGAGTTTATGTCGTGATTTGTCATTTGTGTGTGAAGTGTTATAAGCGGATTGCAAGTGAGTGTTTCCTAGTTGAAAGTGGGTTGCAACTGATTATTTTGTAGCTACATGTGGGTTGCAACCGATGAGAAATATTTTTAACCATTAGATTTGAATTATTATTCGTGCTGCATATGGATTGCAAATGAGTTGCGACTATCCGAGAATTGGCCCTCGAATATCCAGATCCCATGAAAAGGACAAGATGGCAGCTCCTGGTCCGCCTCTCCTAGTCTATGGAGAAGGCCAAACAAGATAACTAGGTTCTAGTAACGTTCAAACAACGAAGTTTACCCTCTTAATTTGTGCGTTAATATTTGTGCAATACACATTATATCAAGAAACCGAGGGGATATTTTGCCATAATTTACCCTCTTGAATTTTGCCATAATTTTGTTTCCCTCCGTAAACCGGATAAATACAAACCAGACATATAATTTCTGCCTATACACGCGTATAATTTCTTCCTATACACGCATAGTAAACATAGTAAGCGATGTAAAGTACTTGAAACTGCAAGGGGGAAAAGGGTTCTTATCTACATTATAGTTTGAAGTGAGAAGTATTAAAAAGGGAAAGCCGTGGATGAAAAGGAAGAAGAAAGAAAGAAGGCTGGAATTTCCAGGCCGGATATTCCGGGCCGGAAATTCCCCCAAATTTTCGGTAAGGACTTAAAGGTCCAGAGCCCCTGGATGACCCCCAGAAATTTGCCCGGACATTTCTGTCGAAGGGGCGGAAATTCCGGGCCGGACATTTTGAGAATTTCTGGCCCCCAAAATTTCGCTAAGGACCTGAGGGTTCAGGCTCTCAGTATACCCCCTGGAATTTTGCCCGGACATTCGTATCGAAGGGGCGGAAATTCGCGGGGGGGGGGGCGGAAATTCCGGCCCCAACTTACACCGGAAATTCTGGACCTAAAAGTCAGCAACTGCTACATTTGGTGGGGGTATAAATACCCCCTTCTTCTTCCAGCTCAAGTTGCTCAATCCCGCCCAAGTTCATCCACCATTAGAGCCACTTCAAGAAACACAAGAATCACACGATCTCTTCTTTCAACCATCCAAAGCTCTTGATCTTTGGAGAATCGAAGGAGAAGACCCCGATCTACATCTTCACCGAAGCGATTTACATTTCCCCCTCATATGATTGAGGACCCCTTTGTTAGTGTTCCTCTTTGGAAACCCTAGTTGTTTGTGGTTGATTTATTCTTGTTATTGCTGTGTTATTACAAATATTGGGAGCCTCCAATTTGGTTGTGGATGTGTGCCCCAAGAACCTTGTAAAGGCCCGTTTTCCGCCTCGAGGAATTCACTTAGTGGAAGTGGGCTAGGCCTTTGTGGCGTTGCTCACAGTAGACCTGAGTGAGGCCTTGATGTCTACGCACGCTTCTATTCCTGTAGACAGTGTTGGGCCTCCAAGAGCAGAGGTTTGTAGAACAGCAGCAAGTTTCCCTTAAGTGAATCACCCAAGGTTTATCGAACTCAGGGAGGAAGAGGTCAAAGATATCCCTCTCAAGCAACCCCTGCAATCACGATACAAGAAGTCTCTTGTGTCCCCAACACACCTAATACACTTGTCAGATGTATAGGTGCACTAGTTCGGCGAAGAGATAGTGAAATACAAGTAGTATGGATGTATATGAGCAGTAGTAACGGCACCAGAAAATAGCTTGCTGGCGTGTAGTTGATGGTAGTAATATTGCAGGAAGTAAAGATGCAGTAGAACAGTAAATAAGCGATGATTGCAGTATTTGGAAACAAGGCCTAGGGATCATACTTTCACTAGTGGACACTCTCAACATTGATCACATAATAAAACCACTCTACACTCTCTTGTTGGATGATGAACACCATTAATTGTGTAGGGCTACAAGAACACCTCAATGCCGGAGTTAACAAGCTCCACAACATTCAATGTTCATATTTAAATAACCTTAGAGTGCATGATAGACCAACACAATTATATCGAGTACTAACATAGCATGCACACTGTCACCGACAGACTATGAAAGGAGGAATAGATCACATCAATACTATCATAGTAATAGTTAACTCCATAATCTACAAGAGATTACAATCATAATCTACAAGAGATGATAGGGTGGCGTGGCCAGGGCCTGGGCCGCGCCCCCCTATTGTGTCACCGCCTCGTCAGCCCTCCGACTCCGCCTCTTCGCCTATTTAAAGGTCCCTGACCTAAAACCTCGATACAAAAAAGCCACGGTACGAGAAACCTTCCAGAGCCGCCGCCATCGCGAAGCCAAGATCTGGGGGACAGGAGTCTCTGTTCCGACACGCCGCCGGGACGGGGAAGTGCCCCCGGAAGGCTCCTCCATCGACACCACCGCCATCTTCATCAACGCTGTTGTCTCCCATGAGGAGGGAGTAGTTCTCCCTCGAGGCTAAGGGCTGTACCGGTAGCTATGTGGTTAATCTCTCTCCTATGTACTTCAATACAATGATCTCATGAGCTGCCTTACATGATTGAGATTCATATGAGTTTTGTATCACTATTCATCTATGTGTTACTCTAGTGATGTTATTAAAGTACTCTATTCCTCCTTCATGGTGTAACGGTGACAGTGTGTGCATCATGTAAGTACTTGGCGTAGGTTATGATTGTAGTCTCTTGTAGATTATGAAGTTAATTATTGCTATGATAGTATTGATGTGATCTATTCCTCCTTCATAGTGTGATGGTGATAGTGTGCATGCTATGTTAGTACTTGGTGTAATTGCAATGATCTATCATGCACTCTAAGGTTATTTAAATATGAACATTGAATGTTGTGGAGCTTGTTAACTCCGGCATTGAGGTGCTCTTGTAGCCCTACACAATTAGTGGTGTTCATCATCCAACAAGAGAGTGTAGAGTGGTTTTATTATGTGATCAATGTTGAGAGTGTCCACTAGTGAAAGTATGATCCCTAGGCCTTGTTTCTAAGCATCGAAATTCCGTTTATTTATTGTTCTGTTGCATGTTTGCTCGCTGCCATATTTTATTCAGATTGCTATTACCACTCATATTCATCCATATTACTTGTATTTCACTATTTCTTCGCCGAACTAGTGCACCTATACATCTGACAAGTGTATTAGGTGTGTTGGGGACACAAGAGACTTCTTGTATCGTGATTGCGGTGGTTGCTTGAGAGGGATATCTTTGACCTCTTCCTCCCTGAGTTCGATAAACCTTGGGTGATCCACTTAAGGGAAACTTGCTGCTGTTCTACAAACCTCTGCTCTTGGAGGCCCAACACTGTCTACAAGAATAGAAGCAGCCGTAGACATCAAGCACTTTTCTCATCATAAAAGGCACTCATACTCCGGTCCCAGGTAACTAAGTACTTTTCTGTTGCCATTGTGTGTGTGTTCGAAGCTATTTCCTTTAGATCCTGCAATTGCATCTTTTTTTCTTGTTAAACACTAGTAAGGCATAATGGAAAACATCTGTGAGCTTTTTGTACTATTTCCTGAGTCAAGACATGAATTGTTTAATGCGAAAATTAAAAAACCTATGGAACCTTATTTGCATGCTAGTAGTAATATTAGTATGAACGCTTTGAACACCACTGTTGATAATGATATAGAAAAATCTAAGCTTGGGGAGGTCGGTTTTGATGAAAATGATCTCTTTAGCCCTCCGGGTATTGAGGAGAAAGTTTATGTTGATTATGATATGCCTCCTATTTATGATGATTATAATGATAGTGGTCTTTTGGTGCCACCTACTATGGAGGATAAATTTAATTATGATTACAATATGCCTCCTATATTTGATGATAGCTACTTTGTTGAATTTGCTCCCACTATTACTAATAAAATTGATTATGCTTATGTGGAGAGTAATAATTTTATGCATGAGACTCATGATAAGAATGTTTCATTTGATAGTTATATTGTTGAGTTTGCTCATGATGCTACTGAAAATCATTATGAGAGAGGAAAATATGGTTGTAGAAGTTTTCATGTTACTAAAACACCTCTCTATATGCTGAAAATCTTGAAATTGCGCTTGTCTAGTTTTCCTATGCTTGTTGCATTATGCCTACATGACTTGTTTATTTACAAAATTCCTTTTCATAGGAAGTGGGTTAGGCTTAAATTTGTTTTGAATTTGCTTCTTGATGCTCTCTTTTGCTTCAACTCTTATTTCTTGGGAGTGCATCATTAAAACTGCTGAGCCCATCTTAATGGTTATAAAGAAAGAACTTCTTGGGAGATAACCCATGTGTTTATTTTACTACAGTACTTTGTTTTATATTTGAGTCTTGGAAGTTGTTACTACTGTAGCAACCTCTCCTTATCTTATTTTATTTCATTTGTTGTGCCAAGTAAAGTCTTTGATAGTAAGGTTGATACTAGATTTGGATTACTGCACAGAAACAGATTTCTTGCTGTCACGAATTAGGGTATGATTCTCTGTAGGTAACTCAGAAAAATCTGCCAATTTACATGCATGATCCTCAGATATGTACGCAACTTTCATTCAATTTGAGCATTTTCATCTGAGCAAGTCTGGTGCCTCTTTAAAATTCGTCTTTACGGACTGTTCTGTTTTGACAGATTCTGCCTTTTATTTCGCATTGCCTCTTTTGCTGTGTTGGGTGGATTTCTTTGTTCCATTAACTTCCAGTAGCTTTGAGCAATGTCCAGAAGTGTTAAGAATGATTGTTTCACCTATGAATATGTGAATTTTTGATTATGCACTAACCCTCTAATGAGTTTGTTTTGAGTTTGGTGTGGAGGAAGTTTTCAAGGGTCAAGAGAGGAGGATGATATACTATGATCAAGAAGAGTGAAAAGTCTAAGCTTGAGGATGCCCCCATGGTTCATCCCTTCATATTTCAAGAAGACTCAAGCATCTAAGCTTGGGGATGCCCAAGGCATCCCCATCTTCATCGACAACTTATCAGGTTTCTTCTCTTGAAACTATATTTTTATTCGGTCACATCTTATGTACTTTACTTGGAGCGTCCGTGTGCTTTTATTTTCGTTTTGTTATTTTCATTCTCTGAATAAATGCTTGTGTGGGAGAGAGACACGCTCCGCTGGTTCATATGAACACATGTGTTCTTAGCTCATAATGTTCATGGCGAAGGTTGAACTGCTTCGTTAATTGTTATATGGTTGGAAACGGGAAATGCTACATGTGGTAATTGGTATAATATCTTGAATAATGTGATACTTGGCAATTGTTGTGCTCATATAGATCATGTTTAAGCTCTTGCATCATGTACCTTGTACCCATTAATGAAGAATTACATAGAGCTTGTTAAAATTTGGTTTGCATGATTAGTTTCTCTAGAGTCTAGATATTTTCTGGTTAAGGTGTTTGAACAACAAGGAGACGATGTAAAGTATTATAATGCTTGCAATGTGTTCATATGTAAGCTTTGCTGCACCGTTTTATACTTGAGTTTGCTTCAAACAACCTTGCTAGCCTAAACCTTGTATTGAGAGGGATTACTTCTCATGCATCCAAATCCTTGAGCCAAAAACTATGCCATTTGTGTCCACCATACATACCTACTACATGGTATTTCTCTGCCATTCCAAAGTAAATTACTTGAGTGCTACCTTTAAAATTCTATTCTTTGTCTTTGCAATATATAGCTCATGGGAAAATAGCCTTAAAAACTATTGTGGTGAAGAATATGTAGCTATGTATCTTATTTCTTATAAGTTGCTCGTTGAGCGGTAACCATGTTTCTGGGGACGCCATCAACTCTTTTACCTTTGTTGAATATCATGTGAGTTGCTATGCATGTTCGTCTTGTCTGAAGTAAGGGCGGTTTTCACAATCAAATGGTTTGAGTATGCATACTTGTTAGAGAAGAACATTGGGCCGCTAACTAAAGCCATGATTCATGGTGGAAGTTTCGGTTTGGACAATAATCCTCAATCTCTTATGAGAATTTTAATTGTTGTTGAATGCTTATGCATTAAAGAGGAGTCCATTATCTGTTGTCTATGTTGTCCCGGTATGGATGTCTAAGTTGAGAATAATCAAAAGCGAGAAATCCAATTCGAGCTTTCTCCTTAGACCTTTGTACAGGCGGCATAGAGGTACCCCTTTGTGACACTTGGTTGAAACATATGCTATGCAATGATAATCCGTGTTAATCCAAGCTAATTAGGACAAGGTGCGAGCACTATTAGTATACTATGCATGAAGCTTGCAACTTATAGGATATCTTATACATAACACATATGTTTTATTACTACCGTTGACAAAATTGTTTCTTGTTTTCAAAATGAAAAGCTCTAGCACAAATATAGTAATCAATGCTTCCCTCTGCGAAGGGCCTATCTTCTACTTTATTGTTGAGTCAGTTTGCCTATTCTTTCTATCTTAGAAGCAAACACTTGTATCAACTGTGTGCATTGATTCTTACATGTTTACCTATTGCACTTGTTATATTGCTTTGTGTTGACAATTATCCATGAGATATACATGTTGAAGTTGAAAGCAACCGCTGAAACTTATATCTTCCTTTGTGTTGCTTCAATGCCTTTACTTTGAATTTATTGCTTTATGAGTAACTCTTATGCAAGTCTTATTGATGCTTGTCTTGAAAGTACTATTCATGAAAAGTCTTTGCTATATGATTCAATTGTTTAGTCATTATCTTTATCATTGCTTTGAATCGCTGCATTCATTACATATGCTTTACAATTGTATTGATCAAGATTATGATAGCATGTCACTTAAGAAATTATCTTTGTTATCGTTTACCTACTCGAGGGCGAGTAGGAACTAAGCTTGGGGATGCTTGATACGTCTCAAACGTATCTATAATTTCTTATGTTCCATGCTACTTTTATGATGATACTCACATGTTTTATACACATTATATGTCATTATTATGCGTTTTCCGGAACTAACCTATTGACGAGATGCCGAAGGGCCGATTGCTTGTTTTCTGTTGTTTTTGGTTCCGGAAATCCTAGTAAGGAAATATTCTCGGAATCGGACGAAATCAATGCCCAAGCATCCTATTTTTCCACGAAGCTTCCAGAACACCCGAGAGCCACCAGAGGGGAGCCCTGGTGGGCCCAGATGATAGGGTGGCGCGGCCAGGGCCTGGGCCGCGCCCCCCTATTGTGTCAGCGCCTCGTCAGCCCTCCGACTCCGCCTCTTCACCTATTTAAAGGTCCCTGACCTAAAACCTCGATACAAAAAAGCCACGGTACGAGAAACCTTCCAGAGCCGCCGCCATCGCGAAGCCAAGATCTGGGGGACAGGAGTCTCTGTTCCGGCACGCCGTCGGGACGGGGAAGTTCCCCCGGAAGGCTCCTCCATCGACACCACCGCCATCTTCATCAACGCTGCTGTCTCCCATGAGGAGGGAGTAGTTCTCCCTCGAGGCTAAGGGCTGTACCGCTAGCTATGTGGTTAATCTCTCTCCTATGTACTTCAATACAATGATCTCATGAGCTGCCTTACATGATTGAGATTCATATGAGTTTTGTATCACTATTCATCTATGTGTTACTCTAGTGATGTTATTAAAGTACTCTATTCCTCCTTCATGGTGTAACGGTGACAGTGTGTGCATCATGTAAGTACTTGGCGTAGGTTATGATTGTAGTCTCTTGTAGATTATGAAGTTAATTATTGCTATGATAGTATTGATGTGATCTATTCCTCCTTCATAGTGTGATGGTAACAGTGTGCATGCTATGTTAGTACTTGGTGTAATTGCAATGATCTATCATGCACTCTAAGGTTATTTAAATATGAACATTGAATGTTGTGGAGCTTGTTAACTCCGGCATTGAGGTGCTCTTGTAGCCCTACACAATTAGTGGTGTTCATCATCCAACAAGAGAGTGTAGAGTGGTTTTATTATGTGATCAATGTTGAGAGTGTCCACTAGTGAAAGTATGATCCCTAGGCCTTGTTTCTAAGCATCGAAATTCCGTTTATTTACTGTTATGTTGCATGTTTGCTCGCTGCCATATTTTATTCAGATTGCTATTACCACTCATATACATCCATATTACCTGTATTTCACTATCTCTTCGCCGAACTAGTGCACCTATACATCTGACAAGTGTATTAGGTGTGTTGGGGACACAAGAGACTTCTTGTATCGTGATTGCAGGGTTGCTTGAGAGGGATATCTTTGACCTCTTCCTCCCTGAGTTCGATAAACCTTGGGTGATCCACTTAAGGGAAACTTGCTGCTGTTCTACAAACCTCTGCTCTTGGAGGCCCAACACTGTCTACTAGAATAGAAGCACCCGTAGACATCACACACCTAATACACTTGTCAGATGTATAGGTGCACTAGTTCGGCGAAGAGATAGTAAAATACAAGTAGTATGGATGTATATGAGCAGTGGTAACGGCACCAGAAAATAGCTTGCTGGCGTGCAGTTGATGGTAGTAATATTGCAGGAAGTAAAGATGCGATGAGAACGATGAAATAAGCGATGATTGCGGTATTTGGAAACAAGGCCTAGGGATCATACTTTCACTAGTGGACACTCTCAACATTGATCACATAATAAAACCACTCTACACTCTCTTGTTGGATGATGAACACCATTAATTGTGTAGGGCTACAAGAGCACCTCAATGCCGGAGTTAACAAGCTCCACAACATTCGATGTTCATATTTAAATAACCTTAGAGTGCATGATAGACCAACGCAATTATACCGAGTACTAACATAGCATGCACACTTGTCACCGACAGATTATGAAAGGAGGAATAGATCGCATCAATACTATCATAGTAATAGTTAACTCGATAATCTACAAGAGATTACAATCATAAACTACGCCAAGTACTGCATGATGCACACACTGTCACCATTACATCATGGAGGAGGAATAGACTACTTTAATAACATCACTAGAGTAGCACATAGATTAATAGTGATATAAAGCACATTGCAATCATAAAGGAATATAAATAAGCACTTCACTATGCTATTCTGAATTACTCTCTGGCAAGATAACGAACATCCAACTCAAATCATAACTCAGTGAACAAGTATTCTGTGAAATATAGCCTAAGAGACCCACACGGTGCACACACACTGTCACCTTTACACACGTGGGACAAGGAGTCTGCGGAGATCACATAAGTAAAATCCACTTGAATAGCATAACGACATCTAGATTACAAGCTCATCATATGGATCTCAATCATGTAAGGCAGCTCATGAGATCATTGTATTGAAGTACATAGGAGAGAGAGATGAACCGCATAGCTACCGATACATCCCTTAGCCTCGATGGAGAACTACTCCCTCCTCATGGGAGACAGCAGCGGTGACGAAGATGGCGGTGGTGTCGATGGAGATGCCTTCCGGGGGCACTTCCCGTCCCGCGGCCGTGCCGGAACGAGACTCCTCGTCCCCGGATCTTGGTTTCGCGATGGCGGCGGCTCTGGAAGGTTTCTCGTACCGTGGCTTTTCTGTATCGAAGATTTAGGTCAGGGAGCTTTAAATAGGCGAAGAGGCGGAGTCGGAGGGGTTATGGGGGCGCCACACAATAGGGGGCGCCCCCCCTTGGGCCGCGCCGGCCACACGTGTGGGGCCCACCTGGCTCTCCTCTGGTCCCTCTCGGGTGTTCTGGAAGCTTCGTGGAATTATAAGATGCTGGGCGTTGATTTCGTCCAATTCCGAGAATATTTCCTTACTAGGATTTCTGAAACCAAAAACAGCAGAAAACAGAACCGGCACTTCGGCATCTCGTCAATAGGTTAGTTCCGGAAAACGCATAATAATGACATATAATGTGTATAAAACATGTGAGTATCATCATAAAAGTAGCATGGAACATAAGAAATTATAGATACGTTTGAGACGTATCAAGCATCCCCAAGCTTAGTTCCTACTCGCCCTCGAGTAGGTAAATGATAACAAGGATAATTTCTGAAGTGACATGCTATCACAATCTTGATCATACTATTGTAAAGCATATGAGATGAATGCAGCGATTCAAAGCAATGGTAAAGACAATGAGTAAACAAATGAATCATATAGCAAAGACTTCTCATGAATAATACTTTCAAGACAAGCATCAATAAAACTTGCATAAGAGTTACTCATAAAGCAATAGATTCATAGTAAAGGCATTGAAGCAACACAAAGGAAGATATAAGTTTCAGCAGTTGCTTTCAACTTGTAACATGTATATCTCATGGATAATTGTCAACACAAAGTAATATAACAAGTGCAATAGGTAAACATGTAAGAATCAATGCACACGAGTTGATACAAGTGTTTGCTTCTAAGATAGAAAGAATGGGTAAACTGACTCAACAATAAAGTAGAAGATAGGCCCTTCGCAGAGGAAGCATGGATTACTATTTTTGTGCTAGAGCTTTTCATTTTGAAAACAAGAAACAATTTTGTCAACGGTAGTAATAAAGCATATGTGTTATGTATAAGATATCCTATAAGTTGCAAGCCTCATGCATAGTATACCAATAGTGCTCGCACCTTGTCCTAATTAGCTTGGATTAACATGGATTATCATTGCATAGCATATGTTTCAACCAAGTGTCACAAAGGGGTACCTCTATGCCGCATGTACAAAGGTCTAAGGAGAAAGTTCGCATTGGATTTCTCGCTTTTTGATTATTCTCAACTTAGACATCCATACCGGGACAACATAGAGAACAGATAATGCACTCCTCTTTAATGCATAAGCATTCAACAACAGATAATATTCTCATAAGAGATTGAGGATTAATTGTCCCAACTGAAACTTCCACCATGGATCATGGCTTTATTTAGCGGCTGATACGTCTCCGACGTATCGATAATTTCTTATGTTCCATGCCACATTATTGATGATATCTACATGTTTTATACACATTATATGTCGTATTTATGCATTTTCCGGCACTAACCTATTAACGAGATGCCGAAGAGCCGATTCGTCGTTTTCTGTTGTTTTTGGTTTCAGAAATCCTACAAAGGAAATATTCTCGGAATTGGATGAAATCAACGCCCAGGGTCCTATTTTTGCACGAAGCTTCCACAAGACCGAGGGGGAAAGGAAGTGGGGCCACGAGGCGCCGCCACAACAGGGCGGCACGGCCCAGGTCTTGGCCGCGCGGCCCTGGTGTGTGGGGCCCTCGTGTGGCCCCCCGCGTTGCCCTTCCGCCTACTTAAAGCCTTCGTCGCGAAACCCCCAGTACCGAGAGCCACGATACGGAGAACCTTATCGAGACGCCGCCGCCGCCAATCCCATCTCGGGGGATTCCGGAGATCGCCTCCGGCACCCTGCCGGAGAGGGGAATCATCTCCCGGAGGACTCTTCACCGCCATGGTCGCCTCCGGAGTGATGAGTGAGTAGTTCACCCCTGGACTATGGGTCCATAGCAGTAGCTAGATGGTCGTCTTCTCCTTATGTGCTTCATTGTCGGATCTTGTGAGCTCCCTAACATGATCAAGATCATCTATCTGTAATTCTATATGTTGTGTTTGTCGGGATCCGATGGATAGAGAATACTATGTTATGTTGATTATCAATCTATTACCTATGTGTTGTTTATGATCTTGCATGCTCTCCGTTATTAGTAGAGGTTCCGGCCAAGTTTTTACTCTTAACTCCAAGAGGAAGTATTTATGCTCGATAGTGGGTTCATGCCTCCATTAAATCGGGACGATGATGACGAGAAAGTTCTAAGGTTGTGGATGTGCTGTTGCCACTAGGGATAAAACATTGATGCTATGTCCGAGGATGTAGTTATTGATTACATTACGCACCATACTTAATGCAATTGTCCGTTGTTTGCAACTTAATACAGGGGTTCGGATGATAACCCGAAGGTGGACTTTTTAGGCATAGATGCATGTTGGATAGCGATCTATGTACTTTGTCGTAATGCCCAATTAAATCTCACAATACTCATCATATCATGTATGTGCATTGTCATGCCCTCTCTATTTGTCAATTGCCCGACCGTAATTTGTTCACCCAACATGCTATTTATCTTATGGGAGAGACACCTCTAGTGAATTGTGGACCCCGGTCCATTCTTTTACATTGAATACAATCTACCGCAATACTTGTTCTACTCGTTTTCTCGCAAACAATCATCATCCACACTATACATCTAATCCTTTGTTACAACAAGCCGGTGAGATTGACAACCTCACTATTTCGTTGGGGCAAAGTACTTTGGTTGTGTTGTGCAGGTTCCACGTTGGCGCCGGAATCTCTGGTGTTGCGCCGCACTACATCCCGCCGCCATCTACCTTCGACGTGCTTCTTGGCTCCTCCTGGTTCGATAAACCTTCGTTTCTTTCTGAGGGAAAACTTGCCGCTGTACGCATCACACCTTCCTCTTGGGGTTCCCAACGGACGCGTGCTGTACGCGTATCAAGCATATTTTCCGGCGCCGTTGCCGGGGAGATCAAGACACGCCTGCAAGGGGAGTCTCCACAATCCAATCTCTTTACTTTGTTTTTGTCTTGCTTTATTTTATTTACTACTTTGTTTGCTGCATTATATCAAAACACAAAAAAATTAGTTGCTAGCTTTACTTTATTTACCGACTTGCACTCTATATCAAAAACACAAAAAAATTAGTTACTTGCATTTCCTTTATCTAGTTTGCTTTATTTACTCTTGCTAAAATGGCCACTCCTGAAAATACTAAGTTGTGTGACTTCACAACCACAAATAATAATGATTTCTTATGCACACCTATTGCTCCACCTGCTACTACAGCAGAATTCTTTGAAATTAAACCTGCTTTACTCGAATCTTGTTATGCGAGAGCAATTTTCACGGTGTTAGTTCCGATGATGCTACTTCCCATCTCAATAATTTTGTTGAATTGTGTGAAATGCAAAAGTATAAAGATGTAGATGGTGACATTATAAAATTAAAATTGTTTCCTTTCTCATTAAGAGGAAGAGCTAAAGATTGGTTGCTATCTCCGCCTAAGAATAGTATTGATTCATGGACTAAATGCAAGGATGCTTTTATTGGTAGATATTATCCCCCTGCTAAAATTATATCTTTGAGGAGTAGCATAATGAATTTTAAACAATTGGATAATGAGCATGTTGCACAAGCTTGGGAAAGAATGAAATCTTTGGTTAAAAATTGCCCAACCCATGGATCGACTACTTGGATGATCATCCAAACCTTTTATGCGGGATCGAACTTTTCTTCGCGGAACTTATTGGATTCAGCTGCTGGAGGTACCTTTATGTCCATCACTCTTGGTGAAGCAACAAAGCTCCTTGATAATATGATGATTAATTACTCTGAATGGCACACGGAAAGAGCTCCACAAGGTAAGAAGGTAAATTCTGTCGAAGAAACCTCTTCCTTGAATGATAAGATTGATGCTATTATGTCTATGCTTGTGAATGATAGGACTAATGTTGATCCTAATAATGTTCCGTTAGCTTCATTGGTTGCCCAAGAAGAACATGTTGATATAAACTTCATTAAAAATAATAATTTCAACAACAATGCTTATCGGAACAATTCTAGTAACAACTATAGGCCATATCCTTACAATAATGGTAATGGTTATGGTACTTCTTATGGGAATTCTTACAACAATAATAGGAACACACCCCCTGGACTTGAAGCTATGCTTAAAGAATTTATTAGTACACAAACTGCTTTTAACAAATCTGTTGAGGAAAAGCTCAATAAAATCGATATTCTCGCTTCTAAGGTTGATAGTCTTGCCTCTGATGTTGATCTTTTGAAATTGAAAGTTATGCCTAATAAGGATATTGAAAAAAAAATTGTTACTACAGCAAATGCCATCCAAGTTAGAATTAATGAGAATATAAGATTGATGGCCGAACTGCATGCTAGGTGGGAAAGAGAAGAAAATGAAAAACTAGCTAAAGAGAATAATGTAGCTAAAGTTTGGACTATTACCACCACTAGTAATGCTAATGCTCCACATGTTTCTGCACCTCCTACTAATAATGGTCAAACAATTGGTGTTGGCAATGTTTCCACTTCTAATGCAAA
>NC_061513.1:87380534-87423994 GCF_022539505.1 Lolium rigidum
GCAAAGACTTTTCATGAATAGTACTTCAAGACAAGTATTAATAAGTCTTGCATAAGAGTTAACTCATAAAGCAATAAATCAAAGTAAAGGTATTGAAGCAACACAAAGGAAGATTAAGTTTCAGCGGTTGCTTTCAACTTGTAACATGTATATCTCATGGATAATAGTCAACATAGAGTAATATAACAAGTACAATATGCAAATATGTAGGAATCAATGCACGGTTCACACAAGTGTTTGCTTCTTGAGGTGGAGAGAAATAGGTGAACTGACTCAACATAAAAGTAAAGAGAATGGTCCTTCAAAGAGGAAAGCATCGATTGCTATATTTGTGCTAGAGCTTTTATTTTGAAAACATGAAACAATTTTGTCAACGGTAGTAATAAAGCATATGAGTTATGAAAGTTATATCTTACAAGTTGCAAGTCTCATGCATAGTATACTAATAGTGCCCGCACCTTGTCCTAATTAACTTGGACTACCGGATCTTTGCAATGCACATGTTTTGACCAAGTGTCACAATGGGGTACCTCCATGCCGCTTCGTACAAAGGTCTAAGGAGAAAGCTCGCATTTTGGATTTCTCGCTTTTGATTATTCTCAACTTAGACATCCATACCGGGACAACATGGACAACGAGATAATGGACTCCTCTTTAATGCATAAGCATGTGGCAACAATTATTATTCTCATATGAGATTGAGGATATATGTCCAAACTGAAACTTCCACCATGAATCATGGCTTTAGTTAGCGGCCCAAAGTTCTTCTCTAACAATATGCATGCTCCAACCATGAAGGTGGTAGATCTCTCTTGCTTCGGACAAGACGGACATGCATAGCAACTCACATGATATCCAACAAAGAATAGTTGATGGTGTCCCCGAAACATGGTTATCGCTCAACAAGCAACTTAATAAGAGATAAAGTGCATAAGTACATATTCAATACCACAATAGTTTTTAAGCTATTTGTCCCATGAGCTATATATTGCAAAGGTGAATGATGGAATTTTAAAGGTAGCACTCAAGCAATTTACTTTGGAATGGCGGGTAAATACCATGTAGTAGGTAGGTATGGTGGACACAAATGGCATAGTGGTTGGCTCAAGTATTTTGGATGCATGAGAAGTATTCCCTCTCGATACAAAGTTTAGGCTAGCAAGGTTATTTGAAACAAACACAAGGATGAACGGTACAGACAAAACTCACATAAAAGACATATGGTAAACATTATAAGACTCCATACCGTCTTCCTTGTTGTTCAAAACTCAATACTAGATGTTATCTAGACTCTAGAGAAACCAAATATGCAAACCAAATTAGCAAGCTCTAAGTATTTCTTCATTAATGGGTGCAAAGTATATGATGCAAGAGCTTAAACATGAGCACAACAATTGCCAAGTATCAAATTATCCAAGACATTTTAGAGTTACTACATGTATCATTTTCCAATTCCAACCATATAACAATTTAACGAAGAAGAAACTTCGCCATGAATACTATGAGTAGAGCCTAAGGACATATTTGTCCATATGCAACGACGGAGCGTGTCTCTCTCCCATAAAGTGAATGCTAGGATCCATTTTATTCAAACAAAACAAAAAAACAAAAACAAACCGACGCTCCAAGCAAAGTACATAAGATGTGGCCGAATAAAAATATAGTTTCAGGGGAGGAACCTGATAATTTTGTCGATGAAGAAGGGGATGCCTTGGGCATCCCCAAGCTTAGACGCTTGAGTCTTCTTAAAATATGCAGGGGTGAACCACCGGGGCATCCCCAAGCTTAGAGCTTTCACTCTCCTTGATCATATTGCATCATACTCCTCTCTTGATCCTTGAAAACTTCCTCCACACCAAACTCGAAACAACTCATTAGAGGGTTAGTGCATAATAAAAATTCACATGTTCAGAGGTGACACAATCATTCTTAACACTTCTGGACATTGCATAAAGCTACTGGACATTAGTGGATCAAAGAAATTCATCCAACATAGCAAAAGAGGCAATGCGAAATAAAAGACAGAATCTGTCAAAACAGAACAGTCCGTAAAGATGGATTTTATTAGGCCACCAGACTTGCTCAAACGAAAATGCTCAAATTGAATGAAAGTTGCGTACATATCTGAGGATCATGCTCGTAAATTGGCGTAATTTTCTGAGCTACCTACAGGGAGATAGACCCAGATTCGTGACAGCAAAGAAATGCTGGAACTGCACGGTAATCCAAATCTAGTACTTACTTTTCTATCAAAGACTTTACTTGGCACAACAAAACATAAAACTAAGATAAGGAGAGGTTGCTACAGTAGTAAACAACTTCCAAGACACAAATATAAAACAAAAATACTGGAGTAAAAACATGGGTTGTCTCCCATAAGCGCTTTTCTTTAACGCCTTTCAGCTAGGCGCAGAAAGTGTATCTCAAGTAACATCGAAAGATGAGGCATCAACATCATAACTTGTTCTAATGATAGAATCATAAGGTACCTTCATTCTCTTTCTAGGGAAGTGTTCCATACCTTTCTTGAGAGGAAATTGATATTTAATATTACCTTCCTTCATATCAATAGTAGCACCAACGGTTCGAAGGAAAGGTCTTCCCAATATAATGGGGCAAGATGCATTGCATTCAATATCCAAGACAACAAAATCAACGGGGACAAGGTTATTGTTAACCATAATATGAACATTATCAACTTTCCCCAAAGGTTTCTTTTTAGCATTATCAGCGAGATTAACATCCAAATAACAATTTTTCAATGGTGGCAAGTCAAGCATATCATAGACTTTTTAGGCATAACGAAATACTTGCACCAAGATCACATAAAGCATTACAATCAAAGTCTTTGATTCTCATTTTAATGATGGGCTCCCAACCATCCTCTAGCTTTCTAGGAATAGAAGTTTCAAGTTTTAGTTTCTCTTCTCTAGCTTTTATGAGAGCATTTGTAATATGTTTTGTGAAAGCCAAATTTATAGCGCTAGCATTGGGACTCTTAGCAAGTTTTTGCAAGAACTTTATAACTTCAGAGATGTGGCAATCATCAAAATCTAAATCATTACAATCTAAAGCAATGGGATTATCATCCCCAAGGTTGGAAAAAATTTCAGCAGTTTTATCACAAGCGGTTTCGAGCGGTTTTAGCGAGTTTCGGGTAATTTTGCGCGCTTTGCACTAGGAGTAGAAGCATTGCCAACACCAATTATTTTATCATGGATAGTAGGAGGTGCAGCAACATATGAATCATTAGCATTGCTAGTGGTGGTAATAGTCCAAACTTTAGCTACATTTTCCTTTTTAGCTAGTTTTTCATTTTCTTCTCTATCCCACCTAGCACGCAGTTCAGCCATTAATCTTATATTCTCATTAATTCTAACTTGGATGGCATTTGCTGTAGTAACAATTTTATTTTCAATATCCCTATTAGGCATAACTTTCGATTTCAAAAGATCAACATCAGAGGTAAGACTATCAACTCTAGAAACAAGAATATCAATTTTATTGAGCTTTTCCTCAACGCATTTGTTAAAGGCAGTTTGTGTACTAATAAATTCTTTAAGCATGGCTTCAAGTCCAGGGGTGTATTCCTATTATTGTTGTAAGAATTCCCATAAGAATTAGCATAACCGTTACCATTATTATAAGGATATGGCCTATAGTTATTACTAGAATTGTTCCGATAAGCATTGTTGTTGAAATTATTATTTTTAATGAAGTTTACATCAACATGTTCTTCTTGAGCAACCAATGATGCTAACGGAACATTATTATAATTAACATTAGGCCTACCATTTGCAAGCATAGACATAATAGCATCAATCTTATCACTCAAGGAAGAGGTTTCTTCGACAGAATTTACCTTCTTACCTTGTGGAGCTCTTTCCGTGTGCCATTCGGAAGTAATTAACCATCATATTATCAAGGAGCTTTGTTGCTTCACCAAGAGTGATGGACATAAAGGTACCTCCAGCAGCTGAATCCAATAAATTCCGCGAAGAAAAATTTAGTCCTGCATAGAAGGTTTGGATGATCATCCAAGTAGTCGATCCATGGGTTGGGCAATTTTTAACCGAGAGATTTCATTCTTTCCCAAGCTTGAGCAACATGTTCATTATCTAATTGTTTAAAATTCATTATGCTACTCCTCAAAGATATAATTTTAGCAGGGGATAATATCTACCAATAAAAGCATCCTTGCATTTAGTCCATGAATCAATACTATTCTTAGGCAGAGATAGCAACCAATCTTTAGCTCTTCCTCTTAATGAGAAAGGGAACAATTTTAATTTTATAATGTCACCATCTACATCTTTATACTTTTGCATTTCCCATAGTTCAACAAAATTATTGAGATGGGCAGCAGCATCATCAGAACTAACACCCGAAAATTGCTCTCGCATAACAAGATTCAGTAAAGCAGGTTTAATTTCAAAGAATTCTGTGGTAGTAGCAGGTGGAGCAATAGGTGTGCATAAGAAATCATTATTATTTGTGCTAGTGAAGTCACACAACTTAGTATTTTCAGGGTTGGCCATTTTAGCAATAGTAAATAAAGCAAACTAGATAAAGTAAATGCAAGTAAACTAATTTTTTTGTGTTTTCGATATAGCAAACAAGATAGCAAATAAAGTAAAACTAGCAACTAATTTTTTTGTGTTTTGATATAAGTGCAGCAAACAAAGTAGTAAATAAAATAAAGCAAGACAAAAACAAAGTAAAGAGATTGAGAAGTGGAGACTCCCCTTGCAGCGTGTCTTGATCTCCCCGACAACGGCGCCGTAAAAAGAGCTTGATGGCGTGTATTTCACACGTTCGTTGGGCAACCCCAAGAGGAAGGTATGATGCGCACAGCAGCAAGTTTTCCCTCAGAAAGAAACCAAGGTTTATCGAACCAGGAGGAGCCAAGAAGCACGTTGAAGGTTGATGGCGGCGGGATGTAGTGCGGCGCAACACCGGAGATTCCGCGCCAACGTGGAACCTGCACAACACAACCAAAGTACTTTGCCCCAACGAAACAGAGTGAGGTTGTCAATCTCACCGGCTTGCTGTAACAAAGGATTAACCGTATTGTGTGGAAGATGATTGTTTGCGAGAGAAAATAGTAAAACAAGTATTGCAGCAGATTTGTATTTCGAGTATTAAAGAATGGACCGGGGTCCACAGTTCACTAGAGGTGTCTCTCCCATAAGATAAAAGCATGTTGGGTGAACAAATTACGGTCGGGCAATTGACAAATAGAGAGGGCATAACAATGCACATACATGACATGATAAGTATAGTGAGATTTAATTGGGCATTACGACAAAGTACATAGACCGCCATCCAAGCTGCATCTATGCCTAAAAAGTCCACCTTCGGGTTATCATCCGAACCCCTCCGGTATTAAGTTGCAAAACAACGGACAATTGCATTAAGTATGGTGTGTAATGTAATCAACAACTACATCCTCGGACATAGCGCCAATGTTTTATCCCTAGTGGCAACAGCACAACACAACCTTAGAACTTTTCGTCACTCTGTCCCAGGTGTCAATGCGGGCATGAACCCACTATCGAGCATAAGTACTCCCTCTTGGAGTTAAAAGTAAAAACTTGGCCGAGCCTCTACTAGAAACGGAGAGCATGCAAGATCATAAACAACACATGTATAATAACTTGATAATTAACATGACATGGTATTCTCTATCCATCGGATCCCGACAAACACAACATATAGAATTACAGATAGATGATCTTGATCATGTTAGGCAGCTCACAAGATCCAAAAATGAAGCACAATGAGGAGAAGACAACCATCTAGCTACTGCTATGGACCCATAGTCCAGGGGTGAACTACTCACTCATCACTCCGGAGGCGACCATGGCGGTGTAGAGTCCTCCGGGAGATGAATCCCCTCTCCGGCGGGGTGCCGGAGGAGATCTCCAGAATCCCCCGAGATGGGATCGGCGGCGACGGCGTCTCAGTAAGGTTTTCGTATCGTGGTTTTTCGCATCGGGGTTTCGCGACGGAGGCTTTAAGTAGGCGGAAGGGCAGGTCAAGGGGCGTCACGAGGGGCCCACGCTATAGGTCGGCGCGGCCGGGGCTTGGGCCGCGCCGCCCATAGCCTCGGCCACCTCGTGGCCCCACTTCGTGTGTTCTTTGGTCTTCCGGAAGCTCCGTGGAAAAATAGGGCCCCGGGTCTTCGTTTCGTCCAATTCCGAGAATATTTCGTTACTAGGATTTCGAAACCAAAAACAGCAGAAAACAGGAACTGGCACTTCGGCATCTTGTTAATAGGTTAGTTCCAGAAAATGCACTAATATGACATAAAGTGTGCATAAAACATGTAGGTATCATCAATAATATGGCATAGAACATAAGAAATTATTGATACGTCGGAGACGTATCATTCACAAACCCTAGTTTTCATAATCGTCGAGTTACTTTTCGGCTGAAACCTTCGAGATCTACTTGCCCTCTACTTCCAACTAAACCCTAGCCTACAATCCATAGGCATTGACAAGTTAATACCTTGTCAGTTGTACACTTGTGCCTCAACAATTGCAATAGTTCGTCAGGGGTAACTGGCCCTGATTTATCGTACGCAGTACGCGAACTACCAATCCTAACCTTTCATTTACATACCCTAGTATAGGCACCTCTCCCCATGAGCTTGGCCTCCCAGGTGAAAACCAAGCTGTTAACCCGGAAGCGCACAGGGCTTGGGACGGACATTCACCTCGTTTCACGTCATTTCGCATCATTTCTTTTGTTGTAGAGGCAGCCTCCAGCCTAACCCCGATGATGCTTGTTTAGAGGGAACCCATACTAAGATACATAAATTTCCAGCTAAGCCTTACCCAGATTCGGGTATTGTGGGGGTACTTGTAAAATTGGAATGGTATCGCATCCGAACCCAACCATCAGTTTTTGTAAAGTTCACCAAGTCATTCACAGATCATATTCACCTTCAAAATCTTTCAATAGAATGACTCATCATTCCAAGGTTTTCAAAGTCATTTCATTTCACAAGTTCCCAACTAGAGTAGTCACTTTTAATTTAGCACTAGCATCTATGTATGAGGGGTGCTAAGTACTTTGCTTTGCTTCTAGGCTAACCTTGATACTCTTGTACTAATCCGAGTACTAACCAAGTAAATCATAAATCAAAAAGTACTTTGATAAAACAAAAGTAAATAAAGCTTGTAAAGTAAAACTGGGAAATAGGATCATAAGCATAAAATAAAATGGGGTAATGCCTTGCTCATGGTGAGCTTTGCACTTTGCAAGAGTATTATCTTGCCTTGGTTGAGGTGTTGGTCAAAGTTCTCTTCTCCTTCCTCTTGGTAGAAGACCTCCTCCTCCCGATAGTCTCGGTACTAGCGTCTAAAATACGAATACGGGGTACACAATCATCATACCAAACTTATTTACTAAACTAAGCACACACATGATTCACACAACTTAAACTAGCATCACACATTACTATTAAGTTGGTGGATGTGTTTTTTCTTATTTAAGAAAAATAATTTCCTCTCATACTAACTTAGATGTTATTTTCAATTACTTAGAGAAATAATTTCCTCTCATTATCTTCTTAAGATTTAATTTCTCTCATGAATAATATGTGACCTAGGTTGACCAAAGTCAACCTCTTCACACTTCTCATTTAAGAAAAGGATTTAAATGAGGTGAACACCTCATTCCATTTAATCCTAACATGTTAAAGATTTAATATCATCAACAATTCATATGAGACCTAAATGACCAGAGTCTCTACCTCATTTTGAATTGTTCATGACAAGATTTAAATGAGAGAAACACTCCCATAAGATTTATTAATAGTTTTGGACAATATCTTTGACTAGAAATAGCCATAAAGTCCTTTAATTAAACTAGGCCATGATCATTCAAAGTAAGCATGGCATATTTTTGCAGAAACAATTAGTATAAGTGAAATGTGAATTATAGGAGTTGGAATCAACTCAAAAGCATTTTTTGTTGCTTTTTAATAATTATTCTAAGGCAGAAAAGTCCATGTCTTGTTTATTTTCTCACTTTAATTCTACAATAGATCTAGGGTTCAAACCAGTGGCATTGTGTAGAGAAAATCCTAAGATTTCCAACAATATCAAGTTTGTAAAATTTGGCCGAGTAGATTTGTCCCTATTGAATTTTAAACTTGGCATCAGATTGCATATAACTCTAACTGGAAAATTTGAATTCAAACTAGTGGGCTCGCGCGGGAAAGGGTTGGGCCGCAGGGGGGAAAAAGAGTTGGGCCAGCCCAGCTAGCGTGCCACGCACGCAGCGGGCCGCCTGACGGTGGCCCCCGCTTGTCAGCGGGTGCTCACAGGCGAACCGGTACGCGAATTGGGAGCCGTTAGATTAGAGGGGATCGGACGGCTGCGGGTCGTCCTCGTCGGCGACGAGCTCCGACGAGCTCTAACCCTAGCCGGCGGCCAGGAGGGTCCAGAGGAGGTCCTTACCGGCGTCCAGCGAGGTCAGCGAAGCGGGCAAACGACCGAGGCGACGTCGGCGAGTCGAGGGAGGGTCGCGGCGGCTCTTGAGGTGGACGAATTTGAGGGCTCGATCTTCCGCGTCTCCGGCGGCCTCCGGTGGTAAAATTGGGGCGGTGTGTTGGCTAATTTGAAGGGGGAGAGGTGCAAGGAGAGCAAGAAGAGGTAGGGGAAGGTGGTGCTGTGTTCGGAGAGTGAGAGGGGAGCTCCATTTTATAGCTGGCCGAGGAGGCCGAGGGGGCGTGACAGGTCATGGTCGACGACGGTGGTACAGCGTCGCAGTGACGTTGGCGAGGGCGTGGCTCAGTTCGTGAGGTCATGGTGATCACGACGCGCATCCTGGCGAGGTCAGAGGTGGACGGGAGCCGGCGACAACGTCACCGTGTGCTGGCGGACTGTGGCGGACGGTCGTCGTCCGTGACGACGGCGACAGTGCTCCGGTGAGCCAATGGCGATGTCCCGGGGCTAGCTGGGGTCCTGGCGAGCAAGTGGGTGAAAGGAGAGGTCGTGCGGTGGTCCGAGGCGACGAGTCGAGGAGGTGCACCGGCGCGCCGTGGCCATGCTCGTGCGCGCGGCCGGCGAGTCTCGGCCCGGGTGACCACGTCACGGCCCGGCGCGTGTGGTCTTCTCCCGGGCCGGGCGTGCGCCGTAGATGCAGGGGGAGGTGGGGGTTCTCCAGGACATGGTTGGTCAGAGTTGAGGTGAAGGGCGAGAGGGGTGACATAGGGGTGACTATGGTGGCCGGCATGGCATGTTCTGAGATTGTTTGTGCCTTTCATTTTGTCTCTAAGGGCTTGGCACTGGTGTGTGAGGTGAGTTCAGGCTAGTTGATATGGTGGCCCAAGTTGAAGAGGTCTAGGGCTTGCACAATTAATACAATTCAAAGTGTATGTGACATGAGACAAGATTTTTAGAGCATGGTGGTGATGGGAGGTGACCATGCACTTGGTGAGGTAAAGCTAGATGTTTTGGGCACCAGGTAGTGTGGATGAGCACAAGGGAGAGAGAGGTGAGGTGATGGAGAGTGGGTGGAATAGTGGTTGTACCTCTATGGCATCATCTTTTATTACTTGTCAAGGTCTCATGTGTGATGATTTTGACCAAAATTTGTGATGGAGGTGTTCTAAATGAGGTTGGGTAGTAACTCATGGCATTGGTTTGATTTTTGAAATTGATTTGCAAAGATTATAAATTTGGAGGGAATCTAGAATTGGTTTCAATGTCTCCACTTGTCAATCCTATTCTGGTCAACCTGGTCAAAGTCAGCTCTGGTGGTCAACAGCAAAAAGGTTCACCTTGACATGGTCTTGGATGACATGACAAGAGTTGGTCAATGTTGGTTTAGGAAAAGTCAAAACCAGGGGTGTAAAGTGGGTAACATTTTATAAAAGGGTCACATGACCATTATCACATGTATGTTGAATTTGATTTTTCCTTTGATTTGAATTGGGTTTGTTTGATGCATTTGTGTTTGTTATTCATATATAAGTGTTTTACAAACAATGGCACAAGCCAAAGTGGCCTTGGTTGAAGATTTGCAAATGTGTATGTGAGTGAGAATGGGATTTTCTCCCTATTTGATTTCTCTCTTTTTGATTTGATTTTTCTTGACTCTAAAGGGATTCTTATTAGTTTAGAAACATTTTCAAACCATTGAAACCATTTCAAATGGTCTTGTTCAAAGATTTGCAAAAATGGCCATAACACATAAGAGGTGATGTGTCATATTTCATTATTTTGGAAATTGTTCCCCTTGCTTTACTTAGGCATGGGTTAGGGTCAATTTAGTATTAGGTTAGGTTTAGAGATGGTTTCCAAACATTTGGTCAAGGTTTAAAGTCCTAGGTCAAAGTTTGGGGAAAATGGCTATGTGGCACATATGCTTCTATGCATATGTTGCATTTGATTTTTGAATTTGACTTGGCTTGACCCAAATGGTGTTGTTGAGTGTTGAAATGGTATATAGGAGTGATCCCACCATTCACAACAGGTCCTAGGGTCAAGCTTCTCAAATTCACAAATTTGCATTTTACTCTCATATGCCTCTATGGCATTATTACTTTCTTTTCATTTTCTTTTGTTTCAACTTGGATTGGGTTTGAGAAGTACTAGATAAGGTTTATTAAGGTTTTCCAGACCTCTAAATAAAGTGGAAAGGTCTAGGATAAAGTTTTATAAAAATAGCCATAGGCACATATGCCTTTTTCTTTATTTAAAATCTTTTTATTTTATTTTAACTTGGATGGTAAAAAGGAATGTGAGGTTTAGGGTTTAAGAGTATTTCAATACTAATCAAACAAGCAATCATGGCAATAGCACAAGAATTAAACAAGATCTCTATGTATCAAACTTAATGTAATAAAAGTTTTTGTTGGTTCCAAAATTTGGAACTAGGGAAATCCATTTTGTTCGTTTTGAAATTTTTGGGCTGTTACAGGTGGCGCGCGAACTGCTCCCAGCCGATGTGGAGGTACATCTTGCCACGCGCGTCGTAGATGACGTCCACGATCCACCGGTAGTAGCCGCACGAATCCTCCCGCAGATGCAGTGTGCGCGGGCGGTCGTCACCGGCGACGAAGTCGGCGAAGGTGTCCGGCAGTCTCTGGATGCCACGTGGGTCGCCCTTGAGGACGTGGACAAACTCGAACAGCACGGGCCCCTCCTCGTCCATCTCCGACGATGAAGACGACGGTGTCGCAGGCGACGGCATGCGTGCAACTCTGCCGCGGCCACGGCCACGACCACGTGTAAGGGTATATTGCCTCTATGTGTGGTTTTGGTAATTAATGACAACCCCTATGGACTAATGTTTTCATTGAGTTTATATGAAGGAATATTTCATAGGTACTACTTGTAGTCCATGTGTTGGATTCAAGTATGGATGCCATGAAGATAAAGATATACCTTGTGTATTGGCATCAAGATCATCGTTCCAATCAAGAGAATGCCCATTCTTCAGCAGTTTATACCAATGCGCTGCTTTACCGACATAGAGAATAGTTTCTTCCTAACTTCATCCATAGAAATACCTGCACACTTGAATAACCCGCATAATTCATGTAAAAACAATAAATTATCTCCAGGATGGACAGTTCCATCCCCTTCATAGCGGTTATTCACTACACGTTCAATAATTTTCATAGGTATTTTATATGGAATCACTTTCTCACCTGGCGCCTCATCCACTACCTTTGCAATAGTAGTAGATTTTCCAAATAGGAATTCAAGAGAAGATCTCTCCATAATGAATTATAGCAGCAGGCAGAAATAAAATAGCACGTGCAGTAAAAGTTTTCCTTACCAATTCCACTTACCAATAGCGCTTCACTCCCCGGCAACGGCGTCAGAAAATAGTCTTGATGACCCACAAGTATAGGGGGTGTATCGTAGTACTTTCGATAAATAAGAGTGTCGAACCCAACGAGGAGCAGAAGGTGTTGACAATCAGTTTTGATGAAGGATTCATTGTAAATGCTCACAGACAAGTTTTCAGGAGGTTTTGATATAGCAGATAAATAAAATACAAGTAAGTAAAATGCGAGAGTAATAATTGCAGCGAGTGGACCAATCCTTTTTAGCACAAAGGACAAGCCGGTTTGTTTACTTATGATGACCAAACGTTCTTGAGGACACACGGGAATTTAGTCTAGTGCTTTCGCTTCATATAGTTGATTAATCTTCATTGTTTTGATAAGTGTTGTGTGGGTGAACCTATGCTAATGCACCGCCCTTCCTAGGACTAATACATACTTGTGATTAAACCCCTTGCAAGCATCTGCAAATACAAGAAAGTAATTAAGATAAATCTAACCACAGACTTTAAACTCGAGATTCTCGCTATCCCTCATGCATCGATATACCAACGGGGTTCGAGTTGCTCGTCACTCCAGGCAACCCCACAATTAGAAAACGAATACAAGATGCATTCCCCTAGGCCCATAAAGGTGAAGTATCATGTAGTCGACGTTCACATGACACCACTAGAAGAATAACACCACAACTTAAATATCAAACCATTAAATATTACTCAACATAGTTCACTACTAACATTTAGACTTCACCCATGTCCTCAAGAACTAAACGAACTACTCACAAGACATCATATGGAACATGATCAGAGGTGATATGATGATGGATAACAATCTGAACATAAATCTTGATTCAACGGTTTCACTCAATAGCATCAATAACAAGGAGTAATCGACACCGGGAGAGTTTTCCCTATGAAATACTCAAGATTCAACCCTAGATGTTACAGCGGAGACGAGGTGCAGCGGTGGAGATGACGGTGTCGGTGGTGGAGATGATGATGATGATCCCAATGAAGTCCAGCTCGATGACGGTGACGATGGCGACGATTTGAGGGAATTTCCCCGGCAGATTTCTTCCTGCCGGAGAGCTCTTTTCTCTCTGGTGTTTTCCGCCTCGAGGAGGCGGCGGTGTCTATCCTCGATGTCCCCCCGCACCTTAGGGTTTCTGGGAGATGAAGTATGCGAAAGGGTGATGGCCGAGGGGGTCGTGGGCCCCCTCCCCACGTGGCGGCGCGCCGGCCTTGGTGGCCGCGCCGGCCTATGGGGAGGGCCCATGGCGGCCCTCCTCGACCTCCCTTTCTGGCTGGCTCCGTCATTTGGAAAAATAGGAGCTTCGGTATATTTTCCGTCAATTGTTGATCTTCAGAAATATTGTATCCTGGCGGCGCTTTTTCCAGCAGAATCCTGACTCCGATGAGTAATTCTCCAATAATCATGAAACATGCAAAATAGGTGAAATAACATAAGTATCATCTCTAAATATGAAATATATCAATGAATAACAGTAAATTATGATATAAAATAGTGATGCAAAATGAACGTATCAGATATATATGTGATATGATCAAGAAGAATAAATGAAGATGGAGTTCTTATGTGGAACTCAATATTAGCCATGCTCTAGCTTATGTGATAAGCAATGAATGATCAAGATCTTGAGTGCTTGATTCCAAGTGAAGAATTCTTTATACACCTCAAGATAGGGCATGAGAGCAATACAAAGAGTGAAGAATGGATTCAAGTTTGGTCAACACATGAAACATGAAGAATGTGCCACGTGAAGTCATGTGGTATGGTAAGCCTTGTCAATTATGCTTACCCATCATATATGTGCCCTTGTGGTGTCTATGTGGGTTAGGTATCTTTCCATGGGCATGCATAAAAAGGGAGATCTCATATAGCCCATGAGAGGATGACATCAAGTGGTGATCGTCATCAAGGTTGAGTTGGGCAAGTTCAAGTTGAGCATCTCAAGAGGATCATATGCTTGAAGCTTGCCGTTCATTTGGTGATAATGGACATGTGAAGATATGCTTCAATGGATCTTTCCCATCATGGTGTATGGGGGAGCATTTGTGAGTCTTCACGAAGTAACGATGATCAAGTAAGGCATTCCGGCTTGAGTGGAGCTTGAAGAGCTATCATCAAGATCAAGCGGGATGCGCAAGGCAAAGGTATGGCCTTGCTAGGTTTTCCTTTTACCGGTCCCAAGGTGGTTGTTGGGAGACCGGATTATAGGATAGATAGCCGCACTATCAAAAGGGCTTTCAGTTGGGTAACTTGATCGCATCATCTTAGGGAGCTCAATCCTTTGCATACTTTGCATATCCCTATTGCTTCTTGGTGTTTCTCTGTGAGAGGTTCTTGAGCTTTTTGCTAGCTTTACAACAAGCCCAAGTTCATCGAAAACGGAATCCGCATGCATCTTCTATTGCGTTTTCGAGTTTGGACGTCTTCACCGTTTCTTGACGGTGGGAGACTCCCTCTCTAAAATCATATAAAATATTTTGTGAGGAGTCTCCATATTTCCAACAAAATTGATATCATGTCAATCGGAGTTCGGGAGCATTTTCTATTTAAAATGAAGAAAAGTTGTTCTGCCCCTGGCCGGTCTATGGTCCGGTCGGACCGGCCGTGGCACCGGGTGGTCCGGTTCTGACCGGCCACTGGACCGGTGCCAACCGGGCACTGTCCAGGGGCCTTTTCCCGTCATCCGATTGATGCCCAGTCGGTGGCCCAGTTTGGACCGGCCGTTTCGGTCACATGCCCGGTATGACCGGGCCCTGCGCCGGACCGCCCGGTCCCAGGCCCGGTTGACCGGATTCCTCGAAGCCTTACCTTCCCCAACGGTTATTTTCTCCCTTGGGCTATAAAGAGCCCTTCTTCCACCTTGGGCTGTTAAGTTCTTACACTCTCTCTCCTCCATTGTTGCCTTTGAAGAACTTGCCCTATTTCTGATTCCCCCCATGATTCTTGCTCATTCTTGAGGGATCTAAGAGAGGAGATCTAGATCTACAATCCCCACCAATCCATTTCTCCTCTAAGTGAGGGGAACTCTTTAGATCTAGATCTTGGAGTCATTTGTTGATTTATCCTTTGTTCTTCCTCTCTAATCTCATCCTAGCATTTATTGCTTTGGTGCGATTTTAGTGTGAAGGATTTGAACACCTCTAGTGTTCTTGTTTTGCATCATTGCATAGTGTTGAGCTCTCCACCACGATTACTTCGAGTGAGAGACCGTGAGCTTGTTACTCTTGGAGAGAGACCTCCTAGCTGGCTTGGCGGTTGGTGCTCCGGTGATCTCTTCAAGGAAGATTGTGAAGAGGCTCGGGCTTCTCCTTCGTGGAGCTTGTGAAGTGGTTGTGGAGCTTGTCATCTCACTATAACAGGACAGAGCTTTGGTAACACCATCTTGTGTTACTACAGGTCCAAAACAATGTTACTAGGCCATATAGTAACAGATTTTGGAATGTGTTCCATTAGGCCGTGTTACTAAGTGTTGTCACTAGTCACGCATAATAGTTGTTACCATATGTTAAATATTGTGTTACAATTTAAATTGTTGTAACATGCATATTACGTGTTACTAGGTACGCTGGTAACACATTTTTTGTAACTACAGTAACACCGGTAGTAACATATTTATGTAGACGTAGAACATTGATGGTAACATATTTTTGCAACTGTAGTAACATAATTAGTAACATTCCTTTTAGCTTCATGGCATAATTAGTAACATAATATCTATATATTGTAACACTATAATTTATACGGGTAACACACTTGTAGCTACATGGTAACACCAACAGTAACACTACAATATTATTATTGCAACATAATAAATGTATTTAGTATTATTAGAAAATTAGGTTCTCAATTTATGGAATATTCATTTATTTAATGAAATCAATGCACATGCACAATTAATTTAATAACTACTTTATTATGATGCTTGGCACCATTACAATGTGAGAGAAATTGAAGCACGATACATCATTGAGTATATTAAGATACTTATTCTTTATGAATATAAATAGTGCAGGATTCATATATATTAAAATAAATAAATGCCAATATTATTGGTACAACACCTTAACATTCATATCAAATTGAGTAGAAAACTCAATTGTGAAGAATATTACACCATAGCATTTGCATCAATTAGATCAACGTAAAAATATCCTCTCAGATAATATTACAATTTTCAATCTATCAGTGTAAACTATAACTATTGCTAAGCAAAATATTCAAAATTTATTTGCTTCTTGATTGGACTAGAGAATTCTGCCACCATTCAATCCTTCATTCGCATCTGTAAAAGAAAATTGGACATCATAGTTGTATGATTAATTTAGAGAAATAATATTCTAAAATATTGATGGGGAGAAAATAAGTTACAAAAGCTGCAGGCCAAGCAATTAAGAATCTTAAAGAAAAAGCATCACCACTTATCTTGCAATCAGATACTTCCCTTACTAATTCCTTATCCAGAATATGTTCATATTATCATATATGTGCACAAGTGCAAATTTCCGTAACCAACTCAATACCACTTGTTTAGTTGCATTAGTTGCAGGATCAGTGCTCCAAACAGTAACATATGTAATATATATTCCACTTGTTTGGATAGGTTGAAATCTTTAGAACTACTACGATTTCAACTATATTAGCGTCAAAAACAATGATGACATATTTGCATGTTAGAAATAATCTTTCCCTAGTCTATAGTCTAATGTTAGCAATGCGTGGCTTGTAGATGTTTGGTCAGTGCACGTTTCCTGGTCTGTAGTGTCTAGTATATGATTGTTTAGGAGTCTCCTAGCTGTTTTAGGTTTGTCTTACCTCATGTGTCCGTGTACATGTTCGACTAGGATTAAAAGTAGCTAGCTATTTTGAGTTAGTTTAGGAAAAGTGCAGAGTGGAGTGAGCAGGTTTCAATAGGCGTGTGCGGTTTGGGTTGGTTAGAGCATCTCCAGTCGCGTCCCCCAAAGAGATTTGGGGCGCGCCGGACCAAAAATGCGTTCCAGCCGCGTCCCCTAAAGCCCATTTTTGTCCGGCGCGTCCCGATACGGTGTCCGGCGCCCCGAGCCCGTCCCCGTCCCACAGGGGACGCACCGGGGACGCCGGACACAACGAAAAGCGAGGCGGGGAGTGGCGGGGCCGACCCGTCAGCGACACAATTAATTTTAACCTAACCGTCGCCTACCTCGCGACGGAAGTTATTGGCGCGCAGCGACGGTGCAGCTCCCACAGAGGGCGCAGCATAGCTGAACGCTCGCCGTCACCTCGCGGCCGTGGTCGTGGTAGAGGCGGAGGCCGACCTCGCGGCCGCGGCCGTGGTCGTGGTCGTGGACGTGGCCGCGGCATAGCTGAACGCTCGCCGTCGCCTCCCACGTCGTCGTCTTCATCGTCGGAGATGGACGTGGAGCCGGACGTGCTGTTCGAGTTCGTCCTCGTCCTCAAGGGCGACCCGCGCGGCATCCAGAGGCTGCCGGACTCCTTCGCCGAGTACGTCGGCGGCGTACGCCCGCGCAAGATGCATCTGCGGGAGCATTCGTGCGGCTACTACCGATGGATCGTCGACGCGATCTACGACACGCGCGGCAAGATGTACCTCAACATCGGCTGGGAGAAGTTCGCGCGCCACCACAGCCTCCAAGCCGGCTTCATCCTCGTGTTCTCCTACTTCGGCAACAGGGACATGAGCGTCAAGGTCTTCGACGAGAGGCGCGCCTGGACTACCACGGCGACAGGGACTCCCACGACGACAGCACCGACGAGGAGGACGACTGATGAGTGTTGTTTCTTCGCAGCGAATATGTGCACGGAGGTTTCTGCCTGTTCGCCTCATCGATAGAACCAACAAGGGCACCATCCTCCCGCTGGATTTCCCAGTTTAGGTGACTGGGTGTGCCCTCGAGTGTTCTTTCTTAGCAGCGAACACAACAAACCTCCGATGCACGGCCTAGTTAGGTTTAGTTTATTTGCAATATTTTATATTTGTGTCCACCACGGTTCCAACTATGTATTAGTTTGTGGAAACCACGTTCCCAATTATGTATTAGTTTGTGGAAATTGAAATAAAAATGCTAAAAAAAGTATTTTAAATGTTTGGGGGCGGCGTTTGGGGGACGCGGCTGGGAGCAACGTCCCCCAAAGGCGGCACGAACAAAACACGTCCCCCAAACGCTCAATCCAGCGCGGTTTGGGGGACGCGACTGGAGATGCTCTTAGGTCGGTTTCTCGTGCGTGTATATATGCACAACAAACCGTGAGTTTGTAACATCAAGTTGTACTGAAGAAAACAGAAATAAATAAAGAGATTAGAGGGTACGATACACACCCTTAGCTGTAATTTTTTGTCCATTGTGTTCGTCTATTTTTAATGTGATTAATCTGTGGGTGAAACCCAACAATGCATAAACAAGATGTTATACATCGATACAATGTGGCATGCCCCTTAGAAGACTCAGTGGCATTAAATGACAGAGGACGTTGTGTTCCATGATTTACCATTGGCCCATTAAACGACAGAGGGCTAGTTCACGCCATGCTAGCTTTGCTTCTTTTTTTTGCGTCGCACATCACTTGGAAGAAACAACAACTTAAAGCGTATCCCACCAATCCGTGTAAACAATGGAAAGGAAAAAACATCAAATTATATCAGAAAATATAACAACTAGTTAGTGCCTCCTGCTCAGTACAATGATTTTTTTAAAACAAAATAGTGTAGGCAGAAAACCTACCAAACGACATAAATTTGTAACTTAGACACAGAATATTAAGGACAACATCAATAATGCCATTTTGGTGATACCAGGTACTAAAAGGCACACCATGTAACCCAAAATAAAATAACTTGGCAGTTGTAGATAATGTGCGGATATTTACCTTGAGTGAAGAAGTACACCGTATTTTTGAGGAAATTGAGTGTCTGCACTTATTTCTAGTGCCCTCCTGGTATAGTCTTGCAACCGATTCATCACTCTGATCTCTCATTTCCCTCACCTACAAAGAACAATAATAGTATATGGAGTGATATTCATTTCTTGGGGCTACAGAAAGGTGCAACTTTAAAACTCGGAAGCACACAAATACTACCTCTGGCACAAAATCAATAACAGGGTCTTGTGGCGATGATGCATTTTATTGAATCAGTAACTGATCGACATTATCATGCTTGCCATCCTGGTTCGGTGGCATAGGAATCTTAAGAAAGTAACTATTTAATATTATATCTTTATGACATATAAAAATAGCTATAACTTTTCGCTTGAAAGCACTAAATTATTATCCTCGCACATGCCATGTTGCATAGACGGGCGTGCTTCAACAGGTTCAATGCATTGGACTCTCTGGAAACTGAAATATTAATACAAGGTTTCAAGTGACAAGCAAATGATATACCCACGTATTGACATTTAACTTTATTTTACCCTGTAGTATTGGTAACCGAGAATGGACATTATTGTTCGCTTGGAGAATTTCCTACAAACTAACAACTCAAAGTAAAATGTTGATAGAAATTCATACACGAGGAAGAGAAAAGGAATCCGTTTACCTCTTCTTCTATTTAATTCCCATAGGCTAAATTGTTATTCATATCTTCAAGCCTTCTTATATGTTCCTTCAGCTTTGCTATTTCCCTCAAATTAGAACGCACTTAAATAGGTAAACCAGCAAAAGGTATAATTAAATTATTACATTGTTCTGCAATTGCAAATGGTTGATTGTATCAATGTCGACTGCGATGATGTGGACAGAGAAACAACAGATTTTATATCCATCCCACTTCATACGTCCTTTAAGCAACATATAAACGTCCGCAATTCCATATTTTAGGTAAGAAGAAACTTCATATTCTGATATTATTTCCTTTTCTGACCAGCCTATTTGGTTTTAACTTTGTATATTGCTTGCCAGGCCGTTTACCATATGCCCACTACTGAAAATCATATACCGTTATGAGGGCACAATATAAGATTACATAAAAGAAAATCCAGATGAATTTAACAGATAGTTTTATGCTAAAAAAACTATCAGATTCTGCAAGTGAAAAAAAGAAGGCCTAAGTGCAAACTGTATCTAGACGTCTTCTGATTTGTAATCCGTTAAGACCTAGAACGTATAGATATAGTTGAGTAATCATGGAGAAATTCCTGGTATTTGAAAATCTAGCCTACATACATATTGGTGCAGGCGGCAGGCCCACGTATTTTTGATTCAGTATAGAATGTTCCAAATCAATCTGAAGCCGTGCTAGGAGGTTGGAGAATTACCTTGGTGGTGCAGGGGGCTGAACAAATGTCTGTTGTTGACCGGAGCCATGCTAGGATGGTGGCCAGGCCTTGGCAAGAATACAAGACGGGCAGCAGCGGGCGGGTGTGCCGACGCGATGTTGATTGCAGGGAGATGGAGGGGAATGGAGATCCTGTTGCTAGGGTGGTTGGTGTGGGGGAGGGGTCGGCTATGGTGGGTAGCTCGGTGGTGCGGTGGTGGGGGGCGGCGTGGTGTTGGGGGCGGCGGTGGTGGTCAACTCCTTGCCTCTGTAGATTAGATTAGAAGATGAGTTTCTCAACAAAAAAAAGAAAGATGAGTTGTTTCACGTTGGTGGTGATAAGGGATTTATTAGAGGGCTCTATATAAAGGGTCTATGGATTGGAGGGGAAAGTGTATAATAGCGGGAACAATCTAAAATTTCCCTCCGCTGGTATTTAGTCTCAAAAACAAAATCAATAACCAGATTGGCGGGACAAAAGGAATTGACTTTTTTTTGTGTGAAAAGGACCTCCGATCAATTGATCAAATTTGCAGAATATCCACCTCTAATGAAATAAAAATACGTCAAGATCGTGTAGAATAGGATGTAAATTTTATACAGTAATAACTGAGGGAGGAAAAACTTTGCAAGAAGTATGCGAATATTTGCATATACCATGTAAACATTTAATTATAATTAAATAATATAGAGCACCGTTATCTCTCGGTATTCTCGGTGCACAAAGTAGTCACTAATATAATACTTTGAGTTTACGGTCACACATGCTAGATGGTGGCGACATGGTCTCCCTTCTCGTGTCGACGGGATTAGGCTCGATGCATGTCTTCTCACAACCAAACACTTCGTGGGGCCACACTTCATTTGGTTGGTGTCGTGCTAATGTGGCGTGTGGATCACTCAACTCTCTCTGTTGGCGTCGCCCGAATGCAATTTATTTTAGGACGAAAGAGAGGGCCACTGCCTCCACCAATTTTCGATTCAAAAGATAAATTGGTTCTCGAAATTTCATCCTAGGAGTGTGGTAACGGACGCAACATGGTAACAATGTATCCGTGAGGTGAGGTGAACCACCATGCCTTACCATCCTGCTCATGATGCCTCTACAGGGAGCGGAATAGTGGATGGGTCTGGTCCCTTCCCCGTATCGTTCGGACACTCTTCTGATGATGAAAAACGGTGACATGAGTACTCTAGCGGTCCACATAAGACCGGTATAATGTCACCCGAGAAGGGCAGGACATCTTGCCCATGCCGCCAAATTTAGTGCAGTTGATAGTCATTGTGCATGAGCTATGTCATTATGCCTTTAGGACGATTTGGAGTGGTTTTGTGCCCACCACCGAAACCTAAAAATAGGATGTCTCATATCCCCAGTGTTGTGTATCAACACGCGACACTACTAATTTCCACTAGAAAATTTTCATCTTGGGAGATCTTCTTTCACATAACCAGCGGACAACTAGTCTCAACGCCTGTGTAAGCCTGTAACACATTCCTACCAACACACACGTACATGTTACTATGTTAATGTACTTGTAACATATTACTTACCACACATATGTATATGTTACTGCATCGATATCCCAGTAACACCTTTTCGGGCATGATACAATTTGTGTTACTGTCGGTCGTTGGCACACAAATGTTGTGTTACTGTAATTTTACCTGTAACAAAATTTACTATGTGTTACATGGTTGTGTTACCAAAGCTATGTTGTGTGTGGAGGAAAAGCTAACCATAAGGAAAGGGCCATTATCCTTCGTGGGTGTGGCTCGGAGAATAGGGTGAGCCTTCGTGGCGCTGGGAATCCTTCGTGGGACCTCCACTCCTCCAAACGTGACGTACCTTCTTGCAAAGGAAGGGAACACGGAAATACATCCTCGTCTCCGCGTGCCTCGGTTATTTCTATACCCGAGCTCTCTTTCCTTGTGATAGCCATCGTGCTTGAAGTACATATATCTTGCAATCACTTGTGCTACATATATCTTGTACCTATCTTGCTTAGCTCTAGTTGTTATTGTTACACTTAGTTGAGCTTAGCATATTTAGGGTTTGTGCTTGTAAACTAAACGTTCGTTTAATTCCGCATTCTAACAAGACAAATCCGAAAGAGTTTTTTAAACGCCTATTCACCCCCCTCTAGGCGACATCTCGTCCTTTCACCACGACCGCGTCCTCGGCCTCGACCAGACAAGGCGTCGTCTTTTCAGATGGTGGCGGCTAGGGTTGGGGAGAGAGGCACTAGGGTTTGTGTGCGACAAGAACGATGAGAGGAGGCTCTTTTTATGGGCCGGAGGGAGGCGGGGGAGCGGTGGCGCTCATTAATGGCGGCACAAAGAGCAAGACGCGCGCGACGGGACGGTTCGATGCGCCTCTACGGAAACTGCACCGCCACTTCGTCCCAATAACTCCCGTCACGAGGTAGACGGCGGTTAGGTTAAAAATTGAATGAGCCGCTGGCGCATCGGCCCCGCCACTCCCCGCTGGTGTCGACTTTTGGGATGTGTGGCTGACAGGCGGCTCCCACGCCCAAAAAATTCAGCCTCGCGAGGCGCCGGCGCGCCCGATTCGCGCACTTGGCGAAGGGGCCAACACGGGGTTGCCGGCGATTCTTTTAGGCTCCAAAATTGGCCGGCGCCGTTTGGGGCGCGCCGGTGCGAGCCCATTTTCGCTCCCGGCCCCCAAAATGCTATCGGGGCCGCTATCAGGGGCGCCGGTGGAGATGCTCTTAGCTAGGCTAGATTTTTTGCATAAGGACATCTCCAGCGGCGCGACACATTTTATTGTCCGCGAGCGTCCGTTTGCGTCGCGTCGCGGACGCTAAAATGTTTGTTTTTGTTCGCGTGTCCGTTTGCGTCTGGGGGTGGCTCCAGCGGGGCGACACATTTTTTTCTTATTTTTTCTTCTTTATTTAAACATAGTTCCAAATATTATATATTGGAACATAATTTTACACAAGCTAATACATAGTTTGGAACATGGTTTACACAAACTAATACATAGTTTGAACCATGGTTGACACAAAAAAAACATTGCAAAATGAGGAAACCAGTTGTGTTGATTTCCGTATGTTCGCTGCCAAGAAAAAAACATTCGAGGGCACACCGAGTCACCCAAACTGAAAAATCCAGCCGGTAACGTTGACCCTGTTGGTTCTTTCGAGGAAGAACAGACATAAACCTTGACTACTGGCTTCAACTGGCCCGTAGCCATATTTGATGCAAAGAAAGAACACTCTAAGATCTAACTATCGGTGTCGGAGCCGGATTCGCAGGTGTGGTAGTGCATGCGGCACGCTGTGTCGTCGAACACCTTCACGATCATCTCGCCATCACCCTCGTAGAGGAAGGTGAGCTGGCAGCCGGGCTCGAGCTCGAGGTCGCGGGCGAACTTTTCCCACCCCGTGCGCAGGTACATCTTGCCCTGCCCATCGAACAAGACCTCCACATTCCACCGATAGAAGTTGCAGCTCGCCTCCCGTAGCTGCAACTGCGCCAGCTCGACGCCATCGACGAACTCGCCGAACTTTTCCGGGAGCCGCTTGATGCCGAGTGGATCGTCGTCGATGCGGAGGAGGAACTCGAAGCAGCGGTCCTCCTGCGAAGACGAGGAGGGCGTAGGCGACGACGACCGTGCTGTCGTAGCTGCTCCACCACGGCGGCCCCTGCCCCGGCCACGGCCCCGGGGGCGCCCAGGGCCGCGGCCTCGACCGCCTCGCTGGCCACCAGGTCCCGCCCTGGACTTCCTCGCGGGCCTGGCTGCGTCGCAGGAAGAGCTAGGCGGAGCTTGCGGCGGCTAGGGTTTGCTTGGAGGAGTGGATGAGGAAGAAGAACGTGCGTCCTCTTTATATAGACTGGAGGCAGGAGACGGCCGCGGGACGCGTGGCGTCGCCATTAACTTCGTTGGCGAAGATAAATTTCCTTACATGTCTAAGTGGTCGAAAAAATTAATTTTTTTGCTGCCAATTTTTTTGACAGATTCTACCTCTTAATGTTTGCACCATTCTTTTGAGTTCCAAAATGATTTTTATTGAATCTTTTGATTTGCTAAGAATGTTTAAAACTTTATGTGATCTCTGGTACATAAAGGAATTATTTTATCTTTGAAGAAAATTTCAGCAAGCATATTATTCTTTTACCACTAATATCACCCTATAGAAATGAGTGGGAAGAAAGTTTTGTGTTGAAGTTTTTTCACGGGAAATAGAGGAACACCACACCAAAAGAAATCTCACCAAAAGCTTGGGTATGCCCAAGGAACCCCACTGGACATATATCAAAACTCTCGTTTTGCACACTTCTAAACTTAGTTTTTTGAGCAACATAGAATTCTCGCTAAAACTTGGAGCGTTCTTTATTTATTTTGTGTCTAGTTTTGTTTTGAAATAAAGGAGACCATCACATTGAATAGTTTTCATGATCATGAAGGAGCCACTGAACTAAACTCTCTATTCATGAATTCCTCAATAAAAAATAAGTTGCATATTATTAAAAGATGAAGAGGGATGCCAATTAAAAGCTGAAATTTATATTGTGCATGGTACTACTAGTTTCAAATGCTTTACTGAATGATGATGTGTTGTGTGCCTTATTTAGTGCTATTTTTTTACTAGTATACATAGATGTTTAACATTAAGTATCATTGTTTGTTGATGAATGAATATCACTATGGATACTATTGCATGCTTCTAGATCTCTTGCTAGCCAAAAAAATTGAATTCTCACACATGCATAGACTTGTTTCCAATTCAACTCAAATCCAAATGTCTATCATATCTACCTACACAGAACTTTCTGTTCCAAGTATAGTATGTGTGTTATGCCTCCAATCATTTCAAAATATTCCTTTTTGTGTAATTTTAAAGCTCATATGAAAGTAAGGTATGGAAGGAAAACACCACTATATATGTTATGGGTTTGACTAATTATGAGTAATGAGCTAGGTAGGAACCATGCTGACATGGGGAATGCCTTTCAACATTGCATTTACCCTTGAGTTGATCATCATTGCTTTGGATTACAGGTTATCCATCTCGTATGCAACAAAGGGGGGTTATGAAATAAACACTAGATTATGCATATATGTTAGAGAAGTGCATTGGGGCACTAACCAAATCCATGCATAATCATGGTGGAAGTTTCAGCACGAGCATCTTCAATAGGAAGAGAGACAAGAAAAAAGAAAGAAAGAAAAAAGAAAGAGAGTGGAAAAAGAAATACAGAAAAAAGATAAAGAGAAAAAAGTGAGAGAGAGATTTTAGAGAGGATGCTCACAAGACCGTTGTTCATGTCGTTGTCCCGGTATGGATGGCCTATAAAGTTTAGACTCAAAATCTCCTAAGGTCCTTTGTATAGGCGGCATGGAGGTACCCCTTTGTGTTATTCTTGGTTAAAACAATATGTGAAAGGTCTGTGGTAATATAAAGTTGAGTAAAACTAGGTGTGGTTATCTAAGTGCTGGGGCGTGAGGCAATACTTACTTATAAGAGGTCAAACACATGAATCATGGGTATCCCTATAGCTAATAGATACATGGAACCCCATCCTTATGAGTAATGTTGACATGAATTGCATATCTCACAATCTCGTTTTATGCTCTCTTTACCTTTTATATTGTTAGAGGACTAGCACATATATTCTCTACTTACTTTCTTTCTTGTGTTCAAGAGTTAAGAGAATCAAAACAATCAAAATAGAGGACAATGAGTGTTCCAAACAATTTCTATAGGATTATCCAAGCATGCTTTATGATTCATATTACTTATCATTCATTTGTTTACAATGCTATTTACTATTATGCATACTTTGTAGAATGTGAGAGTTATCACTTCATGAGTTCAAATTGCTTATTGTTATTTTATTGACTGAACCTTGTAATACTTTGCATGATCACATAGAAGCAATATAATAAACTCCAAAATTCATGTTAGTTTTATCACCTTTATGCTCGAGGACAAGCATAGGTTAAACTTGGGGATGTTGATGCATGTAAAATGCATACATGAACTTTGTACTTTATTAACACATATTCCCACATATTTGCAACATATATGATGTTATTTCCATGTTTTATATTGATTTATGGGGATTTACCAATGATCTCCTTTATTTGGGTTATAACTTTGCGGAACATGAAACCCTTGTTTTGTGTATTTTCACTTTTAGAGACCTATGCGGAGTCAAACTGAGCTAGGATTTCGGGGACATCATTTTTTCATCAAGAGAAGCAGCATGGGCACTTGGACCAGACCTGGAGGGCCTTGAGACCCAAAAGAGACCAGGTGGAGCGCCCGGCAAGGGATGCGCCATCTTCCCTCTTTTCACCATCAATCGTTTGATTCACTTGATTCTTTCGCGAACCGACTTCTTTTGACCTAAAAACCCCTATTTATATGACCCCGAGGGTTCTCTAGAGAAGAGCGCCGCAGTAACACGAAAACACGAAAAACGGAGGCTGTAGCAGCGAAGATTGGAGGGGGAAACTCCGTCGGAGCCGCCGCCGCAGGGATCTCCACCTTCTCCAACGTCTTCCTCATCAACACCTTGATCAAGGGTGATACGGGGTGGCCTTTGGACACCTCCTCCTCAAGACCGACAAGCCCTCCGTGTGGCCCAATGACACGAGCTCGGGCCAAAGCCATACACCAAGAGGTGAATTCGCTCATTTCCACATATACATTGAACACCTCATTGGATGGAATGCTACCTCATGCAAGTACTATATGTGTCATCAGGTACCAAGCTCACCAAGGAACTGGAGAAGAAGAAGGAACATTGCTAACACGCCAAGAAACTGGAGAAGAAGAAGGAACGCTGCTGACGGAGGAGACAGCCCAATGCCGGCACTGCCGCCACCTCCAGGCCGGCACTGCCGCCTAGAGCACCGCGGCACTGCCGGCCAAATCACCCCGGCACTGCCGGCCTGACGCCTTCGATGCCACGACGCTCGGCACTGCCGCCCCTGGACCCCCGGCACTGCCGCCCCGGAACCACCGGCACTGCCGGCCACCCTCAAGTCAACGACATCTGGACCGTTCGTTTGAATCCTGTGGCTGTGTACTTTTCACAAATGACTAAGTTACCCCTCCCCATATCTGGGCTATATATATGTTGGAGCCAGCCATGAATTAGGGTTAGAATTAGAACCAAGAAGAACTTGAGCTTTGCTCTTACCCCTTGAGGGAAACCCTAGATCCTAGATCTTGTATCACTCGATCTCCTTACCGAATCCTTGTGGATCTCTTTGGTGACTTCTACTGGTTGTTGATCTTTTGCTTGCACTTCTACCTTTTGGTCTTTTGCTTGCACTTCCATCAACCTTCCGGTCTTTTCACCCTTCTAGATCTCTGGGGTTCGATTCGTCGATCTCTTTGCGGGACTTCTACCGGAAGGTCTTTTCCTGCAACCTCTATCGAGTTGGTGGTTCGGGCCAACGAGGACAAACTGATTTGTGTGTGTGTGTGAGTTTGTATCCCGCGAATCCCCTATGTGTTCTTCGTGTTCTTCGCGTTCTTCCCCCTCCCCCACGAAATCCACCAAAATCCGTGAAGATCGGGCACATCCTTGGGCTTAGCCCTTATCATATGGTATCAGAGCTCCTTGGTTGCCACGGATTTGACCCCCACACACCCAAAAAAATTCTTGAGAAATTTTTCGAAAATCCCAAAAAATTGACCTAAATTGGCCTTGGTTGGATCTGACAAATTGTTGAGTTTTTGGTGGTTTTGATCCAATAGAAACTTGTCCTTGGTGTTGATCTACAATTCCCCCAACTTTTCCCACCGGATTGTGCCAATTTTGCCACGAAATCGAAGATTTTCGGGTCAGTTTTCCCATGTGTTAATGACGATAATAAAGGTGATGATGCTTGTGTTGTGACAACCTTGCCAAACAATTTCCCTTTCCATAGGTTTGTCGACAACAATGATACAATGTTGAACATGTTTTGTACAAAATGCTTGCAATACTCTCCCATTAGTGCAACCAAAATGTTGAATACTTGCTCTTTCCAATGCTTGGTTTGCAATGATGTTAATATGCTTATAAATGAGATTGCCCTCATAGCTCTCTCAAATTTTCGAGACTTTGCCTATATCCATGATGAACATGTTCATGTGTTTACCCCGCATATTCACCATATCTATTATGATGCTTTGCTTAACGCTATTGGTGATGTGCAAAAGAAATGGACCATCATGATGGATGATGTGTTCATATACCATGCACACACGTTCTTTGCTTTGCCTATTGTGTGTGTAGGTACAAGAATGCCAATGTCAACCTCGATTGAGCACGAGTTGACAAAGAGAGCTCTTGAGAGCATAATTCAAGTGAGTACAAGATCGAACCCGGCTCTAATACCTTTCCCATGCTTTGCATTTAACATGTCGAACAATTTCTCTTTCTTATGGTTCTTTTGCAAGCATGATGATGTGATTCTTACCGTTGATGTTGCCTCAAACAATTTGACCAATTTCTCTTTCATTTGGTTTGTTGGCACACACGGTTGTGCAAATGATTTCTTGGTGAACTTTTTGGATGATATTTCTTGTGTTGCAACAAATATGATGACCAATTTCTATTTCCAATGGTTTGTGTGCACACACGTTGATGCTATTTTGAACACTCTACCTCATGCGTTTTGGCCAAATTCTCCACTTGTTGCTTCAAGGATGTTGAACAATTTCTCTTTCCGATGCCTTGAGAGAAACAATGAAAATGACATTCTACATGAGATGGACACCATGGTCGTCTCACAATTTGGAGTTTTTGTGTTTCCACATTTGGAAGATGTTCATACGGAGTTCTTACACATTGACCTTGCACGTGCATTATTCTTCATAAATTTGTGTTGTGCTAACGGTGTTGTGAACATGAAGGGACATGTCATCGATGATATGCTCGAATATCACACACAAACATACTTTGCTTGGTCTTTGTTGTGTGAAGGTAAAAGTGACATATGGATGAGCGTCAACGAATGGGTTAAACCCCACACTTCGACTACACAAGATCTCTCCATGAGAGCACACCGACATCTTGCTAAGGTGACCTCCTTCTACTTACGCTCTCTTGCTAAAACCGTGGAACATTGGCTATGCTTTGAGTGTTGTGATACGTCCAATTTGCATCACTATTTTATATCATAACTTGCTGTTATTCATTGATATATTTCATATTTGAAGATAATACTTATGTTATTTCATCTATTTTGCATGATTCATGATTATTGGAGGATCGCGCACCGGAGCCGGGATTCTGTCTGGAAAAAGCATCGTCGAACGCAATATTTCGGAAGATCAACAATTGACGGGAATTACACGAAAACTCCTATTTTTCCGGATGACGAAGGGAGCCGGAAGGGGGAGCCGAGGAGGGCCGCCATGGGCCCCCTCACGGGCCGGCGCGGGCCCCGCCCGGCCGCGCCGCCCGTGCGAGGAGGGGGCCCACAGCCCCCTCTCGCCTCCTTTTCTTCGCGTACTCCTTCGTCCCGAAAACCTAAGCCGGAAGGGGTACGTCGCGAAGAGCCACGGCCCGCCTCGCGGGTCGGAGAACACCGGAGAGAAAAGAGCTCTCCGGCGGGCGGGAATCCGCCGGGGAAATTCCCTCCCGGAGGGGAAATCGACGCCATCGTCACCGCCATCGAGCTGGACATCATCTCCATCACCATCACCATCATCTTCATCATCATCACCGCCGTCTCCACCGCTGCACCTCGTCACCGCTGTAGCAATTTGGGTTTGATCTTGATTGTTTGATAGGGGAAACTCTCCGGTGTTGATTTCTACTTGTTATTGATGCTATTGAGTGAAACCGTTGAACCAAGGTTTATGTTCAGATTGTTATTCATTATCATAACACCTCTGATCATGTTCCATATGATGTCTCGTGAGTAGTTCGTTTAGTTCTTGAGGACTTGGGGTGAAGTCTAAATGTTAGTAGTGAAGTATGGTTGAGTAATATTCAATGTTATGATATTTAAGTTGTGGTGTTATTCTTCTAGTGGTGTCGTGTGAACGTCGACTACACGACACTTCACCTTTATGGGCCTAGGGGAATGCATCTTGTACTCGTTTGCCAATTGCGGGGTTGCCGGAGTGACGAAACACTGAGCCCCCGTTGGTATATCGATGCGGGAGGGATCACGGGATCTCGAGTTTAAAGTTTGTGGTTAGATTTATCTTAATTACTTTCTTGTAGTTGCGGATGCTTGCAAGGGGTATAATCACAAGTATGTATTAGTCCTAGGAAGGGCGGTACATTAGCATAGGTTCACCCACACAACACTTATCAAAACAATGAAGATTAATTAGCCGTATGTAGCGAAAGCACTAGACTAAAATCCCGTGTGTCCTCGAGAACGTTTGGTTATTATAAGTAAACAAACCGGCTTGTCCTTTGTGCTAAAAGGATTGGGCCACTCGCTGCAATTATTACTCTCGCACCTTACTTACTCGTACTTTATTCATCTGTTACATCAAAACCCCACGAATACTTGTCTGTGAGCATTTACAGTGAATCCTTCATCGAAACTGCTTGTCAACACCTTCTGCTCCTCGTTGGGATCGACATTATTACTTATCGAAGATACTGCGATACACCCCCTATACTTGTGGGTCATCAAGACTATTTTCTGGCGCCGTTGCCGGGGAGTGAAGCGCTATTGGTAAGTGGAATTGGTAAGGGAAATTTCTACTGTTTGTGCTGATTTTATTTCGGCCTGCTGCTATAACTCATTATGGAGAGATCTTCTCTTGAGTGTTTATTTGGGAAATCTACTACTACCGCAAAGGTAGTGGATGAGGCGCTGGGTAAGGAAGAATTACCATACAAAATACCTATGAAAATTATTGAACGTGTAGTGGGTAACCGTTATACAGGGGATGGAACTGTCCACCCTGGAGATCATTTACTTGTTCTTACATGAATTATGCGGTTTATTCAAGTGTGCAGGTATTGCTATGGATGAAGTGAGGAAGAAACTATTCTCTGTATCACTTTGTCGGGTAAAGCGGCGCATTGGTATAAATTACTTGGATAATGGGGATTCTCTTGAATGGAATGATATTGTGCCCCGGTTTTATTCTAAGTTCTATCCTCCAAGTGAGATTCACAAAGATCGGAATCGCATATATAATTTTTGGCCTCATGAAGGAGAAAGTATTGCCCAAGCGTGGGGGAGATTGAAGTCTTTAATGCTCAAATGCCCCATTCATGAGCTTCCTGGTAATATTATTATTGATAATTTCTATGCAAGACTTTCTTTTCAAGACAAGACCTTGCTTGGATACTTCTTGTTCGGATCATTTACACGCAACAAGGAAGAGTTTAAAAGGGACCTTCTTAATCGGATCCAAGAAAATACCGAAGGATGGGAGAACGACAAGGATAGAGAATCGGGTATAAATTATGATTATAAATGCATTGAAGCTTTTATGGATACTGATAAATTTCGTAATACGAGTGCTACTTATGGTCTTGATTCTCAAGTTGTCTGCAAATCTTTATAAAGCTTTTGCTTCTCATTATGAATTGCCTAAGAAGAACTTTGATAAGTATCATGAACCGTATAAAGATAAAATTGATTCATCTATAAATAAATGTGTTGTAGTTGAAACTGTTGATCATGTTATTCCCGAAGCTTATATTGAAAAAACTCCTTTCCTCGCTAAAATGAAGGAGTACTCTGTTATAAATAGTGCGGTTCATAAAAGTGAAACGAAACCTATAGAACTCTGAAGAACAAATAAAAGTTGAACCTGCTGTTGCAATAGTTAAAGATCTTGTGACTGAAAATGTAGAGGATAGTCATATTATTTTTTAGTGAAGATGCTTCTAATATTGTTTCACATCCTAATAAGTCTAGGAAAGCTAGTGTTCCTATGCTATCTGTTAGAATTGGTGATCATTGTTATTATGGATTATGTGATATTGGTGCAAGTATTAGTGCTATTCCTTATGAGCTTTACACGGAGATTATGCACGAAATTGGTTCTTGTGAACTTGAAAATATTGATGTGGTTATTCGGCTGGCTAATAGAGAAACTATCTCTCCAATTGGTATTATTCGAGATGTGGAAGTTCTATGTGGTAAGATTAAATATCCTCGCTGACTTTTTGGTACTTGGTTCTGCTGCTAGTAAATATTGTCCTATCATTTTTGGTAGACCTTTTCTAAATACTTGTGGAGCTATTATAGATTGCAAGAAAGAGAAAATTTTGACTAAATTTGCTGGTGAATCTTATGAGTTTAACTTCTCTAAATTTACCAAAACCCCTTATAAAATTGATTCGCCTAGTAGTGATTTTAAAGTTGAACAGTGTGCGTCTATTGCTCTTGCTCCTAATAATCCTTTGCAGCAACATTTGGAGAATAGTGAGAGTGAAGTTTTTAGGGAAGAGAGAAATGAGCTTGATGAAATTTTCCTTCGTCAACCTATTCTTAAGCATGATTTACCGGTGGAAGATTTGGGTACAACACCACCACCAAAGGAAGATCCTGTCTTTGATTTAAAACCATTGCCTGATAATCTTAAATATGCTCATATTGATGATAAGAAAATATATCCTGTTATTATTAGTTCTAAGCTTTCGCAGTTTGAAGAAGAAAGGTTATTGGAAATACTTGAAGAAACACCGAGGCGCTATTGGCTACACTCTTGATGACTTGAAGGGGATTTCTCCCTCTATTTGCCAACACGCCATTAATATGGAAGATGATGCGAAGCCTCGTTGTTGAACCTCGGCGTCGTCTAATTCCTAAGATGAAGGATGTGGTAAGAAATGAGGTATTAAGACTCCTTGAAGCTGGTATTATATATCCTATTGCCGATAGTAGATGGGTTAGTCCTGTGCATTGTGTTCCTAAGAAAGGAGGAATGATCGTTGTGCCTAATGATAATGATGAGCTCATACCTCAAAGAGTAGTTGTAGGATATAGAATGTGCATTGATTATCGAAAAGTTAATAAGGTTACTAAGAAAGATCATTACCCTTTGCCTTTTATTGATCAAATGTTAGAAAGGTTATCTAAAAATACTCATTTTTGCTTTCTTGATGGTTATTCTGGATTTTCACAAATTGCTCGTTAAAACTAAAGATCAAGAGAAAACCACTTTCACTTGTCCCTATGGAACTTATGCTTATAGGCGTATGCCTTTTGGTTTATGTAATGCTCCTGCTACATTTCAAAGATGCATGTCTGCTATTTTTCATGGCTTTTGTGAGAGTATTGTGGAGGTATTCATGGATGATTTTTCTCGTCTATGGGAATTCTTTTGATAGTTGCTTGCGAAACCTTGATAAAGTTTTGCGGAGATGTGAAGAAACTAACCTTGTTCTTAATTGGGAGAAATGCCACTTTATGGTTAATGAAGGAATTGTATTGGGACATAAAATTTCCGAGAGAGGTATTGAAGTTGATAGAGCTAAAGTTGAAGCCATTGAGAAGATGCCCTATCCTAGGGATGTTAAAGGTATTCGTAGTGTTCTTGGTCATGCTTGAGTTTTATAGGAGATTTATTAAAGATTTTTCTAAGATTTCAAAGCCTCTTACTAATCTTCTTCAAAAAGATGTACCTTTTGTTTTTGATGATGATTGTAAGGAAGCTTTTGAAACTCTAAAGAAAGCCTTAACAATCTGCCCCTATAGTTGAACCTCCGATTGGAATTTACCATTTGAAATTATGTGTGATGCTAGTGATTTTTCTTGTGGCGCTGTTCTTGGACGACGAGTAGATAAAAAACTGAATGTTATTCATTATGCTAGTAAAACCCTTGATGTTGCTCAAAGAAATTATGCTACTACTGAAAAAGAATTGTTAGCTGTAGTCTTTGCTTGTGATAAATTTAGATCTTATATCGTTGATTCAAAAGTTACGATTCATACTGATCATGCTGCAATTAGATACCTTATGACAAAGAAAGATGCTAAGCTAAGGCTTATTAGATGGGTACTTCTTTTGCAAGAATTTGATTTACATATTGTAGATAGGAAAGGTGTCGATAATCCTATTGCTTGATAATTTGTCTAGATTGGAAAATATTGCTTATGATCCCGTTCTCGTTAATGATAGTTTTCCAAATGAACAATTGGTTGTAATAAAGGTGAGCTCGCGAGACAGTCCTTGGTATGCTGATTATGCTAACTTTATTGTTTCCAAGTACTTGCCTCCAACCTTTTCAGCTCAGCAGAGGAGGAAATTCTTTTATGACTTGAGGCATTATTTTTGGGATGACCCACACTTATATAAAGAAGGAGTGGATGGTATTCTGCGAAGGTGTGTTCCCGAATATGAACACCAAGAAATATTGAGTAAATGTCATGGTAGTGCTTATGGAGGACATCACGCCGGAGATAGAACCGCGCAAAAGGTTCAACAATCAGGTTTTTATTGGCCAACTCTCTTCAAAGATGCAAGGAAGTTTATTTTATCTTGTGATGAATGTCAAAGGGTTGGTAATATCTCCAGACGCAATGAAATGCCTATGAATTATACTCTTGTTATTGAACCGTTTGATTGTTGGGGATTTGACTTCATGGGACCTTTTCCCTCTTCGAAGGTAACACTCATATACTTGTTGCTCGTTGATTATGTTACTAAATGGGTGGAAGCCATACCTACAAAAAGTGCTCGATGGTGAGACCTCTTTAAGAATGCTTTTAGACATTATTTTTCCTAGATTTGGAGTTCCTAGATATATTATGACAGATGGAGGTTCTCATTTTATTCATGGTGGTTTTAGAAAAACTCTTGCTAAATATGGTATTAATCATAGAATTGCTTATGCGTATTGATGTCTACGTTCCCCCTCCTTTCCTGTAGACAGTGTTGGGCCTCCAAGAGGAGAGGTTTGTAGAACAGCAGCAAGTTTCCCTTAAGTGGATACCCAAGGTTTATCGAACTCAGGGAGGAAGAGGTCAAAGATATCCCTCTCATGCAACCACTGCAACCACAAAGCAAGAAGTCTCTTGTGTCCCCAACACACCAAATAGGTGCACTAGTTCGGCGAAGAGATAGTGAAATACGGGTGGTATAAATAAGTATGAGCAGTAGCAACGGTGCCGGAAAAGTGCTTGGCGTGTAGTTGATGGTGGTGGTATTGTAGCAAGTAGTAACGCAGTAAAACGGTGAACAAGCGAGTAGTAACTCGAGCAGTAGTAACGCAGCGGTAGTAAACAAGCGGTAGTAACTCAGCGAGTATTTAGGAACAAGGCCTAGGGATTACACTTTCACTAGTGGACACTCTCAACATTGATCACATAACAGAACAGATAAATGCATACTCTACACTTTTGTTGGATGATGAACACATTGCGTAGGATTACACGAACCCTCAATGCCGGAGTTAACAAGCTCCACAATAATGCTCATGTTTAAGTAACCTTTAGTGTAAGATAGATCAACGCTACTAAACCAAGTACTAGCATAGCATGCACACTCGTCACCTTCATGCATATGTAGGAGGAATAGATCACATCAATATATCATAGCAATAGTTAACTCCATAATCTACAAGAGATCATGATCATAGCATAAACCAAGTACTAACACGGTGCACGCACTTGTCACCTTTGCACACATGCAGGAGGAATAAACTACTTTAATAACACATTGCTAGAGTAGCACATAGATAGTAGTGATACAAACATGCTGCAATCATAAAGAGATATAAATAAGCACCTCACTATACCATTCAATGAGTAAGTATTCCGTGAAATCTAGCCTAAGAGACCCACACGGTGCACACATCGTCACCTTTACACACGTGGGACGAGGAGTCTCCGGAGATCACATAAGTAAAACCCACTTGACTAGCATAATGACATCTAGATTACAAGCATCATCATATGAATCTCAATCATGTAAGGCAGCTCATGAGATTATTGTATTGAACTACATAGGAGAGAGATGAACCACATAGCTACCGGTACAGCCCCGAGCCTTGATGGAGAACTACTCCTCCTCATGGGAGCAGCAGCGGTGATGAAGATGGCGGTGGAGATGGCAGCGGTGTCGATGGAGAAGCCTTCCGGGGGCACTTCCCCGCTCCGGGAGCGTGCCGGAACAGAGATCCTGTCCCCCAGATCTTGGCTTCGCGATGGCGGCGGCTCTGGCAGGTTTTTGTGGGTTTCGTCAATTGGTCTCGGGTTTTCTGATCCAGGGGCTTTATATAGGCGAAGAGGCGGCGCAAGAGGGCTGACAGGGGGGCCACACCATAGGGCGGCGCGGCCCCCCTCGGCCGCGCCGGCCTAGGGTTTGGTGGCCCCGTGGCCCCCCTCCGGTCCTTCCCGGGTGTTCTGGATGCTTCCGATGAAAATAGGAACTTTGGCGTTGATTTCGTCCGATTCCGAGAATATTTCGTTACTAGGATTTCGAAACCAAAAACAGCGAGAAAACAGAACCGGCACTTCGGCATCTTGTTAATAGGTTAGTTCCGTGAAAATGCACGAATATGACATAAAGTGTGCATATAACATGTAGATAACATCAATAATGTGGCATGGAACACAAGAAATTATCGATACGTTGGAGACGTATCAGCATCCCCAAGCTTAGTTCTGCTCGTCCCGAGCGAGTAAAACGATAACAAAGATAATTTCCGGAGTGACATGCCATCATAAACTTGATCATACTATTTGTAAAGCATATGTAGTGAATGCAGCGATCAAAACAATGGTAATGTCATGAGTAAACAACTGAATCATATAGCAAAGACTTTTCATGAATAGCACTTCAAGACAAGCATCAATAAGTCTTGCATAAGAGTTAACTCATAAAGCAATAATTCAAAGTAAAGGTATTGAAGCAACACAAAAGAAGATTAAGTTTCAGCGGTTGCTTTCAACTTATAACATGTATATCTCATGGATAATTGTCAATGCAAAGCAATATAACAAATGCAATATGCAAATATGTAAGAATCAATGCACAGTTCACACAAGTGTTTGCTTCTTGAGATGGAGAGAAATAGGTGAACTGACTCAACAATGAAAGTAAAAGAATGGTCCTTCAAAGAGGAAAGCATCGATTGCTATATTTGTGCTAGAGCTTTGATTTTGAAAACATAAAGAGAGCATAAAAATAAAGTTTTGAGAGGTGTTTGTTGTTGTCAACGAATGGTAGCGGGTACTCTAACCCCCTTGCCAGACAAACCTTCAAAGAGCGGCTCCCATTTTATTTTATTTTTGGATGGCACTCCTTCCAACCTTTCTTTCACAAACCATGGCTAACCGAATCCTCGGGTGCACTGCCAACAATCTCATACCATGAAGGAGTACCTTTTTATTTTAGTTTTATTATGATGACACTCCTCCCAACCTTTGCTTACACAAGCCATGGCTAACCGAATCCTTTGGGTGCCGTCCAACAATCACATACCATGGAGGAGTGTCTATTTTTAGTTTGTTAATTTGGGACTCGGGAATCCCATTGCCGGCTCTTTTTGCAAAATTATTGGATAAGCGGATGAAGCCACTAGTCCATTGGTGAAAGTTGCCCAACAAGATTGAAAGATAAACACCACATACTTCCTCATGAGCTATAAAACATTGACACAAATCAGAGGTAATAAATTTTGAATTGTTTAAAGGTAGCACTCAAGCAATTTACTTTGGAATGGCGGAGAAATACCATGTAGTAGGTAGGTATGGTGGACACAAATGGCATAGTGTTGGCTCAAGTATTTGGATGCATGAGAAGTATTCCCTCTCGATACAAGGTTTAGGCTAGCAAGACTTATTTGAAACAAACACAAGGATGAACCGGTGCAGCAAAACTCACATAAAAGACATATTGAAAACATTATAAAACTCTACACCGTCTTCCTTGTTGTTCAAACTCAATACTAGAAATTATCTAGACCTTAGAGAAACCAATTATGCAAACCAAATTTTAGCATGCTCTATGTATTCTTCACTAATAGGTGCAAAGTATATGATGCAAGAGCTTAAACATGAGCACAACAATTGCCAAGTATCACATTACCCAAAACATTTATAGCAATTACTACATGTATCATTTTCCAATTCCAACCATATAACAATTTAACGAAGGAGAAACTTCGCCATGAATATTATGAGCTAAGAACACATGTGTTCATATGAACCAGCGGAGCGTGTCTCTCTCCCACACAAGCATGATGTAATCCAATTTATTCAAACAAAAACAAAAACAAAAGCACACAGACGCTCCAAGAAAAAGCACATAAGATGTGATGGAATAAAAATATAGTTTCAGGGGAGGAACTCGATAATGTTGTCGATGAAGAAGGGGATGCCTTGGGCATCCCCAAGCTTAGACGCTTGAGTCTTCTTGATATATGCAGGGGTGAACCACCGGGTGCATCCCCAAGCTTAGAGCTTTCACTCTCCTTGATCATAGTATATCATCCTCCTCTCTTGACCCTTGAAAACTTCCTCCACACCAAACTCGAAACAACTCATTAGAGGGTTAGTGGACAATAAAAATTAACATGTTCAGAGGTGACACAATCATTCTTAACACTTCTGGACATTGCATAAAGCTACTGGACATTAATGGATCAAAGAAATTCATCCAACATAGCAAAAGAGGCAATGCGAAATAAAAGGCAGAATCTGTCAAAACAGAACAGTCCGTAAAGATGGATTTTATTAGGCCACCAGACCTGCTCAAACGAAAATGCTCAAATTGAATGAAAGTTGCGTACATATCTGAGGATCATGCTCGTAAATTGGCATAATTTTCTGAGCTTCCTGCAGGGCAGTGGGCTCAGATTCGTGACAGCAAAGAAATCTGGAACTGCGCAGTAATCCAAATCTAGTACTTACTTTTCTATCAACGGCTTAACTTGGCACAACAAAACTCAAAACTAAGATAAGGAGAGGTTGCTACAGTAGTAAACAACTTCCAAGACACAAATATAAAACAAAGTACTGTAGCAAAATAACACATGGGTTATCTCCCAAGAAGTTCTTTCTTTTTAGCCATTAAGATGGGCTCAGCGAGTTTTAATGATGCACTCGCAAGAGATAGTATGTGAAGCAAAAGAGAGCATCAAGAGGCAAATTCAAAACACATTTAAGTCTAACATGCTTCCTATGCATAGGAATCTTGTAAATAAACAAGTTCATGAGGAGCAAAGTAACAAGCATAGGAAGATAAAACAAGTGTAGCTTCAAAAATTTCAGCACATAGAGAGGTGTTTTAGTAACATGAAAATTTCTACAACCATATTTTCCTCTCTCATAATAACTTTCAGTAGTGTCATGAGCAAACTCAACAATATAACTATCAAACGAAACATTCTTATCATGAGTCTCATGCATAAAATTATTACTACTCCCAACATAAGCATAATCAATTTTATTAGTTGTAGTGGGAGCAAATTCAACAAAGTAGCTATCATTATTATTCTCATCAAGTGTAGGAGGCATATTGTAATCATAATCAAATTCACTCTCCATAGTAGGTGGCACCAAAAGACCACTATCATTATAATTATCATAAATAGGAGGCAAAGTATCATCAAAGAAAATTTTCTCCTCAATGCTTGGGGGACTAAAAATATCATGAAAACCAGCTTCCCCAAGCTTAGAACTTTCTATATTATTGTCAACAATGGTGTTCAACGCGTTCATACTAATATTACTACCAGCATGCAAAGAAGATTTCATAGGTTTTTTAATTTTCGCATCAAACAATCCATGTTTTAAATCAGGAAATAGAATAAGAAGCTCACTCTTGTACATTATGCCAAACTAGTGTAAACAAGAAACAACAAGATGCAATTGCAGGATCTAAAGGAAATAGCTTTGAGCACACACACAACGGCGCCAGAAAAATACTTTACCTGAGACCGTAGTATGAGAGCCTTTTACCTTTCCTCCCCGGCAACGGCGCCGGAAAAGTGCTTGATGTCTACGTTCCCCCTCCTTTCTGTAGACGAGTGTTGGGCCTCCAAGAGGAGAGGTTTGTAGAACAGCGACAAGTTTCCCTTAAGTGGATACCCAAGGTTTATCGAACTCGGGAGGAAGAGGTCAAAGATATCCCTCTCATGCAACCCCGCAACCACAAAGCAAGAAGTCTCTTGTGTCCCCAACACACCAAATAGGTGCACTAGTTCGGCGAAGAGATAGTGAAATACGGGTGGTATAAATAAGTATGAGCAGTAGCAACGGTGCCGGAAAAGTGCTTGGCGTGTAGTTGATGGTGGTGGTATTGTAGCGATAGTAACGCAGTAAAACAGTGAACAAGCGGTAGTAACTCAGCAGTAGTAACGCAGCGAGTAGTAAACAAGCGATAGTAACTCAGCGAGTATTTAGGAACAAGGCCTAGGGATTACACTTTCACTAGTGGACACTCTCAACATTGATCACATAACGAACGAGATAAATGCATACTCTACACTTTTGTTGGATGATGAACACATTGCGTAGGATTACACGAACCCTCAATGCCGGAGTTAACAAGCTCCACAATAATGCTCATGTTTAAGTAACCTTTAGTGTAAGATAGATCAACGCTACTAAACCAAGTACTAGCATAGCATGCACACTGTCACCTTCATGCATATGTAGGAGGAATAGATCACATCAATATATCATAGCAATAGTTAACTCCATAATCTACAAGAGATCATGATCATATCATAAACCAAGTACTAACACGGTGCACGCACTGTCACCTTTGCACACATGCAGGAGGAATAAACTACTTTAATAACACATTGCTAGAGTAGCACATAGATAGTAGTGATACAAACATGCTGCAATCATAAAGAGATATAAATAAGCACCTCACTATACCATTCAATGAGTAAGTATTCTGTGAAATCTAGCCTAAGAGACCCACACGGTGCACACACTCGTCACCTTTACACACGTGGGACGAGGAGTCTCCGGAGATCACATAAGTAAAACCCACTTGACTAGCATAATGACATCTAGATTACAAGCATCATCATATGAATCTCAATCATGTAAGGCAGCTCATGAGATTATTGTATTGAACTACATAGGAGAGAGATGAACCACATAGCTACCGATACAGCCCCGAGCCTTGATGGAGAACTACTCCCTCCTCATGGGAGCGAGCAGCGGTGATGAAGATGGCGGTGGAGATGGCAGCGGTGTCGATGGAGAAGCCTTCCGGGGCACTTCCCCGCTCCGGCAGCGTGCCGGAACGAGATCCTGTCCCCGGATCTTGGCTTCGCGATGGCGGCGGCTGCGGCAGGTTTTTGTGGGTTTCGTCAATTGGTATCGGGTTTTCCGATCCAGGGGCTTTATATAGGCGAAGAGGCGGCGCGGGAGGGCTGACGAGGGGGCCACACCATAGGGCGGCGCGGCCCCCTCCGGCCGCGCCGGCCTAGGGTTTGGTGGCCCTGTGGCCCCCTCTCGGTCCTTCCCGGGTGTTCGGATGCTTCCGATGAAAATAGGAACTTTGGCGTTGATTTCGTCCGATTCCGAGAATATTTCGTTACTAGGATTTCTGAAACCAAAAACAGCGAGAAAACGGAACCGGCACTTCGGCATCTTGTTAATAGGTTAGTTCCAGAAAATGCACGAATATGACATAAAGTGTGCATATAACATGTAGATAACATCAATAATGTGGCATGGAACACAAGAAATTATCGATACGTTGGAGACGTATCACGTATCATCCTCAAACTAGTGGGCAGGTAGAACTATCAAATAGAGAAATTAAATCTATCTTGCAAAAGACTGTTAATAAAACTAGAAAGAATTGGGCTAGTAAATTGAAGGAAGCACTATGGGCTTATAGAACTGCTTATAAAAACCCCATGGGGATGTCACCTTATAAAATGGTTTATGGAAAAGCTTGTCATTTACCTTTAGAACTAGATGAAAGGATCGTATGCCGCACCTAGAGGGGGGGGGGGTGAATAGGTGCTAACCAATTTTTAGTTCTTTTTCAATTTAGGCTTGACACGAAAGGTAAATTCTCTAGATATGCAACTAAGTGAATTTACCTATATGACAAGGATAACAACTAAGCAAGGTATAGCAACGCAATAGTAGATAGAGTGGGATAGAGGTAACCGAGAGTGGAGCACGCGGTGACACGGAGATGATTCCCGTAGTTCCCTTCCTTTGCAAGAAGGTACGTCTACGTTTGGAGGAGTGTGGTTGCTACGCAAGCCAAACCAACAGACCACGAAGGCTTCACTCGGATCTCCCGTGAGCAACGCCACGAAGGCCTATCCCACTTCCACTAAGGGATTTCCTCGAGGCGGAAACCGGGCCTTTACAAAGTTCTTGGGGCACACATCCACAACCAAATTGGAGGCTCCCAAATCAGTAACAATACAACAATCAACAACAACACATCAACAACAAATCAACTAGGGAACCAAATAGGAACACTAGCATGAGATCCCTCAAACAAGAGAGGGGGAAATGAAGAACGCTTCGGTGAGGATGTAGATCGGTGTCTTCTCCTTCGAATCTCCAAAGATCAAGAGCTTTGGTTGGGGAGGAAGGAGATCTTGCAAATCTTGACTTTCTTGAGGTGGCTCTAATGGAGGTGGCTTGACAGATTTCTTGTGTAATGATTGAGCAAGCAACCAAGGTAGAAGAAGGGGGTATTTATACCTCCCCTCAAAATTGAGCCGTTGCGGCTTCGGGGCCGGATATTCCGGCCTAAGTAAGGGCCGGATAATCCGCCCCGGATAATCCGGCCTTCGGGACAAAACAGTGACTTTATCCGGCCAAATGTCCGGCCCTTGTACTCGGTTCACTTTTCTTCCAGGTCCTTAGCCAAAAACGAGGGGCCGGATATTTCCAAAATATCCGGCCCGGATATTCCGGCCCGGTACAATACCGGGACAATATCCGGGCAAATGTCCGGCCCCCATACTGCGCTGCTTTCCCTCGAAGACTTAGCCAAAAACAGGGGGCCGGATATTTCAACAATATCCGGCCCGGATTATCCGGCCTGGCCACATTTTTCCTGTTAACTTTTGACAGACCGACCAAATCCAACACACACAAATATGAAACTATGTAATCCCTGTACCACTTAATCAAACATTAGTGTATCACATATATTGACATCAAACACACAAAACATAATGCAAGAGATGTTCTTTCAATCTCCCCCTTTTTGGTGTTTGATGACAATATACGGATTTGCCAAGGAATCACAATAGAGACAAGCATGATGGCAAGACATAGAGGCACTCCCCCTACATGTGTGCATATAAGTAATTTGCATTTGAATACAAACACTACAAGAAAAGTTCTAATAGACAACGTCTCAAAATCGTCCGCTAAGGGGTATTTTTCGTCGCCCATGGGCCTAACCCGACGATATGGGTTCTGTTGTGGAAACTGCGTCAGGCAAAGTCCTACGACGATTTTTT
>NC_061513.1:87424094-87463368 GCF_022539505.1 Lolium rigidum
TTGAACTCGACGCGTGGTGTGGGCCGATGGCGTGTATTTCACACGTTCGTTGGGCAACCCCAAGAGGAAGGTATGATGCGCACGAGCAAGCAAGTTTTCCCTCGTAAAGAAACCAAGGTTTATCGAACCAGGAGGAGCCAAGAAGCACGTTGAAGGTTGATGGCGGCGGGATGTAGTGCGGCGCAACACCGTAGATTCCGGCGCCAACGTGGAACCCGCACAACACAACCAAAGTACTTTGCCCCAACGAAACAAGGTGAGGTTGTCAATCTCACCGGCTTGCCGTAACAAAGGATTAACCGTATTGTGTGGAAGATGATTGTTTGCAGAGAAAATAGTAAAAACAAGTATTGTAGCAGATTTGTATTTCAGTATTAAAGAATGGACCGGGGTCCACAGTTCACTAGAGGTGTCTCTCCCATAAGATAAAAGCATGTTGGGTGAACAAATTACAGTCGGGCAATTGACAAATAGAGAGGGCATAACAATGCACATACATGACATGATAAGTATAGTGAGATTTAATTGGGCATTACGACAAAGTACATAGACCGCCATCCAACCGCATCTATGCCTAAAAAGTCCACCTTCAGGTTATCGTCCGAACCCCTCCGAGTATTAAGTTGCTAACAACGGACAATTGCATTAAGTATGGTGCGTAATGTAATCAACAACTACATCCTCGGACATAGCGCCAATGTTTTATCCCTAGTGGCAACAAGCACAACACAACCTTAGAACTTTCCGTCATCGTCCCGGTGTCAATGCGGGCATGAACCCACTATCGAGCATAAATACTCCCTCTTGGAGTTAAGAGTAAAAACTTGGCCGAGCCTCTACTAGTAACGGAGAGCATGCAAGATCATAAACAACACATATGTAATAACTTGATAATTAACATGACATGGTATTCTCTATCCATCGGATCCCGACAAACACAACATATAGAATTACGAGATAGATGATCTTGATCATGTTAGGCAGCTCACAAGATCCAACAATGAAGCACAATGAGGAGAAGACAACCATCTAGCTACCGCTATGGACCCATAGTCCAGGGGTGAACTACTCACTCATCACTCCGGGAGGCGACCATGGCGGTGTAGAGTCCTCCGGGAGATGAATCCCCTCTCCGGCAGGGTGCCGGAGGAGATCTCCGTAATCCCCCGAGATGGGATCGGCGGCGGCGTCGTCTCGGTAAGGTTTTCCGTATCGTGGTTTTTCGCCTCGGGGTTTCGCGACGGAGGCTTTAAGTAGGCGGAAGGGCGAGTCGGGGCCCGACGAGGGGCCCACACCACGGGCGGCGCGGGCCCCCTTGGCCGCGCCGCCATGTGGTCCGGCCACCTCGTGGCCCCACTTCGTATGTTCTTCGGTCTTCCGGAAGCTCCGTGGAAAAATAGGCCCCCGGGTCTTCGTTTCGTCCAATTCCGAGAATATTTCGTTACTAGGATTTACGAAACCAAAAACGAGTAAAACAGAACCGGCACTTCGGCATCTTGTTAATAGGTTAGTTCCGAAAAATGCACGAATATGACATAAAGTGTGCATAAAACATGTAGGTATCATCAATAATATGGCATAGAACATAAGAAATTATCGATACGTCGGAGACGTATCATGGGCCCGACATATTTAGTGCCCATACCTCTCCGTAGATCTGAGGGATCGACATAGGGATTGCCCAAATCGTCGAAAGCCTCAGATGTTTCTTCTTGACCCTCAATGGCATAAATCTGATGATATTTTGTACTCAGATCTATGTTGGGTTTGGTGACATCATCGTTGAGATTGATGAAGACCTTGCCCATCGTGATGATTTGTCGATGAAGTCGTAATCGTCGACATCGCTTGAGCCATCGCTTATATATGAGTCCGCAGATGACTCAAACGACATGTCGTCGAAGATCTTGGCGAGTTTCTCTCTTGTTCGGTGCCGACGTAACGTGTTGCCGAAGTTTCTTCTTCTCCTGACTCGGTTGACGATGTATAGCTTGAAAAGTCGGAATCGACCGCCGACAATCCCGACGAAATCGGAATTTCGACACGATACGATCCTTCCTTCTCGACGCGAAAGTGAAACCTTCCGAACGTCATCTCCATGGGCTCCGCCAGATACGCATATGCATCCAAACGGGAGGGTGGGTGAGGAACAAAATCGACAAGACCAGCAGCGATCTGTTTACCTCGATCCATTGTGTTGCTTGCGGTTGACGATGTCGAAGATCTTGAACATGCCATCGAGATCAGATCCTTACGCCTCTAATCCCCACAGACGGCGCCAATTGACAAGGTATTAACTTGTCAATGCCTATGGATTGTAGGCTAGGGTTTAGTTGGAAGTAGAGGGCAAGTAGATCTCGAAGGTTTCAGCCGAAAAGTAACTCGACGATTATGAAAACTAGGGTTTGTGAACAATGATTCGATGATCTCTTCGTCCCTCGACTCCCCCTTTATATAGGAGGTGGAGCCGAGGGTTTCGTTTCGTACAAGTTACAGAGTCCGGGACGGTTTCTAACTCATCCCGCCAAATTACAAATAGCACTTCTTATTACAACTCTACTTTCCTTAATATATCGTGGACTCCCGAATCTTCTTATTCTTCGGGCAGTGGGCCTTCATTAAACCCCGGGTACTATCTTCGGCAGGCCCATTTGGGATGCCTATGTCAACAACCTCTGCAGAGTTTAACCTATTCGAATAGCCGCGTCCGCGGTCAGGGACAGTTGGAAAGGCCATACTGTTCCGTCATCAGAACTTTTCTAAAAATATGAATGGTGACTTGAATTGAAAGGTGACTTTGACTTTGAATCACAATTGAGTTGTGGGAATGACACTAATGTTCCCACTTGAGTAAGTTAGGCAAATGAAGAGGTTTTGTTTACTAAAGTGCTTATGAAATAAAACTGGCTTTATGCAAATGAAACTAGAGCTTAGAACCCCCTTACTATAGTTGATAGTGTTTACCTAGTATTAGTTTGCGAGTACTTTAAAGTACTCACGGCTTTGTCCCTGGCTATTGAAATGGCCAGACTATGAAGGAGAACAGCAGTACGAGGAAAATGGACAGCAGGACGTCTACGATAACTAGGACCACTCCTGACGTCAACAGTTGCCTGTGGAATAGATGGACCACCCGCTACTACTTCGCTTCCGCTATGTGTTTTGTAATAGGATCTCTAGATCCGCTATGTTGTATTAAGACTGGATCATGTGATCCTTTGTTGTAAGACGATTATGTGTTGTAATGAATGATGTGTTTTGATATCAATCTATTATGTCTCGCAAAAACAATATTCCTGGGATTGCGACGAATGGCATAATAGGCATCTGGACTTAAAAATCCGGGTGTTGACAAGTTGGTATCAGAGCCATTGTTTGACCATAGGAGACCCTAGTTAGAATGGACGTCTGAAAAACTTAGTTTCAAAAACCAATGAAGTGAATATTTGTGAAAATTTCTTCTTACTCTTATCCTTGAGATCTTTTTCAAAAATGAGAAATCTATACTCTACTTTCTTTGCAAGCCTACATAAAATTTTGCACACTTGACTACTTATTTAACTTACTTATCATAATTGCTCACAGATGGAGTACCAATGGGAGTTCTATCGACTTGGTCCCGGAGGCGACCTAAGGTTCGAAAAGGATTTGAAGCAACTAGTGGAATATCTAGGACACCCGTATCCCGAGTTCTTGGAATACCCCTCAACAACCACTCCGGAGAACCACCTCGGTGGGACGTTTCTACTGATCTACGAAGGAAGCTTGGAGCCCCGGTATTGGAAACCATCTGGTTTTCTGTAACGGGAAACACTTGGAAGGAAGGACTAGTCAGAGCTATTCAAGAAGCAATTTCCCGTCTGTGTGGACAAAATGAGAACAAGATCAAGAACACTCGCTTCATCTACTACCCAAGACATGACTCCATGGGAAGACCGATGACCATGCCCCCGCTCACGGAGATGAACCACTATGTAGCACACCAGGACTTCAGGTTGTACAAAACCCGCAGGGATTTGGACAACGCCCTCGCCTCTCGCCAAGCACATCACCCGTGAAGACAAAGAATCCACCCTGAAGAGTAGTATCGCCCCGGCACTTAAGTAGGTGTGAGTTGTATCAGGATTCCCCTTGTATCGTAGAGCGAATGAATGGTTCTTCAAACCAACAGTGTGTTAGATTTGTAATGTGTGATGCTTGGTATGAATGAAAAAGTGTTGTTGGTTTTTACCCCCGCAACACTACTCAAAATTTCAAATTGTGAACTTTTTAAAATTTAACAAAACAAACCATAGAAATTTCCCTCTTATCTTATCATCTACCTCGATATTCAGATGGCCCCACCAACCCGCAACGCCAATCAAGACGCCATGATGCAGATGTTGCAAACCATGCTGGAGGATAGGCAAGCTGAACGAGCTGAACGCCAAGCCAACATTGCAGCACTTCAACAGCTTGCAAACAACAATCAAGGCCATCATGATCACCCAGGATCAAAGCTAAAGAACTTTCAGAACACCAACCCTCTAATATTCAACAAGACAGAAGAACCCCTAGATGCTGATGACTGGCTCCAGACAATGGAGAACAACCTCGAAGTTGCGGGAGTTGAAGCCGCAGAGAAAGTGTTGTTTGCCACGCACTACTTAGCAGGACCAGCAAGAGCATGGTGGACCAGCACCCGTGCCATGAATGCAGGACAGATGATGACCTGGGAAGACTTCAAGGTGAAGTTTAGCAAGTAGCATGTGCCCCAAGGACTGATCAAGAAGATGAGAGACGAGTTCCGCGAACTTAAGCAAGGAAGGATGTCCGTGGTGGAATACCGCGACAGGTTTCTTACTCTGTCAAGGTACGCCCCGGATGAGACCGACACCAATGAGAAGAGAAAGGAAAGATTTCTGAACGGACTACACGATGAGATGCAAACTGTGTTAGTGAACATTCCGTTCGCTGACTTGGAAGCCCTGGTGGACTCTGCCATACATATGGAAGGGAAGCTACACCAAGCCAATGAGAACCGCAAGCGCAGGATGATGAACCAGAATGGACCCCACCATACCCAGAAGTACCGCAACAACTCTGGAGGATTCACCCCAAGGCACAACAAGCCAACTACTCGGAATTATCGCCCCAACTACACCAACAACAACGGAGGACCCCCGAAGCCCGGAGGCAACAACACCAACAACCACCCCAACAACAACGACAACAGCAACCCTAACAACGGCAATCGCAACAACAACAACCACAACCACCCCAATGGCAACAACAACCACCCCAATACTGCCCCCGTGACTGGGAGTAACGCTGTTCCCGTCAACCCCAAAGACAAGTCAACTGTGAACTGCTATGAATGTGGAATTGTGGGTCACTACTCCAATGAGTGCCCCAAGAAGCTTGCCAGGATTGCCGCCAACACCGCTGCACCTGCTCAGCAACAGCGCCGCTTTGCCGGGAGAAGGAACCAGAACAACAACAACGGCCGTTTCTACCACATGACTGCCAATGAAGCCCAGGAAGCACCCCAGGCCATGCCAAGTATGTTCCCCTCTTAATCTCACAGCTCAATCTTCTTAGGAACCTAACTTTTCTTAAAATCTCGGGACGAGATTTGTTTAAGGGGGAAGGGTTTGTAACAGCCCAAAAATTTCAAAACGAACAAAATGGATTTCCCTAGTTCCAAATTTTGGAACCAACAAAAACTTTTATTACATTAAGTTTGATACATAGAGATCTTGTTTAATTCTTGTGCTATTGCCATGATTGCTTGTTTGATTAGTATTGAAATACTCTTAAACCCTAAACCTCACATTCCTTTTTACCATCCAAGTTAAAATAAAATAAAAAGATTTTAAATAAAGAAAAAGGCATATGTGCCTATGGCTATTTTTATAAAACTTTATCCTAGACCTTTCCACTTTATTTAGAGGTCCGGAAAACCTTAATAAACCTTATCTAGTACTTCTCAAACCCAATCCAAGTTGAAACAAAAGAAAATGAAAAGAAAGTAATAATGCCATAGAGGCATATGAGAGTAAAATGCAAATTTGTGAATTTGAGAAGCTTGACCCTAGGACCTGTTGTGAATGGTGGGATCACTCCTATATACCATTTCAACACTCAACAACACCATTTGGGTCAAGCCAAGTCAAATTCAAAAATCAAATGCAACATATGCATAGAAGCATATGTGCCACATAGCCATTTTCCCCAAACTTTGACCTAGGACTTTAAACCTTGACCAAATGTTTGGAAACCATCTCTAAACCTAACCTAATACTAAATTGACCCTAACCCATGCCTAAGTAAAGCAAGGGGAACAATTTCCAAAAATAATGAAATATGACACATCACCTCTTATGTGTTATGGCCATTTTTGCAAATCTTTGAACAAGACCATTTGAAATGGTTTCAATGGTTTGAAAATGTTTCTAAACTAATAAGAATCCCTTTAGAGTCAAGAAAAATCAAATCAAAAAGAGAGAAATCAAATAGGGAGAAAATCCCATTCTCACTCACATACACATTTGCAAATCTTCAACCAAGGCCACTTTGGCTTGTTCCATTGTTTGTAAAACACTTATATATGAATAACAAACACAAATGCATCAAACAAACCCAATTCAAATCAAAGGAAAAATCAAATTCAACATACATGTGATAATGGTCATGTGACCCTTTTATAAAATGTTACCCACTTTACACCCCTGGTTTTGACTTTTCCTAAACCAACATTGACCAACTCTTGTCATGTCATCCAAGACCATGTCAAGGTGAACCTTTTTGCTGTTGACCACCAGAGCAGACTTTGACCAGGTTGACCAGAATAGGATTGACAAGTGGAGACATTGAAACCAATTCTAGATTCCCTCCAAATTTAGAATCTTTGCAAATCAATTTCAAAAATCAAACCAATGCCATGAGTTACTACCCAACCTCATTTAGAACACCTCCATCACAAATTTTGGTCAAAATCATCACACATGAGACCTTGACAAATAATAAAAGATGATGCCATAGAGGTACAACCACTATTCCACCCACTCTCCATCACCTCACCTCTCTCTCCCTTGTGCTCATCCACACTACCTGGTGCCCAAAACATCTAGCTTTACCTCACCAAGTGCATGGTCACCTCCCATCACCACCATGCTCTAAAAATCTTGTCTCATGTCACATACACTTTGAATTGTATTAATTGTGCAAGCCCTAGACCTCTTCAACTTGGGACACCATGTCAACTAGCCCGAACTCACCTCACACACCGGTGCCAAGCCCTCGGAGACAAAATGAAAGGCACAAACAATCTCGGAACATGCCATGCCGGCCACCATAGTCACCCCTATGTCACCCCTCTCTCCCTTCACCTCAACTCGACCAACCATGTCCCGGAGAACCCCCACCTCCCCCTGCATCTACCGGCGCACGCCCGGCCCAGGAGAAGACCACACGCGCCAGGCCGTGACGTGGTCACCCAGGCCAGACTCGCCAGCGCGCGCACGAGCATGGCCACGGGCGCGCCAGTGCACCTCCTCGACTCGTCGCCTCAGACCACCGCACGACCTCTCCTTTCACCCACTTGCTTGCCAGGACCCCGGCCTAGCCCCGGGACATCGCCATTGGCTCACCGGAGCACCGTCGCCGTCGTCACGGACGACGACCGTCCGCCACGAGTCCGCCGAGCACACGGTGATGTTGCCGCCCGCTCCCGTCCACCTCTGACCTCGCCAGGATGCGCGTCGTGATCACCATGACCTCACGAACTGAGCCACGCCCTCGCCAACGTCACTGCGACGCTGTACCACCGTCGTCGACCATGACCTGTCCCGCCCCCTCGGCCTCCTCGGCCGGCTATAAAATGGAGCTCCCTCTCACTCTCCGAGCACAGCACCACCTTCCCCTACCTCTTCTTGCTCTCCTTGCACCTCTCCCCCTTCAAATTAGCCAACACACCGCCCCAATTTTACCACCGGAGGCCGCCGGAGACGCGGAAGATCGAGCCCTCAAATTCGTCCACCTCAAGAGCCGCCGCGACCCTCCCTCGACTCGCCGACGTCGCCTCGGTCGTTTGCCCGCTTCGCTGACCTTGCTGGACATCGGTAAGGACCTCCTCTGGACCCTCCTGGCCGCCGGCTAGGGTTAGAGCTCGTCGAAGCTCGTCGCCGACGAGGACGACCCGCAGCCGTCCGATCCCCTCTAATCTAACGGCTCCCAATTCGCGTACCGGTTCGCCTGTGAGCACCCGCTGACAAGCGGGGGCCACCGTCAGGAGGCCCGCTGCGTGCGTGGCACGCTAGCTGGGCTGGCCCAACTCTTTTTCCCCCTCTGCGGCCCAAACCCTTTCCCGCGCGAGCCCACTAGTTTGAATTCAAATTTTCCAGTTAGAGTTATATGCAATCTGATGCCAAGTTTAAAATTCAATAGGGACAAATCTACTCGGCCAAATTTTACAAACTTGATATTGTTGGAAATCTTAGGATTTTCTCTACACAATGCCACTGGTTTGAACCCTAGATCTATTGTAGAATTAAAGTGAGAAAATAAACAAGGCAGGGACTTTTCTGCCTTAGATTAATTCTTAAAAATCAACAAAAAATGCTTTTGAGTTGATTCCCTGCAAAAATATGCCATGCTTACTTTGAATGATCATGGCCTAGTTTAATTAAAGGACTTTATGGCTATTTCTAGTCAAAGATATTGTCCAAAACTATTAATAAATCTTATGGGAGTGTTTCTCTCATTTAAATCTTGTCATGAACAATTCAAAATGAGGTAGAGAATCTGGTCATTTAGGTCTCATATGAATTGTTGATGATATTAAATCTTTAACATGTTAGGATTAAATGGAATGAGGTGTTCACCTCATTTAAATCCTTTTCTTAAATGAGAAGTGTGAAGAGGTTGACTTTGGTCAACCTAGGTCACATATTATTCATGAGAGAAATTAAATCTTAAGAAGATAATGAGAGGAAATTATTTCTCTAAGTAATTGAAAATAACATCTAAGTTAGTATGAGAGGAAATTATTTTTCTTAAATAAGAAAAACACATCCACCAACTTAATAGTAATGTGTGATGCTAGTTTAAGTTGTGTGAATCATGTGTGTGCTTAGTTTAGTAAATAAGTTTGGTATGATGATTGTGTACCCCGTATTCGTATTTTAGACGCTAGTACCGGAGACTATCAGGAGGAGGAGGTCTTCTACCAAGAGGAAGGAGAAGAGAACTTTGACCACCACCTCAACCAAGGCAAGATAATACTCTTGCAAAGTGCAAAGCTCACCATGAGCAAGGCATTACCCCATTTTATTTTATGCTTATGATCCTATTTCCCAGTTTTACTTTACAAGCTTTATTTACTTTTGTTTTATCAAAGTACTTTTTGATTTATGATTTACTTGGTTAGTACTGGATTAGTACAAGAGTATCAAGGTTAGCCTAGAAGCAAATCAAAGTACTTAGCACCCCTCATACATAGATGCTAGTGCTAAATTAAAAGTGACTACTCTAGTTGGGAACTTGTGAAATGAAATGACTTTGAAAACCTTGGAATGATGAGTCATTCTATTGAAAGATTTTGAAGGTGAATATGATCTGTGAATGACTTGGTGAACTTTACAAAAACCGATGGTTGGGTTCGGATGCGATACCATTCCAATTTTACAAGTACCCCCACAATACCTGAATCTGGGTAAGGCTTAGCTGGAAATTTATGTATCTTAGTATGGTTCCCTCTAAACAAGCGTCATCGGGGTTAGGCTGGAGGCTGCCTCTACAACAAAAGAAATGATGCGAAATGACGTGAAACGAGGTGAATGTCCGGCCCAAGCCCTGTGCAGTTCCCGGGTTAACAGTTGGTTTTCACCGGGAGGCCAAGCTCATGGGGAGAGGTGCCTATACTAGGGTATGTAAATGAAAGGTTAGGATTGGTAGTTCGCGTACTTGCGTACGATAAATCGGGGCCAGTTACCCACGACGAACTATTGCAATTGTTGTGGCACAAGTGTACAACCTCTGCAGAGTTTAACCTATTCGAATAGCCGCGTCCGCGGTCATGGACAGTTGGAAAGGCCATACTGTTCCGTCATCAGAACTTTTCTAAAAATATGAATGGTGAATGGTGACTTGAATTGAAAGGTGACTTTGACTTTGAATCACAATTGAGTTGTGGGAATGACACTAATGTTCCCACTTGAGTAAGTTAGGCAAATGAATAGGTTTTGTTTACTAAAGTGCTTATGAAATAAAACTGGCTTTATGCAAATGAAACTAGAGCTTAGAACCCCCTTACTATAGTTGATAGTGTTTACCTTAGTATTAGTTTGCGAGTACTTTAAAGTACTCACGGCTTTGTTCCTGGCTATTCAAATGGCCAGACTATGAAGGAGAACAGCAGTACGAGGAAAATGGACAGCAGGACGTCTACGACAACTAGGACCACTCCTGACGTCAACAGTTGCCTGTGAAATAGATGGACCACGACCGCTACTACTTCGCTTCCGCTATGTGTTTTGTAATAGGATCTCTAGATCCGCTATGTTGTATTAAGACTGGATCATGTGATCCTTTGTTGTAAGACGATTATGTGTTGTAATGAATGATGTGTTGTGATATCAATCTATTATGTCTCGCAAAAACAATATTCCTGGGATTGCGACGAATGGCATAATAGGCATCTGGACTTAAAAATCCGGGTGTTGACACCACCACAACCTCCAAGCCGGCTTCGTGCTCGTGTTCTCCTACTTTGGCGACAAGGACATGAGCATCAAGGTGTTCGACGAGACGCGTTGCCGCCGGAACTACCACGTCGACAGGTCGAGGATGACGACGACTGACGAGTTATGTTTCTTCGCAGTGAATATCGGCTCGCATGTTTTTGGATGTTCTTCCTCGGAAGAACCAACAGGGGCCCCTCGCCAGCTGGATTTTGCAGTTTGGGTGTCTGGGTGTGCCCTCGAGTGTTCTTTCTTGGCAGCGAACACACGAAACCTGCGATGACTGGCCTAGTTTTAGGTTTTTTTTGCAATGTTTTATATTTGTGTCCACCATGGTTCAAACTATGTATTAGTTTGTGGAAAACATGTTTGAAACTATATCTTCATGTAAACCACGTTCCAATTATGTATTAGTTTGTGGAATAAATTGTTTCTTATTCAATTTTCTATAAATTTATTTATAATTTTAAATTATATTATCTATCGGGGCCGCCCTTTTGAAACGTTGATGTGGGAAGAGCTCCTCAAATAGAGGATGCAGTGCCACAATGACCACAAACAAAGATGCCAGTGCCTCTTCCAGCGTCTATTTAGAGGCTAATGGTGAAGATACGCGCCCGAAATCTCTACCACTGCCCGGTCCTTCCACTGTTCGAGAGAGAGCAGCAAGCCACGGTACATGGACGGCAGCGCATGTGTCTCGCACGTGCGGTCCCCAGGAAAGCCGGGAGGGGACGAGCTCACATGTCCCTGTCCTCACGGGCCCACCCGCCGAGCTGTTCTCCGTAGAGCGGACGCCTTACTTGGAGACTGCACCAACCAGCACAGGGGACGCACCCACCCCACGATGCAACCCTGGACCGCATCTGAACCCGACCCAGAGCCCACATGGGCCACCCACACACCCCAACGGAACCATCTCGCCAAGCAACCACACACCCAAACCACCCACCGACGCGCGGGCCCAGTGCCAACTCCGCCCAACCTGTCAGTGTCTTGTTACCTACGAATCTTTTGTCTCGTTCCAGCGCTGGCCGGTCCACACCGACAGGCGAGGGCCAGCGGAGCGAAGCTATCCCGGGGGGCAGTGCGGCCATTTCGCCCGGAGAGGCAAGATTTCAAAATTACTCAAGCTCGGCCGATCCGGGCCGTCCGTTCCGGTTCGGGGGTTGGAGCCGGCGCGCGTGGGCCGTCGGATGCTGGGACCACACCTGTGTCCCCCACTACGGCTATTTAACACACACTGCGCTCGGCACGCTCCTCCCTGGCCTCCACACCCCTCCCTCCCCCGCCCGCTCCCATCTCACCCTCTCGCCGCCGGCTCCTTCGCTCGTGCGTCGTCTCCTATCTCGGTAAGCTTTGATGCCACCTGCTTACCTCGGAGTAACTAGGTCTGGTCTAGAAATGGGGTGTTGATTTGAGCAGTTGCTAGATTCGTTTTTTTTTTGAATTTTTTGGGCGGCGGAAGAGGTTGGATCTGCGTGGGCATTGCTGATTTCTACGGACCAGTGCCTTGATCCGGTCCGTAGTTTTCCCTGTTGTAGATTTAGTTCTGACCTGTTTAGATTTCTATGACCTGATTTTGACATGAAGGATTTAGTGCTGCTAGATCTATGGTTTTGTGCAGATCTAGATCTACTTCGATCTGCCAGTAAAACCTCGGGCTGTGTGGTTTTAAAGTTAACTCTTCCTCCATTTACTACATTTCGTGCGTGCTTAGAGTATGGAATGGGATCCATGAGTCACTGTCGGGTAGATCTGGTGTACTGCTTGGTGCTTTTTGGTAGGCGACTGGGCTTTGTGTAGTGTACTGTGAAGTTGGCGTCATATTAATTTGAAAACCAAGGATCTGAATGAGTTCAAAGTGATGCGCGTAGGATATAAGTCTGAGGTTGGGTTTCTGAAGCACCGTGTCTCGTTTGATTCTCCATGCCACAGTGGATGCGAGATTTGTAATTGCTTGAGAACTCCTCATTGTTTGCTGAACTTCAGCATGATAGCATAAAGCAACTACCCTACTGTTACATCGATACATTGCTTTACCCTTACTTATCGCAATTTCTGAAAATAACTCTTATACCTGCCTCTCCTGTTTCCAGGGCGAAGATGAGGGAAATCCTGCACATCCAGGGCGGGCAATGCGGCAACCAGATCGGTGCCAAGTTCTGGGAGGTGGTGTGCGACGAGCACGGCATTGACCCAACCGGCCGCTACGTCGGCACATCCGACCTGCAGTTGGAGCGTGTCAATGTCTACTACAACGAGGCCTCGTGCGGGCGCTTTGTGCCCCGTGCGGTTCTCATGGACCTTGAGCCAGGCACCATGGACAGTGTCCGCACTGGACCCTATGGGCAGATCTTCCGCCCTGACAACTTCGTCTTTGGGCAGTCTGGTGCTGGTAACAACTGGGCCAAGGGCCACTACACTGAGGGTGCCGAGCTTATTGACTCTGTTTTGGATGTTGTGAGGAAGGAGGCTGAGAACTGTGACTGCCTGCAAGGTAAATGAGTCCATCACTTGCTGGGTTCTAACAATTGCTAGATAGATTCTTGCTTATTCAGTTTGAATGCACATGTTTATGCAATGTATAGTTATATACAATAGTTTGATTGTGTGCTATGCTATATATTCTGTATTGATCTTAATGACATTGATTGCCCAAGTGATTTAGTGCTTGCAATATATGTCATAGTATTGCGATGATTGTGGATGTTGGAAGGGGTGCCTGTCTTTCAGCTCTTGGGTAGCATATGTAAAATGTCCAGCGCTAGTTATTATCAGGGATATAGGGTGCAAGCAAATACTAATCCCTTGGGTGTTACTATTCTTCCGATGTGTTGTCCAACTAATTAGTTAGTTAAAACCTTTTTATCACTGTTAGATATAAATATTCTTGTGAAATAATCTAGCAGCCAACAAGGTTTGCATAATCCACCTGTTTAAGAAACACTGTCCTTGTATTGTATTATGGTTGCAAGTGTACTGAATTGATATATTTTTCTGTAATTTGTTCAAGTATGTACTCCACTTATCATTCTTTGATGATAATTAATTCCATATTGTTTCTGTTTTCAGGATTCCAAGTATGCCACTCTCTTGGTGGCGGTACTGGATCTGGTATGGGTACACTGTTGATATCAAAGATCAGGGAGGAGTACCCTGACCGCATGATGCTCACTTTCTCGGTGTTCCCCTCACCAAAAGTATCTGATACTGTGGTTGAGCCATACAATGCCACTCTCTCAGTCCACCAGTTGGTTGAGAACGCTGATGAGTGCATGGTTCTTGACAACGAGGCTCTCTATGACATCTGCTTCAGGACTCTCAAGCTGACAACGCCCAGCTGTAAGCTACTTCAATTTTCTCGTTTCTATGATTTACTGCATATAAATTTGTCGTGCACTGCCATATGGAATTTTTAGAGTAAAAATTTCTTTGTAGCGCTTCTCCTATTTTTCCAAGAACAGCATCTAACATTTTCCACCTTTACTATTTTGTGCAGTTGGGGATTTGAACCATCTCATCTCTGCTACCATGAGTGGAGTCACATGCTGCCTAAGGTTCCCTGGGCAGCTGAACTCCGACCTCCGGAAGCTGGCAGTGAACCTTATCCCCTTCCCTCGTCTCCACTTCTTCATGGTGGGCTTTGCTCCACTGACATCCCGTGGATCTCAGCAGTACCGTGCCCTCACGGTCCCTGAGCTCACACAGCAAATGTGGGACTCCAAGAACATGATGTGCGCTGCTGATCCTCGCCATGGCCGTTACCTCACCGCCTCTGCCATGTTCCGTGGAAAGATGAGCACAAAGGAAGTTGATGAGCAGATGATCAATGTTCAGAACAAGAACTCATCCTACTTTGTGGAGTGGATCCCCAACAATGTGAAGTCCAGCGTCTGTGACATCCCACCAACAGGCCTCTCCATGGCATCAACCTTCATTGGCAACTCAACCTCCATCCAGGAGATGTTCCGGAGGGTGAGCGAGCAGTTCACTGCTATGTTCAGGAGGAAGGCTTTCTTGCATTGGTACACTGGCGAAGGCATGGACGAGATGGAGTTCACCGAGGCTGAGAGCAACATGAATGACCTTGTCTCTGAGTACCAGCAGTATCAGGATGCCACCGCCGACGAGGAGGGTGAGTACGAGGATGAAGATGATCTGCAGGCTGAGGACGACATGTAAGGAGATCTGTGTGGCTTTGCTGGGTGTTGATCTAGGGCAGAGTTTGATCTGTTTGGCGCTTCGTTCCTTCTATTTTATCACCGCAATACCACTAGTATCCTGCTGCCGTTCCTCCCCTGCTCCCCGCGCTCTGTATTTCTATGTTTCGGAACCTTTCAGGTATTGTATTGCTTGATGCTGTTCGGTATGTTCTGCATTGAGGTTTCTGGACCTCTGGTGGTGAATTGAAAGCCTTTCTGCATTGATCTTTCTGTGCAAATGGTTCATTAAACTGTATGCAATGCCAAGTCATGGGTTCTATCGTAGAGTCTTGTCTTGTCCTGGATCCTTCTGTGCAATCAGCATGACACGCCCCTGATAAGTTATGGTGTCTGACGAGAATTTTCACAAACTCAGAAGAGCTAAATTTCGTTTTCTGTAGTTGCAACGTTAGTATTTTAAGTACAAATTTTGGATGTACAGTTCCTCTGGTTGGTTTTAATCAATGTAGGCACCACGCTAGACTCTTACCTCCTACATGCATACACTGAACTAACTCGATCTGCATTAGACCTTGTTTGGTACTAGTGTTTGCATTAGACCTTGTTTGGTAGTAGTGTTTTAGTGGGAATTAGTGGGGATACCACTCTAGAGTATTGGGTGAATCACTGTTGTTACCCAATTCCCACAAAATCTCATCCCCAGTCCACTAGGTAGGAGTAGAGTATGGATTAAAAAAACTAGCAGAAAGCTCGTGCGTTGCTACGGCCATCTTAAATATAATGGTAAACACTTGACGTGTCTTAATTTGAACTATAATGCAATCGAAATAAAGAAGACATCATAAGTTAAATATTTGCAGCGGGCGGCTCGAGGGGGACCTGAGCAATGCGCCAGACCCGGCTACCTTCCCCCTTCTACAATTTATTATAAAATATGGCCTATTATTGGTTTCACAAGTAGCTTATTCATAAATCCATGTATATGTTGAGTAATAATGTTCTTTATCCACCTATAATGTATAAAGATCCATCACCACAAGAAGACACCCTTTAAACTTGAATCCATGTGGTGATGTTTTTTAGCATAGATCAAGTGAAACCTTATTATAAACTGATCGTAGGCTCTAGAGGCTCATAGTTGTACATAAACCCAATTCAGCTATTGTTACTGTGGAGATAAAAAAAAACTTTAACACATTGGGCTCTGTAAGATATATGTATAGCTGACCGCATATGTAATAAACATAATTAAGCCGCACGCATGTCTCACAAGTCACAATGACATATATATAGCCGTGTAGGTAGGTGCTCAACTGCTAAATCATGTATAACACTTTTTCAATAAAACGTACCTGGTTGCTGCTTCTAAACGCACAATATTGGATGGCACTGCCACTTATGCCAAGTCACTTCTTCCTCCAAACAGTATGCGTCGCCTGTATGTTTATATATAGCAGAAGCTGAAGATTCGATGTGGTCGTGGTCGAACACGGCCGGCCGGCTGTGCTCGATCAGGAGACGGTCAGCGATGTATGTAGCTGTGTTAGATCAGGAAACGGTAAGGTATGTAATACGTTGGCTGGGCCGTTTGATTTATTCATGAGTTGGGCCGTTGGGTTGACATGTGGGCCGTTTGATTTGTGTCGTTTGACGTGTGTCTTTGGGTTTCACCGTTCGTTCGCTGTGGACTCCGGTTTTGCTGGTTTTTTCGGTCGTGGGATTGAGGAGATTGAACTAATAGCGGTCTTTTTTTGACGTACCAAGGTTTATTCACGTACGGACACCACTGATCCGCATTTAATAGGTAAGATTACACTAAAATTTGAGAAAAAGTAGGGATTAAACTCGCTCATACTCTAGCACCAAACATGTATGGGGATAAGTGGGAATTTAAAGTTTGGAGTGGATTATCCTGTTAATCCCATTAAAACTCTAGTACCAAATAAGCCCTTAAAAGCAAATAGATGGAGTATATTAGAAACTTAATAGCTTCACAAATTACAATGGGCAAATCGAAAAAGGACAACATTTCAGACACTGAATTCCCATTACACTTTTGCCCTTTGGAAAAATGCCACTCCAACTTGGCGAAACTTCTAGATTCATAATTTCAGACCTCTTCTCCTTTCAGACCAAAGGAAATTACATCCAGCAGCAGTCTTGCACAAAGTACCCACGCATATTTCTAGATATCATTTTCATACAAGGACAAAAGCACATTCTGGCATAAAGTTCCTAAGCGTATTTCTTTCAACTATCTAACTTCTATGTTATACCATGGAGTTTAGTTGCCTTAACAAATCCTCAAAATACTCTGGACCAGAAGAACCGCTTAACATTCTTTCATCATTTACAAAGCATCAATCTTCAGCTACATGAAATGATTTCTACGCCATTGCTCATTGTGCTTCGAGCAGGATGTTTGAGGCCAAATTGACATCATTATTTGTCAGTGCAAGAGCCTGAACTGAAGAAGCACGATCAAAACCCATGGAAACTAGCGTGGCGATTGAGGACTCCATAGGATCCAGGGTAGTTGTGCGCGCGTCCTGAACCAAAAGGCAAACATTGATCGGGAAGAGGGGTCAGATTAAACCAGTGAATGTCTGCTATGCTCAATCATAAGGGTAATAATCAGAACATAAATGGAACGATGGCTATCTAACATGGTTGAAGAGCAAAAATTAATCATGGTTTTACATAAGGAATCCAGTAATACCATGTGATCTTAAATTAATGTGGAGGTAACTTGATCTTATGACTCTTCCAACTTGGCAAGACCGTTCCACATCAAATAGATGCTTGTTAGAATCATACTGCATTCCACACAGCCAACATTTTATCGCTGAACAGGTATATAACAGAGTTTGAAGAATTTGCATGATACCCTAATTCATCTACAAGGATTAGTCATAGAATAACATCCTAAGCTACAATGGAGACAGCCACAAGGTGCTACAGCTCTATCAAGCTTATTTCGAAGCATACAGTTTGCAGGGAAACTGTAATAAAGTAGTTATATCAGCAAAACTGCATTTCCTTGAGCATTCTATCATTATTCAATAAGTACATACTGAACAGAACAAATGGCCTTTAAAGGAGCACTTCTTTTGAAATATAGATGCTTTAATGTGCTAATCTCTAAACAAAGTCAATATATTGAAAATACTTGCCTCCATCTGACGAGCTTGGCGACGAGGAATATTTTCATCAGTGCTTGAAATTGGTAATCTTTGATAAGAGATGTTAGGCCATGGCCATGATAACCGGGAGAAGATTGAAGTTGCACAATCTGGGACCTGTAATGATCAAAGTCTCAATAACAACGTGGCTGTAGGTATTTAGAGACCCGCACAAGTGCTTATCGCATATGCACATATGGTAAACAACTAAAGATTACCAAGGAAACAGAAATATCCGAGAGAAAAAAGGCCATTCAGAAAATCCCCTAGCCAACAACTATACTTAATCCTTCATGTCAATGCCATCAGACAGCTTCAGTCAGAAACCTAAACAGGATTTTCAGATACTGCACATATCTAACTATACCAATATGCCAACATCTGGGCCATATGTATAAACTAGACTTGTAGAGATAAAATAATTGCACGTAGAAAGCACAATTCAAACTTCTGGAAAGACGTTGACAGAGTGCATTATTCACACTTCTTGAAGATCTTAGTAATTACCTTCAGCCTGCGAATACCAAATATGTTTAGACGGTACAAAAGCCCAGCCAGTATACCAGACAGTCCAGGTATAACAGAACGTCTTCCAGATGAGAAAAGAAGCTGAAGATATAAAATTAAAATATAAAGCTACAACACAACGGAACTGTGGAAGATTTATGACAAGGATAACAATTATCTCAGAACAGACCTGGAGTCCTGCCAAATATATGAATGACTTGTCACATAAACGCAGCCCAAATATGCGAAACTTTGTTGAGATGGGAATGTCAAAGAAGAAGGGTACAAAAGATGCAAATATGAGACCATATGGTCCAGATGTCAATGGGTTGAAAGATGGATCTGCATTTCCATGACCAAGATGTTAGACAAAACAAATAACTACATAAACATGGAAAAGAAATAGCGGGAGTCTAAAAGTCAGAAGAAGAAAATATATATAGTCCAACAGCCAACAGGTGAATATATTACAACAGTTGACTAAAGAAAAACCCACCAAACTTAATGTGGTGAAAACTTGTAATATTATTAGTTATTTTGTTTTCCTTGATTAGAATCCATTATGCGAGGCTTGCTGAAAGGAAGGCTTGGATAGATGGGATATACAAATCCGCCATGTTAAGAGCACTGGAAGCAAGATATATTGAAAGCAAAACCCCATGTTTGGCCATGGTTTGTGTGATCTTCAAGGAAATCATTTTTCACTGTATATGTATCTAGATGGCAGGTAAGCATTTCCATCAGGTTTCCTTGATTAGAATCCATTATGCAAGGCTCGCTCGAAGGAAGGCTTAGCAAGATGGGATATACAAATCCGCCATGCTAAGAGCATTGGAAGCAAGATATGTTGAAAGCAAAACCATGTTTGGCCATGGTTTGTGTGATCTTCACGGAAATCAATTTCACTGTATATGTATCTAGATGGCAGATAAGCATTTCCACCAGGTATGAAGCGACACTAACCTAAGATTTCCCATCTAGTATCAAGTAACCGACCCGTATGAAACAAATATACTTATCTGGTCGCCAACAAATAAAATCAGCATTTGACTGGATACGACATTATGAAAATGAAAAAGAGCAGCCATGCATACCTTGCAGGTAACCTAAAGCTAGGATCTGAAGCAGTACGGACACGGTCATGGAGAATGCGATGAATACCTACATGTTTAAATAAACTATATCAGCACCAGCAAATGAAATATAACAAGTGCATATGCAGTTTCTTAAGAAAAATCTTTACTTACTGCATACTTGTTCGAGCCTATTTGCCGCTCGAACACCCTAAAGTAGTACAGCAAAGCCACTCCAAAGATCAGCTCAGGCGTGGACGAGAAAGCAAACTGCGAGGCAATCGCCCTCCATATCCTCAGATTTTCGTAAATACTCTGCATTCAAAAGGGGTGGTGAACTTAATCAGCTGCATTTCGTGACATTGTTATGTGATAAGACAAGCACCCCCAAACCAACCAAATTGACACAGGCAACGGGGATCCCATTAAATTTGCATCGTCAAAGACTCTCCAGTTAGCACACCACCACACAGAGTTCGCCTTCAGTTCCCACCCTTAATTCAGAGTACAGGCACTAGGTTAGGTATGGTAGGGCAACTTGCCTGGTAGGACAGGCCAAGGTCGAGGAAGCGGCCGCGGAAGCCGAAGGGGACGGAGAAGAGCACGGCAGCGACGACCACGGCTCTCGACACCGGCGCATTGTCTGCAGAAGGCAACAGAGGGCTTGCTGGTCAGATTATTCTACAAATGTTGCGGTTCACAGCAGTAGACAAAAAAGGAGAAATACGCCCAAACTAAAGGGGAATCGAGACTTCGATTCAGTTGGGGAGAGTAGTAATCAGGGGAGTAGGGTGCGTACGGAAACCCGGAAGCCCGCCGCTCATCGCCGGCATCCGGAGGGGGCCAGTAGGAAAGATCGGTGGATTCGCCGGCGGGGCAGGCTGCGGGGCGGGGCCGGCGGAGCAACTCGAGGATCCAGCCGAGTCTGACCTGTGGAACGTGGAGCTAGTTGGAAGACGAGGCGGGCCCTACGAACATTTACCGACAAGGCAGGAACACTCCATCAAATTTGCTCTCTAGAAAAATAGTACTCCGTACTCAAATTTACTTGAAGATTAAGTTTAAATTTTCTTGGTTTACTGAGTCGTCTGAGATTTTTCCAGTCGGCGTCTTCTTCTTCGAAATAGGCTTCCGCCCCGCTATATTAATATAGAAAACGACCCGATACAACGAACGCGCTGGGGCCGCAGCACAACAACCAAGCCCAAACAAAAAAGAAAAAGAAAGATAAGAGAAACAAATGCCGACTACGGCTGAGCAACGAACACGAAAACAACTCGCAACCGCTGCGCCCTCCGGAACAGTACCACCACGCTCCTAGCAGATCCGAATCGCCGCATACCAAGCAACACCTTCAACAAGGAAAACGACGACGACCGCCGTCGCTGCCCGGACTAGTCCTAGGGTTTCCCCCGGTATGCGGAGGTGATGGGGGAGAGGTACACGCGACACCCTTCAGGAAGGAAAGACGGCACCCACAGGCGTCGCCGCGTCGGTGTCGGACAAGCCGACAAGGATTTCTCCCGACCCACACCGCCACCACCCCGAACAAACCGAACTGCTCCACCTCTTGTCGTCCACCAGCGTACGCCACCACGGTCTTGAAGCCATCGTCGCTGTCGCTCAAAGGTCACCAACGCGAGGCCTAGAAACAAGATAAGGCGAGCGCAAGGTCGGAGATAGCAACGACGACAACCATGCCGGAGGAACAACCTCCACCGCCCGAGCCGGCGGTAGTCGGCCGGACGTAGTAGCGAGACCAAGTCGGGCCCAAGCCGGCCCGTCCAAGTACTCCGCCGCCACGCTGCTACCGGCCGGATGTGTGCGCCATCGCCAACCCCCGCCACCACACCTCCGCTGCTTCCGGGAGACCGGTGTCGAGCCGGGGGCCGGAGGCCCGCCCAGCCCAGATCGGGCCCGGATGGGCCCGGATCGAGGCGAGCGAGCGCCGCCGGCCGTCCGGCCACCCCGCCGCCCCGCCGCCCAACGGCGGCGCCGCGCGTCACCTCCCGGCCGACCTGCGGATACCACGCCGCCGGATCGACCGCCGCCGGCCGGACTCGCACCGCCGCCATCGAGAGGCCGCCGCGCCCCCTCCGCGCGACGGGTAGTGGCGGCCCCGCCGCCGCCGGCACCGCACGGACAACGCCCGGCGGCCCACGCCGACGGCGGCGGCGAGAGAGGCGGGGAGGAGGGCGGGGAAGGGGACTAGGGTTTTCGCCCGTCGCCCGCGGGGGGGGGCGAGCGAGCGAAGCGGGGCGTTTTTTCTATTGAGGGAGGGGGGGGGGGGGCACTAGCCTGCTAGCTTTCCAGTCGGCGTCGGGAACAATCGATACGCCCTTGAGATCCATGCAAAAGTGCACATTTTTTTCAACTATGAGCAGATGAACAATCATTACAACAGTGTGAACAATTTTAGATCTGTACGAAAAATTAGTAAAGTACAAACTGACGAATAATATTTTCTCAGTCAAAGGAGATCATATATACTACTAGATATTCTTCCACTAAATTGATTATTTCGACATGTTGAACATTATTCTAGTCTTGTATGCATAATTTTGCAAACTTGACGGAGACATATACCTCTTTTCAGCACCAATAATTTTACTGTTGGTTATCCTCACAATTGTCAACAACACAACCATTTTTAGAACTTGTTAAAATTGTACGGAGTACTTGTGAATTCTAAAAATTGATTCTAAAATTTAGGCAACTTAGAAGGGTAGGGTGCAAAACTTATAAACTGATGCGCAAAACATATCCCCGCCGCGCCCCCGCCAGGTAAGTTACATAAACTGTGATGCAAAATACATTTCGTCCTTTCTGCATATGTCGTGAAAGACTAACTTTGTATGAGAACTTGCACGAATAAATTTCTGGTCGTTACCTTAGGTTTAAAACAAATACAGTAGCTTTATGCGCATCCGGGCTCACTTGTCAAGGCAAATGCTCTTCAAGTTTCTTGTTTGTTGCGGGTTTCTACTTGTTCTAAAGGAAGGCAAATGCACATGAACAATGCTTTTTGTGCTTTGGACACCAGGTAAGTGTCGTGTCATTAGTTATATTTTTAAAATTTTAAATTGGTGGATCCTGCTCCCACAAGTATGTCAGATAGCTCTTAGGTCTACAGTGAAACCAGCATATAGAAGAAGCTTCACTTCTATCTGCTCGGCTCAACGAGTTGCAAATGAAGTCAATACAACTACTTGTTTAGCCAAACTGGGATGAGCTAACCACGCAACTAAGAGAATTACTTTGGCTCTTCGATGCATGATTCTACCTTGTTTGGGCTACAAAAGCAATGCACGCTACGGAACTCACGGTGAATACTAGCTAGCTGTTCCTGTCATAGAGTTGCTCGGTGAGCAGACTCTAAGTGTGCTTCATGCGAGTCGACTAATTTTTTTTTAGACGGAGGCAAAAGCTTTGCCCCATTCATTATTTAAAAGGAGAGTGCCCGATTTTTAGGAGAAAAACAGATGAAAACCTACAATCCACACCAACAACGCACCCACACACCCACGATCAAGCATAACCAAGACCCGAACAACAACAAAAGAGACCACAAAGCAACGCAAATGAACACTCCAAACACGACACTTCAATACCGTGCCGACAAAGACTGGCCATGACACCGGGGTCACCCATCAATCAACCACGGATCCAGGGTAGGTAGTAACCAATGTGGCGGGAAAATCGCAAACCTCTCTAGTGACGACAACTCCAGGGATCGTTGCACCAATATGAACCTCATACCTACCGGACTCAGGCGAACGAGAGACCGCATCATCAACAACATCACTCTTCTCAAAATCAAGGTCAGACATGATCTGCAACACCGGAGCTAAGATTCCGTCTATTCCCTCGTTCTCATAGGCATATGGCACAACATGTTGCGATGATCGACCGAGACTGCCACGAGGTGAGAAACAATTGTAGAGATGTTGTTCCTCAACCACAAATGACATCTGCTCAGCAAAGCCAAGTGAGCGAAGCATGCACGGTGGCGAGGTCATGTCCACTAGAAAAACAAGCCTCCATCCGCTCCAAAAAACACCAACGGATGCCAATAACAGATTGAGCCTTGCCACCTCTTCACGAAGGGGACAAGACGACTAGGGACTCAAATTTCTGATGCATCTCAATCCTACTAGATCCCACTAGTGTCAAACACTCCAATACTCGAAGCCTTCTCTTTTCCTGTCAGGTTGTCACCCTATACTCTTCTACTTCTGTTCGTACAATTTGCTTTCCCAATTTCTCGTTACGTTGCGTAGAGAAAGTAGCTATTTATTCATGGGAATGTAACACCAACTTCACATAGAGTATGGACTATGGTAGTGTACAAAAATAAGTGGAGTACCTGAAACTTCACCGCCGCATCACTGTTCACCAACAAGCCCAACTACCTTTAATTTAATTTAATTATTCTCCTTTGTCACAAAAATAATAGGTTGCCAACATGTACACATGTATGGTTACTCATGTGACGTTCTGAAGAAAAAGTTAAATATTTCTTAACAACCTTATAGACTTCTACAGTAGATAAATTTATTATGACAATAATTAGGCACGCCTCTATCGCGATCACGACGACCTGCAAAATTTGCGATTATGAGCATTCACAAACTTTGCAATTATGAGCTTTCACTTTGCACGATTGAGGCACTAGATGGTCACATTCATACAAAAATTCCTACGGTGGCATGCAACCGGATTTTATCCAACTGCCCACCTAGCTATCCCACAAAATAAAAATACACAATGATTTTATTGTGTAATATTCATATGAAATTTACATGTCTAGAATTTGGAAAATGAAACTTCACGCTTGGTAAGATTCTACGTCACCACGCGGAGTCGTCAAGTCATGCATGTATCCGACAGGTGCTACACATAGGTCATGTCTTATAGAGGCATCAAGTCATGCTGTTGCTGCCGGACCGAAGGTGGTGCGACAGTGACCGGAAGCGGCCAGTATGGGACAGCGGTATCCGGTCAGCAAGCTGTTATTAGCCGGTCAAGTGCTGACGGTAGAGACGGCTTTGATGATGACATTATGCTAATTTGGATTTTCTCTTCCTGCTAGCTAGGTGATGGATGGATAATGGAACATATATTCAGAACTTGAAAGTGTTAGTAGGAAATTTTAGTGGTTGGGGATCTTTGCTGCATCTTGATATACCATAAATCAAATGCCATCATTCTTTATATAGATATTAGATATATGAATTTGCTATCTGTAAGACTTTTTACTTGACCTTTCCATACTTCCCCGCAGAAAGGAAAAGTGAGACCTGCTCATGTTGTTGATGTTCCTGAGCATGCAAGGCTGAAACTAGACATTTCTAGACAGCTGGCACTAAAAGATGGCATTAAGAGACAGTTTATTAGGAATGGCCTACTGCTTTAGCTGCTAAAGATTGAATCGATGAGCAACCTTGACGTTGAAGAGCGATTCGACAAGCAAGCTCGCAGCGAATCGGGGCCGCTCAAATTTCCCATGCATCTCATTTCTACAGAGATTCCACTATCAGTTGAACGCAATGACCATGCTCTCCTCCTTCTCGCACATACTCTTCTTACCGTTTGTGCTGGTTGTTCTCTCCAATTTTCCATTATATTTTTTCGATAAAATAAATATATTAATATCAAAAGATACCAATTACATTCAACCTCTGCAAATATAAGAACTATTTATTTGCCGAATGAAACAATATCATGGACGAGTGTGACGTATGGTATGCAAGTGCAGCTACTGAAACTTCATTACTGCATCACCGTTCACCAACCAACTCAGCCACCACCGATTTGATTACCTATTGCCGCGAGTCCCAGTGGTTCCCAAAATGTACAGCCTTCTCAATTACTGTAGACACCACATGGGCAGCTTGGAGAAAAAGACAAAGTATATATGCTTGAGTAGATTAACGATTACATTGCATTTTTTGTACTATAATTAGGGATGTTTATATTCATGCAAATTCATCTGCGGAGACCAGGGGCGGAGCTCCCCTTAGGGCAAGATGGGGCAGCTGCCCTACCTTTATGTTTGGATAAAAACTACATATATTCACGTATGTTGTTATGTGTATACAATGTTCATTATTTTCTGTTAAGTAAATCAGACTTTTTGATCCCATAAGAACTCAGATTTAGATGTTTAAATAGGCAAATTAAAGTTTTAGAAGAGGCACACAACTCCCATGTCTTGATTTACTTTATTTGATATCATCTTTCCAAAACCTTTTGGCGATCTAGAAGAACAAGTCTATGAGGGATAAATTTTGAGAAATTCCAAATTTCAACACAATGAGAGGCTACTTCGTGATTAGTCAAATATACATGCAATCCTTACATATCAAAGTGTAGTTAAAAAACATGTGCACTTTTACAACTATTAATATGTTAGTCCCAATAAATATAATAAAACTTATCAAGTATCATGAATAATAATATTAGAATCATCAAAATAGTAGACATGTTTCGTATGAGCGTGCTACATAGATCCACATAGCGGGATATATTTAAAAGCAAAAATGATATACTCACGGGAAGATCTGTACGAGATTTGTTTACGGGCACGACGTGGACTTGAGTGATAGGAAGAGAGTCCTTCACCAGTTCTTGCAAGATCTCATGCGGTCGCTCGGTGGTTGCCAACTCATCCCGTAAAAAAATCCTGTACGAATCTCCGGTAAGTGTAGCATTCTTATCGTGCTGAAACTAAGAAAGATTTTCAAAAAGAAGCTATAGCTTTTCTACTATCTACGACTTTTGGATGGAAATAAAACATCACTTTTGTTATGTTTATAGGTTCTACTTCTATTTAAAGATGTTGCTATTACCTTGCGTTTATAAATAGTATACCAATTCAAATAAACAAGTTTTACGTTGAGGTGATGCGATCAGGGCCGGTCCTAAGATTTCGGAGGCCCGGGCGAAACTAAAATTTTGGACCCCTCTTTTTTTTCACATGTATGAGATGATGAAAAATAAATATTCATATAAAACAATGTTTACATGATACCTTAATTTTTTTTCCGCCAATTTCTAGAAGCAAAGTTCGTGACGATGGAATCAATATCAAACTCGTCCATTAATTTCTTGTCGATGTATAGAGTTGTCAAACCAGTTAACCCCGCTCCCACAAATAAGAACAACAACTGCTAATCAAAATTCAGAACCCGAATTATAGGTGAGCATATAGTAGGATTCCAAGAGAACTGCAACGGGCGTTCTTACCTTCTATCTTAATCTAATACGCAGATCGGATGATTGCCTGATTGACGATGGCCGGACTGGGACTTCCAACTGCGATGACCACTGGCCAGCGGACTAGCAGGCAACACCGTAGTCCGCAGGAGGGCAGCACTCAGCATATCGTCTCGTGGTCGGTAGGTCGCGATCGGGGAGTGTGAGGGTAGGAACCAGGCGGCCTAGGCGATAGCCACGAACCGCGAGAGAGCAAGCAGGGAATCGAGGCGCCGGGCTCGGAAAAATTGGCGATGTTTCACATATTGATAGATGTAACGGATTTCAGGCGCTCACTCAAGTCGTGGCTGGCCAGCTGTTGCCTGCCAAAACCCAACGGCGAGCAGCGACGAGCAACACGAAGAACCGGGAGGCTTCCAAGATGGCTGGTGGGCCCTGGTCCCTCGGTCGACGGCCCGCAATGCTCTGGCACACGTCCTGACGGTCGCAAGGGCGTGCCACCTGACCTATACCTGGTCGTGGAGGTGTTGATCGCTTCGATTAGTTTCTCGCATGGTAGACACGTAAACATTAAATGAGCCTCGATCGGCTCTCGGGTTATCTCGCTCATCGGCTCAAAGAGCCGATTGACCCATGGTTCATGTTAGATCTTGCAATAACATGGGCGTCCTGCTTCATTAATATTAAGCTAAATCGATCTACGATAGTTTAGGGTTTTCACCGTATAACCGGAACATCCTACACGTAGTTGAGCCTAGCAGATACGAAAGATGATGGAAAACTAACTCTAAAAGAGGCCTAAAAACCAACACGGAGTCGATTCCCGGAACATCCCTTCTAGGATCGGCAAGTCATACCTAACGCACTACCGGATCGTTCAACCCGTTTGCAAGGCCTAACCATACGGATATTAAACTAATCCTTGAAGAACAAGGAGCAACTATAATAGATCAAATCTACTAAATAAAGATGAAGCAAGATGCCACCCTTACACCTAAGATAGGTGTAAGGGCGGCTAGATATCGAGGGGCGGCATAGCTAAGCAAGCATATCAGAAGAACAACGATGCAAGCCCCAAGACATCTACGATAAGTAGTGTTACTCGCCATCAATAAGGCTTCAGTACGAGTAACACTAGATAACGAATAAACCTATACTGCCTAGATCGCAAGATGCGATCTAGGCAGCATGATGCTTACCCGGGAGAAACCCTCGAAACAAGGGGTGGCGATGCGCCTAGATTGTGTTTGTTGTGAACGTGATTGTCCTCCTTTCTCAATAACCCTAGATACATATTTATAGTCCGTGAACTTTCTAATTCGGGAATAAACCTAACCGTGTACGGGTTAAACTCTATCTCTTGATTCTAATCTACTATAATATACAGATACACGGGCAATCTAGCCCAAACTCTCGTGCAAGGCCGCTTCAGAGACACTCCACGTGTATATCCTCCAAGCCCATCTCAATTACGGTCCATCTCCTGATTTGGCCAAAATCTGGTGATAACACATGCCCCCTGGTTTTGGTAATGATAATTTCAAAACCACTCTGTTTTTTCTTCGTAGGGTCATGTCGTGGCAGAGCAGAACCGTCACAGTACCCTTCATCATGATGCCTTGCCTTCTCAACTTCTCTGCATGATTTGACAGTTTTGACACCATGTCCTCGGGAACCGCCGTAGCATTAAATCTCCACTATATCCCCTTTATTTAACCGCATCGAGCAATTCGCTTCTTCATCCCCAGTAGCCATCGGAAAACCCTCCTTCGCACCATGGATTCCTCCTCCTCCTCTACCTCATCGGAACTTTCCTCTCTTCTTTCCTTATACGGAGTCTGAAAATTTCGAAAATCCAGTCTCCTTCAGGCTAGACAGCTTTGCCGATGAAGCCAACACTCGGCAATTGTATTCCATCATGATCCGTCCCTGCTTCCTTCCAGTTGGCATGAGCACCTCAAACAGGATCATCAAACCTGGTTATGAGTCTTATCAGCCGGTCGTAGCAGCCCGGCAATTTGGTCTTGGGCAGGTGTCTCCTCATTTCTTCCTCCACCACTTAATAGAGAGCAGAGCTGATCTGCCAGATGTCCTCACGGGTTAGAGGTGTTACTCTTTTTTTGACGCTCTAACCATCCCAATTCCTCACAACCTCTCTTTCACCTCATCAACCGATGGTTTTGAGACTTAGTGGCCAATGTGGAAGACTCATGCCTTCAGGAGAGCTCTAGGACCGTTGTTGAAACAACTTGATGCTGAATATGACGTCCCTGCAGAACAGGTACCATTACTCACAAATTTTCTTGAAGTGGCTCACAATGATTTCTTTCCTTTTATAATCCTGCTCTATCTTCTTGCAGCAACAAGACGGTCCCGTAACCCGTACATGATGACGGCTCCCCTTTCAACTTCCTCCCACCAGCCTCCGTGGTCCTCTTCTGCAAAAACTCACCACCCTTGAAAAAGGTCGTGATGCAGAGCCAGCCGATTCCACAAAAATCGGCTTCCAAGAGTAGAGAATCTTCTAGGCCAGCTGCCCCCCGAGCCTCAGCTAAGGCGAGAACAGCAGTGAGGAAAGTAGCTGCCAGGAAGACCTTGAAGCGCCAAAACCCTACTCCAGCCCAAGAAAGTTTGCACGTAAGCTAACCCCTGTCCTGGCTGATTTCATCCATCTTTCTAGGCTTCTGCAATCATGCTTGTATTTCTTTTACAGACTTCTACTGAAGAAAACTCCAGCGAGGGGACACAGTCCAGTCGAGGGGACTCGAGCTCGGGCCACTCTGGGAAAACCACCACGCAGAGCCAGCCAGACTTGCCACCGTCGGCTTCCAAGAAAAGGTCAGCTCCTGAACCCGCCGCTTCCCAAGCTCCAATCGAAGCGAGGCAGGGCGGATTACGCACAAAGAGCCGATGTATCAAGAGAGCTCGCAAGGAACCGCAAACCTCTTCATCAAACCAGGAGGTTTTGGATGTAATTACTTTACATATTCTCTTTGGCTCATGTTTCGTGCTAACCTGTTGCTGTTCTTAACGGCTAACCACTTCCTCTCGCGGACCGATGACACCTCCAGTGGGGAAGTTGAGGAAGTATTGATGCCATCCGCCACCCTGGACCTAACAACTTCTGACAGTGTAGCTGACAAGGTTGCCACCTTGGCCAAGCCCACAGCAGAAACACAAGAGCCGGTCACCTCTTCATCGGCTCTTCCCCTGGTCTTAGGAGAGGTACACTCCCTTTCCTTAGCTCTGCCTTTCTCTTTTGCTGTATACTGACGTTGTTCTCATTGTTTGTCGTGGTTATGACCTCTCAAGCCTCGCTAACATTCGACCCCGAATCCATCGAGCCAGCTACGTCTAAAACAAGTGCAGAGTTCGGGCCCAGCGCTACGCGTGATCAACTCCAGCATCTCAAGGCTCTGCTCTCCTCCTCAATTGAGACATTGGTTGAAGACCCCAGAGAAGTGAAGAGCATCCTTGAAGACATCCAACCTCATCTCCCGGTGACGTTGCAGGTGAAACTCTGGCCGGTTGTGACTCTGCCTGCTTATAGGTCAAGGGTGAAATTGGCTCGTCAGAGAATTGGCCTACACCACGCCCAACTCCCGTTGAAAGCCGATATTGCAGACAAATGTCAGCGGCTTAATGAGAAAAAGGCAGTTTTGGACGCCAAAACTGACACCTCTGTCAGTACTGCTGAACTTGAGACTTTGCGCAAGGAGTTGGAGGACCTTGAAGAGAGAGTCCGGGCCACCAAACAGATCATCCAAGATAAGGAAGCTCTTATTGCCCACTCCCACGATGAAGCAGAAGGCCTCAAAGCTTAACTGAAGACTGATCTGGCCGAAATATGTGCCCTGAACAAGCAGCTGGTGACAGGCCAGGATGAAGATGATGAGGCCGAGATCGCCGAGGTGGATCGTGTTCGAGCTAACGCCCTCCATGCCCTTGAGGCATTCCTTCAGTAGAGCTTCTCTATGTAATCTGATAACCGCTCAATTAAGCTTGTACCGGTTTGTACTCCTCGAGTCGATGGCTGTACATCGGCTTTTTTATTCTAAAGTCGATGTCTGTGCATCGGCTGTACTTTGTTTTTTTTTTATTTGGCCGATTTCATGTATCGGCCCCCATGCCTCACTGTCCATCATCCCATATACTTAGGAAATATTTATTGCGAATCTTTCTTGCGATGCTGGTCATTGACAACCCCTGGGAACATACTTCATGGCCTTGTATTTTATCCGTTTAGGTGCCCCCCGAGCCGAATCTTTCAAGTAATTGAAGATATCAGCTCTCAAGTCATCTTACTATGACTAAGTGACATGCTCGTGGTGAGATCATTGCTTTTTATTTTTTGGGGCCGATCGCAAGGATCGGCCTTGCCACGTACGTCTACTGACTTTGGTCTTGCTACTCTGTCAGGCCGGTGGATAAGACCAGCCTCACCCCGTTTTTTGAAGCTTCGATGCGCTCACAGCCGTCCAAACTGATTCCAGAGATCTGCTCTTGGTCGTCTGCATCCCAGATATTCATGCCAGCTAGTGAGATCTCGATCGAGTCATCTGCATGAACGACCTCCAATTCATCTCCATCCCACTGTATCAGGCATTGGTGCATCGTGGATGGAATGCAGCAGTTAGCGTGAATCCAATCCCTCCCTAGCAGGACAACGTAGGTGCTTTTGCTGTCGACGATGAAGAATGACGTAGGGATGGTTTTCCGGCCTATGGTTAGATCCACGTTCAGAACGCCTTGTGCTTCTGATGCTTGGCCGTTGAAATCGCTTAGTGTGACGTTGGTCTTGATCGGATCTTCGTTAGAGCGTCCCAAACACCGTAGCATGGAGTATGGCATTATATTGACTGCTGCTCCCGTGTCGACCAACATCTTGTTGACAGGCTGCCCATTGATATAACCTCTTAGGTACAGGGCCTTCAAGTGCTTGTAGCTCCTTTCTCGTGGCTTCTCAAAGATAACTGGCCGTGGACCGCAGTCAAACTGTGCTACTGGCACTTCTTCAGTTCTTGGAGCATGAAACTCCGACGGCAGTAAAAACACCATATTTGTGTCAGCCGATGCCTTTGCATCAGCTTTTGTCTGCTTGGGGCGCCATTATTTCCTTGGCGGGCGCGCCTCCGTCTCCAATGTTTGCTGAATTTTCACGGCCAGATCGGGCCGTGCTTTCCTCAATGTGTACAGGTACTGCGCTTCGGCTTCTTCCAAGTTGCGTAGCCGCTGAACCCCGCGCTTCCGGGAATGACTCGAGTCCATCAGGGCACCACCTTGGTCGGTGGTACCTATCTTCTTCTTCTTCTTCTTCTGACTCCTCGAAGTCTTCATCTTGAGAGGACTCAGCTCGTTTATTCCGAGGTGGGAGAGGCCCTAGACGCTTGAACACTGAAACCTCACTTGTGTCCTTCCTCTGCTGTCTACATTCTGGGCAGTTGTCGATTGTAGGCAATCGGCTCATTCCTGAGTCCCAGCAGTGCTTAAAGAAAGGACAATCCCAGTGCCTGTCCATGTCTTTCTGCTCTCTTGATCTCCCTTTAGCGCGGTGTTCATATCCTTCATCGTCTCTGTCATATCGACGATGTTTTCTATTGTCTGCATCAAACCGATGATATCTGTCGTCATCCACGTCATACCGCCGATGTCGGTCATACTGATATTCATATTTGTTAAGGAGATGCGCGGAGAGTGGTCGCTGGTACCGCACGCTTCTCACTTCTTCCTCGGTGAGGTACCGTCTGTTATCATATTGGGGCCGGTCGCGTGGATCGGCCTCCTTCTTATCCTTGCCACGGGAGTGACTGCTGTCCTCTTTATCTTTACCATGGCGGTCTACAGGCCCTGCCATGTTGATATCGAAAGAGAAAACCGGCTGACGCTTCGTGGCATGGTTGAGCTCCACCATGTTGACGCCCGGAAACGGTTGCATGTCCACTTTCATGGCAAACTGATCGAAGATTAATCGGCCTTGTTCTATCGCCATTTGAATCTGTCCGCGCAACACTTTGCAGTCGTTGGTGGCGTGGGTGAACGTGTGATGCCATTTGCAGTATGGTCTCCCGTTCAACTCTTGTACCGTAGGGATTTTATGGCCTTCGGGTAACTTCAGCTGTTTTTCCTTCAGCAGCAAATCGAAAATCTGCTCAGTTTTGCTTATATCAAAGTCAAACCCTTTTGCAGGCCCTGGTTGTTTCACCCATTTGCAGGACACGGGTACTGCCCCCCGAGCCCATTCAGCCACGGCGACTTCCTGATCTTCTGCAGAGTCTTCAACTTCTTCTGCCTCGACCAGGCCTATCGGGCGCTTGAACTTGTCTTGGTACAATTCTGGGTGGCGCTGCTCATACAATGTCAGTTTCTGGACCATATGCGCCAGCGAATTTTAGTCCACTTGGAAAGTCAGATCCTTGAGCGGCGCTGCGAGGCCTGCCACTGCCAGCTCGGCTGCTTCTTTCTCAGTTAAACGAACCGAATAACATCGGTTCTTGACAGTTCTGAAACGTTGAATGTACTCAGACACCGTCTCTCCCCGCCTTTGCCGCACCTGCGTCAGATCGGCAATGCCGCCTTCGGTAGCTTCGAGTGATATTGTACATGAAACCGCTCTTCCGCTTGCTTCCATGTCCGAACTGAATCTGGTGGCAACGGGGTGTACCACCCAAAAGCTGGACCCGTGAGCGATTGCGCAAAGAACCTTACACGTAGCGGGTCTGTTGCTGAAACCATGCCCAACTGTGCCAAATATCGGCTCACATGCTCAATTGAGCTAGACCCTTCTGATCCACTGAACTTTGTGAAGTCAGGGAGCCGATACTTAGGCGGCAGCGGGATCAGGTCATATTCATTGGGATACGGCTTGGAATAGCCGATTGTTCTCCTCTTTGGCAGGATACCGAACTGATCTCTCAGGATTGCACTGATTTGATCCACGGTATGAGCTGCAGGGGTTGAGCTTTCATGACTCGTTCCGGTGGCATATTTAGCTAGCCACACCTATTTCTCAGCGTCTGCTCCGTAACTCCCTCCTCGCTCCAGCAATCCCTCCCTGCTGCAATCTGGTTCGTGTGCGCCCAGTTGTTGCAGTCCGGCACGTATGTGCACACGTATCCATGTGGGATCTCTTTGGGCGGCTCATACAAGAATTGGTAATCGCCAGGATCACCTCGAACCTTGTAGACGACGTATGCCGGTGAACCTTGTTGCTGTGGAGCTGCAAGCGTGAATGGTCGTTGTGGCTTGGTGTGGAACAGTATCTCTCCCTGGTGAGCCCCTAGGGCAGGTCCTCACGGAGAATACTGATGCTTCATGATTTCCTGAACCACACGAAGCGTAACACGCTCAAAAGCGTTCACCAGGCTCTCAGAATGACGATGTAGAGAATGAGCCACCATATAATTGGTTTCCTGGCGCAGGGCTCTGGTGCGCTCCTCCGAAGGAAGAGACAGATCTACTCCATCGAGCATGCCTTCGGGTGTGAATCCTTTGAACCTAATGCCGTGTGAACGGGTTTTTTCGAAAGAGCCGATGAGATCGGCTTCGAAGAGAGCCTTAAGCTCATCATACTTCTTCTTGTGCTCTTCAGGCAGCTCTTCGTACTTGACTGGTTCGCTTGACATCTCAGCTGCAGATGTTGACGTGGTTGTTGCAGATTGTCCCACCGGGCGTGCCTGAATGTGTTGCTCGCCAAAACCCACCGGCGAGCGAGCGACGAGCAACACGAAGAGCCGGGAGGCTTCCAAGACGGCTGGTGGGCCCCTGGTCCCTCGGTCGACGGCCCGCAATGCTCGGCACACGTCCCGACGGTCGCAAGGGCGTGCCACCTGACCTATACCTGGTCAGGGAGGTGTTGGATCGCTTCGATTAATTTCCTGCATGGTAGACACGTAAACATTAAATGAGCCTCGATCGGCTCTCAGGTTATCCTGCTCATCGGCTCAAAGAGCCAATTGACCCATGGTTCATGTTAGATCTTGCAATAACATGGGCGTCCTGCTTCATTAATATTAAGCTAAATCGATCTACGACAGTTTTAGGGTTTTCACCGTATAACCGGAACATCCTACACGTAGTTGAGCCTAGCAGATACGAAAGATGATGGAAAACTAACCCTAAAAGAGGCCTAAAAACCAACACGGAGTCGATTCCCGGAACATCCCTTCTAGGATCGGCAAGCCATACCTAACGCACTACCGGATCGTTCAACCCGTTTGCAAGGCCTAACCATACGGATATTAAACTAATCCTTGAAGAACAAGGAGCAACTATAACAGATCAAATCTACTAAATAAAGATGAAGCAAGATGCCACCCTTACACCGCTAAGCAAGCATATCAGAAGAACAACGATGCAAGCCCCAAGACATCTACGATAAGTAGTGTTACTCGCCATCAACAAGGCTTCGAGACGAGTAACACCGGATAACGAATAAACCTATACTCGCCTAGATCGCAAGATGCGATCTAGGCAGACATGATGCTTACCCGGGAGAAACCCTCGAAACAAGGGGTGGCGATGCGCCTAGATTGTGTTTGTTGTGAACGTGATTGTCCTCCTTTCTCAATAACCCTAGATACATATTTATAGTCCGTGGACTTTCTAATTCGGGAATAAACCTAACCGTGTACGGGTTAAACTCTATCTCTTGATTCTAATCTACTATAATATACAGATACACAGGCAATCTAGCCCAAACTGTCGTGCAAGGCCGCTTCAGAGACACTCCACGTGTATATCCTCCAAGCCCATCTCAATTACGGCCCATCTCCTGATTTGGCCAAAATCTGGTGATAACACCAGCCGGATTGGAAACCAATAGGAAAAGAAAAGGTCCAACTTTAGACCAAGCCATCTAAAATCGTAAAACTGCTCTCTTTTTCTGCAATGTATAGTAAGCCTATACAGAAAATATGGGCCCCCATTTTTCTGGGCCCGGGCCGGCCCTGGATGCGATCAAATTTTGATAGGAATCCTTTAAAAATTGGAAAAACTGACTTACACAATACAAATATAGGGGAGGGGCACGTGCCCACCCTCCCCTAAACTACCCATGGTTCAAGTTAAATAATACCGTATGATTTTGCCCTACCAAACTTTCAGAACGTCCCCCGCCACTGACAGAGTATTAATTTTTTCTTATTAACACGAGATAAGTGTTAGGCATTACTAATTCATAAATATACAATCACATATTTACACGAAACACAAGTAAATTCGTAGAAATCCGAGAAGTTAACAACCAGAAACTAAGGTAGTACAATACAATACCAATACCAGTGACAGAAACTACTATGGAGCACGGAACTCCCAATTAAGCACAAGTTAGCGAACTTGGCCGAGATTCAGCGACGACAGAGACAATACACGTAAGTCGGACGACAAAGTCCAACTCGCATGGAGGAACTTTGCTACTTTCTTCAAACATAAGAGACAAGAGTTTTCCGTTTCTAACATCTCATTGGCCCCTTCATGGAAGAAAAGGCGAGAGCAAAGGACACACGTGCTCGAGATTTTGAGGGAGGTTCTAGTGCCAATGTGAGTACGGAAGAAAAGCTTCCAATCCCAAAAGTTCAAGAGCAAGAATAACAAATGCGAAGGCAAAGAAGGCAAGTTTGATGGCAAGAACAAGGCCTCACACTCAACCAACTTCAAGAAGAAGACTGATAAGAAGAAAGGGGCTTGCCACGTATGTGGTGAGCCTGACCATTAGGCTATTGCCCTAATCGCTATGATAAGCGTGGGAACGGCGGCAAGACCGCTAATGTTGTTATTGCTGGCGATACTGAGATGAAGGACGCTGGGTACGGTATTTCCCCTACTATCCTTTCAGTATGCAACTCTCCTGATTGGTGGATTGATATGGGTGCCAATGCACATGTATGTTCTGATGTTTCCATGTTTTCCTCTTATCAGGTCGCAAGGAATTGCTCCATGTTGATGGGAAACGGCTCACGTGCTTCTGTTCATGGTGCTGGTACGGTAAATCTGAAGTTTACTTCGGGAAAGACCATCCAACTGAAGAATGTGCAGCACGTTCCCTCCATCAATAAGAATCTCGTTAGCGGATCGCTTTTGTGTCGAGATGGTTTTAAATTGGTTTTTGAGTCCAATAAAGTTGTAATTTTTTAGTATGGATAATTTGTTGGAAAAGGTTATGAGTGCGGAGGCTTGTTCCGCTTATCTTTATCAGACTTATGTACTCCAATTATTAATCATGTTAGCAATGATAGTGAGTCCAATATTTGGCATTCACGACTTTGTCATATTAATTTTGGGTGCATGATGCGGCTAGCCATTATGAATTTAATTCCAAAATTTACTACCGTCAAGAGTTCCAAGTGTCAAGTGTGTGTGTGCAAGCTAAGCAACCTCGCAAGTCTCACAAGACTGTTGATGTAAGATATTTGTTACCGCTTGAACTCATACATTCAGATCTTTGTGAGATGAATGGCGAGTTGACAAAAGGTGGAAAAGATATTTCATGACGTTAATTGATGACTCCACTCGATATTGTTATGTGTACCTTCTGAAATCTAAAGATGAAGCCTTTAATCACTTCAAAATCTATAAAGTCGAGCGTGAAAACCAACTTGATCAAAAGATTAAACGGCTTAGGTCTGATCGTGGTGGAGAGTATTTTTCCAATGAGTTTGATTCTTTTTGTGCGGAGAATGGTATTATCCATGAGAGGACGCCTCCCTACTCACCTCAGTCTAATGGGGTGGCCGAAAGAAAGAACTGTACTCTAACTGATTTGGTTAACGCCATGTTAGATACATCGGGTCTATCCAAGGTATGGTGTGGGAGGCGATAATGACCGCGTGTCATGTCCTAAACTGGGTTCCCACAAAGAACAAAACCATTACTCTGTTTGAGGAATGGGAAAGGAAAATGCTGAAACTCTCATACTTACGTACTTGGGGTTGCTTGGTGAAAGTGAATGTGCCAATACCCAAGAAGCGCAAGCTTGGACCAAAAACCGTGGATTGTGTTTTTATGGGATATGCATTTCATAGCATTGGCTATAGATTTTTGATAGTGAAATCTGAGGTATCCGACATGCATGTTGGTACAATTATGGAGTCGAATGATGCGACTTTCTCTGAGGACATCTTTCCCATGAAAGACAAGTCTAGCTCATCAAATCAGGATATGCCTAGTTCATCAAGTCAGGAGTTAGTTACAATTCCTGAACCTACCATTGCCATAGAACACTATGATAATCCTGTGGAGGACGACAATGAAGCTCCCAAAAGGAGCAAGATACAGAGGACTGCAAAGTCCTTTGGTCATGATTTCATTGTGTACCCCGTGGATGATACCCGCACTTCTATTTCAGAAGCCTGTGCATCTCAGGATGCTAACTACTGGAAGGAAGCTGTCAGTAGCGAGATGGATTCCATCTTAGCTAATGGAACTTGGGAGGTTACTGATCGTCCTTATGGGTGCAAACCTGTAGGATGCAAGTGGGTGTTCAATAAAAATCTTAGGCCCGATGGTACTATTGAAAAGTACAAGGCACGACTTGTAGCCAAGGGTTATACTCATAAAGAAGGCGAAGACTTCTTTGACACATACTCACCTGTAGCTCGACTGACCACTATTCGAGTACTACTTTCCTTGGCTGCCTCACATGGTCTTCTCGTTCATCAAATGAATGTTAAGACAGCTGTCCTAAATGGAGATCTCGATGAGGAAATTTACATGGAGCAGCCTGATGGATTTTTAGTAGATGGTCAAGAAGGAAAGGTGTGTAAGTTGTTGAAGTCTTTGTATGGTCTTAAGCAAGCACCTAAGTAGTGGCATGAGAAGTTCGAAAGAACCTTAACCGCTGAAGGCTTTGTTGTAAACGAAGCTGACAAGTGTGTATACTATCGCTATGGTGGGGGCGAGGGAGTTATCCTTTGTCTATATGTTGATGACATATTGATATTTGGGACCAGCCTTATTGTCATTAAGGAGGTCAAAGATTTCTCGTCTTGTTGTTTTGAAATGAAGGACTTAGGGGTAGCTGATGTAATCTTAAACATCAAGCTTCTCAAGGATGACGATGGTGGGATTACATTGCTTCAATCCCACTATGTGGAAAAGATATTGAGTCACTTCGGGTATAGCGACTGCAAGTGTTCTCCAATGCCTTATGATCCTAGCGTTATAATTCGAAAGAACAAAAGAGCTGCTAGAGATCAATTGAGATATTCTCAAATCATTGGCTCGCTTATGTATTTTGCTAGCGCCACGAGGCCTGGCATCTCTTTTGTTGTAAGCAAATTGGCTCGATTTGTATCAAAACATGGAGATGTTCATTGGCATCCTCTTGAGAGAGTTTTGCGCTATTTGAAAGGCACTGCGAGTTATGTTATTCACTACAGAGGGTATCCGAGGGTAGTTGAGGGTTATAGTGA